>NW_004955441.1:16216439-16408522 GCF_000276665.1 Chinchilla lanigera | reverse complement strand
GGGAATGAGTTGGGGAGAATTCCTTCCTTTCAATCTCGTTAAAGAATTTAAGAGGAACTGGCATTAAATCTTCTCTAAATTTCTTGTAAAATTCAGCATTGAATCCATCAGGACCTGGGCTTTTCTTTATTTGCAAGTTTTTTATTACATGTTCAATTTCACTGGCTGATACTGAGTTATTCAAGATTTTTATGTCTTCTTCATTCAGCTTTCGTAATTCATATGTATTAGGAATCAGTCCATTTCCTCTGTGTTTTCCATCTTATGACAGTATAGATTTTGGAAGTAGGTACTGATGATCTTCTGAGTTTGTACAGGATCTGTAGTGGTTTCATCCCTTCCATTCTGTATTGAAAGAATTTCAGTTTTTCTTTCCTTTTCTTGATAGTGTTGGCTAGGGGTTTATCAATTTTATGTATTCTTTCAAAGAACCAACTCTTCAGTTCATTAATTCTTTGTGTTGTTTTCTTAGTCTCCACTGTGTTAATTTCTGCTCTTATCGTGATAATTTCTTGCCTTCTTTGGAGTCTGAGCTTGACTTGCCATTCTTTTCTAGAAGATTGTGGTGCAGTGTAAGATTGTTTATTTGTGCTGTGCTCGTTCTGTTTTCCTGATGTGGGGATCCACTGCTATAAATTTCCCTCTGAGAACTGCATTCATTGTATCCAAAGGTTCCTATAACTTGTATCTGCATTTTTATTTGATTGCAGATATTGCTTAATTACTTCTTTGATGTCATCTGTTACCCATTGGTTGTTCAGGAGGGTGTTATTTAATTTCCATGTGTTTATGAAGTTTTTGTGATTCCTTTTGCCATTAATTTCCAATTTCATTGCACTATGGTCTGGTAGTATACATGGGATAATTTCAATTCCTTTGCACTTCCTTAAGCATGTTCTGTGTGCTTGCATGTGATTTATTTTAGAGAACATCTGTGAGCAGCTGAAAAGAATGTGTATTCTGATATTGTTGGGTGGAACACTGCGTAAAAGTCTACTAAGTTCATTTGTTCACAGATTTGGTTTAGTTCTGTTATTTCTTTGCTGATTTTTTTTGTCTAGTTGATCTATCTCTTTGTGACAGTGTGGTATTAAAATCCCCCGTTATTGTGTTACTGTTTATTTCATTTTTCATGTGTGTTAAAATTTGTCTTATGTAGTTTGATGCTCCTGTTCTGTGTGTAGATATTTATGATTGTTACCTCCTCCTCTTGAAGTTTTCTCTTAGCAAGTATATAGTGACCTTCTTTATCTCCTCTGATACTTCTTGTTTGAAGTTCACATTTTCTGCAAAGAAAATAGCTTTTCTCTAGGTTCCTGTTGCATGGAGTATTTTTTTCCATCCTTTGATTTTCAGTCTATAAATTTCTTCTTGAGTTATATATGTTTCTTGTCTATAGCATATTATTGGATTTTGTTTCTTCATCCACTCTGCCATTGTGCTTCTTTTGATTGGTGAACTGAGATCAGTACATTGATGGTTATAACTCATATGTATTGGCTTATCTTTGTCCATTGTTTTCCTGCTGTTTGTTCTTCCTTTTTCTCTCTATTTAATTGCTTGCTCTGCTTGGTGGTTCCTTTAGGTTGTTGTTCTTGAAATTTTGGTTGTTTTATCTCTTTCTAGAATATCTTTTTGTACTCTTTCTAGGTTTGGTTTGGCCCTCATGAATTTCTTCCATTGTTCTTTACCATGGAAATATTTTATTTCTCCATTAATTTTGGAGGGTAGTTTTGCAGGGTACATCAGCCTGGGTTGAAAGTTGTTTTCTTTCAGGACCTGAAATACTTCACTCCAAGCTCTTCTTGACTTGATTGTTTTTGTTGAGAAATCTGTTATCCTGATAGGCTTTCCTTTATATGTGATCTGTTTCATTTCTATAACAGCTTTTAATGTTCTGTTCTTTTGCTGAATTTCTGGGATCTTGATCACTATATGTCTGGGTGTAGATTTATTTTGGTTATGGCTAATTGGAGTTCTATATGCCTGACTTAACTGTATGTCAGATTCTTTTTCCATGCTTGGGAAACTTCCTGCTATTACTTCTGCAAATAGTCTTTTTATGTCATTTGTGTTGCTGCCTGCTGTTTCATTGATACCTATTAATCTTACATTGTTTTTCTTTGCTTCATTTTGCAATTGTTGTGTTATTTCCTGGTTCCTTGTTATTTTTAAGAGATCCTTCCTGTCACATTCATTAGTTGCAATGCTGTCTTCGAGGTCTGAAGGTCTATCTTCAGCCTCATTCAAGCGAATTTTCCAGCTTTTGAAGTAATTTTTACTTTTCTGGATATCTGTTTGAATCCATTTCATGCATTCTAATTCTTTCCTATATTGTTCATTCAAGGTTTGCATCATTTTTCTATGCTCTTCTATTTTTTATCTATGTCTTCTTTAGATGTGCTAAGCAGTTCTTTCATTATTACTCTCATTTCTTTTTTACCTTAGAGATTATTTCTGATCTGATGTCTTCTATGGCCCAATGGAGTTGTTTCTTTACTTCAACTTTTATTACATCAGAAATTTCAGGTGTGTGACCTCCAAGCTTTTCTGTGTCCATGTCTTCTGGACTTGATCTGGGTAGGATGGAGGTCTAAGATTTTATTCCTTCATTTTGTCATTTTCAATGATCCGGAGGTTCCCTGGAGCTCAGCCTCTCTCCTGTGATCGTGTGGGAGTGGTGGGGCAAGGATACGAAGGCCCCTGGTGCTCAGTGTAGCTCCTGTGATGGTGTGTGCCCGTGGGGTGCTGTAGCTGATGCTCACAAAGCTGTCCAGGGCTCAGCTTGGCTTCCACATGAGGTTCCCAAAGTTGTCCAGGACTCAACCTCACTTCTGCAAGGGTGCAAGTATGGGCGGGTTGAGGCCACCTAGGCTCCCAAAGCTGTCCAGGATCCAATCTGATTCCCACACTGGTGGAGGAAGGGTGAAGGCTCAGTCACTGAGGCTGCTGAAGTTGTCTGGGGTTCAACTTAGTCCCCGCTGAGTGCAGGGTTGGGCGAGGTGTGTTCCCCATGGCCCCTGAAGCTGTCCTGGGTTCATGCCAGCTTCCTCAAGAGTTGCAGGGTGCTCTGGTCATCAAGGCTGTAGACATTGCCTGGGACCCAGCCCAGTTTCCATGCCAGTGCGGGAGGGATGAGGGTTCAGTCACCGAGGATGCTGAAGCTGTCTAGTGTTCTTATGTAATTATTAAGAATGCTAAGATATTTATATTATCTTATCAAAACAAAATTACAGGATAATAGAAATGTCCTGGAATTAAATAATAGAAATGGTTGCATAACCTCATAAATATATCAAAATCATTGAACTGTATACATCAGAAAGACAAATTTTATGATACTATATATGGGTAACCTCAATTTAAGAAGAAAATTGAAACAGAGTATGGTGGCACATGCCTGTAATCCCAGCACTCAGTAGGCTGAAACAGGAGGGTCACTGAAAGTTTGAGGCCCACCTGAACAGCATAGTGAGGCTTTGTCTCACAAAGGCCAAAAATTAATTAATTAAAAAATTGAATGTAAAACAATTTGGGAAAATTCAAATGTAAAGGTAGATGTAAGTCCTATGCCAGATATAATAATTAATAAACTTGTGTTCCTTCCTGAACAATTTTTGATATGTTTGAGGAGCTGAAACAGGCACATAAAAAATACACCTAAGCCACTGTGTGAGAGCAGAAGGCCATAGCCTTGGAAATTTTAATTACTTTGCAGACCCAGAATTGAGTGTAAGCCTCCAGGAAGATAATATCACCATCAGGTTAGAGTGTCAGGGACTCAAAGGAACTCCAGCATTCTGTAGAATGGGGATGTATTAGAAAAGATACACTATTATTAATTGAAATTGGATAATAAAGTGGAGATAATGTATTTCAAAACACATGAGCTATACTTGTGACCTCACCTACTTCTGGGTCCATGTTCTCTGGTGCAGTTATCCAGAAAGAAAGCTTCACTCTGCAAGAACCTTCCTCTCCTCAGTCTTTTGCAATGCCTTGTTTCAAGATCTGTTCTGCAATACTGCCCAAGGTGAAGTAATAGTTTTCCTCTTTTAGAACAGCCCCACCAACATGGTCACATTCCAGTACCCATGCTTATGAGCTACATAATGTGGGAGAGTTCATTTAAACTCTCTGAAGTGATACAAACAACAGCCCTTACCTTTGAGGTGTGCTGAGAGGTGAGAAACACTGTACGCAGCTCAGTGCCTGGCACCCAAGGAGTACTCTGACACATCAGGATTTGAAAGAGGAGAGGAAGGTAGAGGGAACATGACTGCTGAGACCTAGGTATTGTTTGGTCCAACACAGGCTCGCTTTTGATGGACACTGGGATTCTTCCTGAGAGCCAGAAGTGTCCCTGGCCCTGCCCTACCATGCCCCATCTCTTCTGCAGCTATGAATATTGTACACATGGTTTATTTTCCCAATTTGGTTGAAAGTTTCCCCAAAAGCAAAACAATAAAAACCCCACATTTACTGTTTTTGTATTACCCTTGCATGTAGCACAATGTAGGATGCATAAAATCTTCAATTTTTATTAATTAGCTAAATGAATACAAAAATGTACCATTTTGAGGGCAAAATGGAAAAAGAGACAGCAGAAACTTTGTATTACTGAAGTGATGGTGGGGTTTCTTTGGGGATGGATTTTCAACTGAAAGTCGGGTTGAAACAACAGACTAAAACCACTTCTTGAAATTATAGACTGTCTAGATTCATCAGCAGACTCTCCCAGCAAGGAGAGTCTCAAGTCCTTCCCCTGCAAATGTCTTCAGGATGAGTTAGCTGTGATCAAAATCAGCGTACATGTCTCACAGTGAGAAGCAGGTTTTGAGTCTGTGACAGCAACTACAGCCTCCACAGTGCCCCTCTTGCCTTAAAACTTCTGCTCCCTGTTGAGAGTGAGTCTCCAGAGGAGAAAAATATAACATTCAATCTGACTCTGATTTCAATTGACAATGTAGATTTGGGCCATGGGAGTCATTCTGTATGCTGAAATGAGTGTAGTCATGGGGCGCATTTGAAGACATTGTCTTGTTCTGTCCAAAATGGGACCCAAGAGCCCAGCACTGTATCATGGTGCACCGCAGAAGCATGCAGAACATAAACCGGGCTGCCTGTCATCTGCATACCCGCTGGGCTGAGCAATACATCCTGTGTTTGCTACCCTAGGAGCACGATAAACAAACAGACAAAAAAACTTTTTTTTTTTAATTGTTCTTTTTTCCTGGACGTAGTTGAGCTAAATACTACTATAGAACTCCAGAGTAAAGGGGAAAAAGCAATGAACTAAAATCTTCAGTAACATATCTGTGTGCCATACATAAGGCTAAAGCTTTGTATATGTGTATTCTGTTTTATCTATCTCATATGCACATAAATTAGAATATGGCTGTATCTATGACATGCAAGCACCTTGCTTAAAGTATGCCCAGGGTATTGAGAATACCATTAAATCTCAGTCTCAGTTCAATCATATTCTTCAAATGAATATGCTATTTCAGATGGAATTAGATGGTGTACGAACTGCAGTGCCACTTGCTACAACTTTCAAGTACCTTCCCGGCCTGGTATTTCGTGATGTTTCCTTTTTAAGTTGGTTTAATATTGTAATCCTTATTCAGAAACGAGCTTTCATGAAAAAATCAATAATTACCTTTGTCACTGTTTATTTAATGAATCCATAGAAAGACTTCATTAAATTATAAATGGCTCATTACTGATATTCTCATAATAGATTTGTGAAATTATGGTAGGAGCCAGTTACTCATTTCAAGGGAGATACAGCACAGAGAGATCATTGCATGTCCAGTGAAATGACTGCTGGTTTTGCTAATGCAATATTCATGAGAATTCACCAAGACAATCACTTTTAATCCCAGAGAATGAGAATTTGAAATGAACTCTTTTAAATTACAATTATCCATGGGCAAGAAAGTTTAGCAGGTTTTATTGTTTATATAATTGAAATCACTTGCTATCCTGTCAGCATGGGAGGGGTGTGTTTCAAGAATATTTAAAGTTTCTGAGTAGAATCATAAATACTGACCCTATAAATATGTTTGATAGTAATATCTTGTACTTTACGTACATTTAATTTTTTCCTAGGAAAATGTGACCCTCTGGACATCATTTATACTTACACTGCTTTTCTTGTCCTTGATGCCATTTCAGGTGTGACAGACAATGTCTTTATCAGGGTGGGGCCTGTTTCTGGATCTACTATAGTATTTGGTATTGACTGTTTTTCTAGCTAATTCTTTAAATTTTGACAGTGAGATGTCAAAGATGAGGGTTGAGGCAACAGATCCACATACCCAGAAACAGACAGTCATCATTTAAAAGTCAGAAACCTCAAGCTTCATTGATCCTCATTTTTCTTAACTGTTTATTTAATACATTGCAAGAGAGAAATCAAGCCCTATAAAATCCGGGCCTTTCTGAACCCTAGGAAATAAGTATTTTATAGTTCATGTAGCAGAAAGATTTAAGGGTAAGGTAAAGGAATTTATTCTGAGTTTGGGATGTTTGTTTTTGGCTTTAGCATTGTAAAACTTCTATTCACAGAACTTGGATGTTTTATTAATTAGAGCTCTGAGGACAACAGATAATTAAGGCCTTCTGTAGGAAATGTCCAGAGTGGTCTTCGGTCTCTTTCCCAGGGTACGGAGCCCTTCTGCATTAGAAGAAACCCTGAAACAGTGGACAGCGTGGGAGCACACACATCTGCATGTACTTGCTAAGTTGCAAGAGTAGCTTTCTAGGATGCGGCGAAACTTACACTTGTAGGAATATTTTTTCCTGACCCCAGTGAAGTCCATAGAAGTTCTCGACGCTGCTATGGTCACTCCTGGGTTGTAAAGGAGGTTATCTGTTCATGTTTACTATCAAAAGTGATTTTGTTCGCTCCTCCCTACTAATGCATCCTACAACCTCAGTTAAAATCCTCTCCATTACTCCTGCTTGGTCCACACTGGAGATCCCACCTTCCCGAGGCGGCAACATGATTAGCTTCTCTACTATCTCCACAACTCTCATTTCTCTCTCCACCCTGCATTCTTCAGGCATGAGACAGGAGAAGTCAGAAGAGATCAGGAGCAGAAGTGAGCGTGCTTGGCTAAGACTAGCTGGGCTTAGCCTGTGCTTGCAGCTTCTGAGCGAGCACTTTTTGGAGGCACTGAAGCCCTCTTTAGAGTACTTCACCACATCATAGGAATTCCCTGACTTGAGATTCTTCAGAGCCGGGTTAATGTACCTCTTGCAGATGGTCATTCAGAGTTCCTGCCTCCAGCCCTGGGCATCCGTGCGGCACGAACAAGGGCTTGCTGTTGTGTTACTGACCACCCGGTCTTCTCGTCCCTGGCCGCACTGTACAGGGCACAGGACACCACACGATTCTGTGCTGGCTCTGACACCTGGTTCACGGTAACGCTCACACATTCTCGGCCTAACAGACAGTCGTGGGTGGGTGGCCTCTGCAGGGTAATATGTCTTTGTTTGGCCCCTCAGGCAGCCACGGTGTTCCCCGCTAGAAGATTTCTCAGACATAGTCAAATCCCTGGTTGCTGATCACCTCAACCGCTGCTACCAAATTCCAGAAGATCTTGCCAAGTTTTCTGAGCTGTCTCTCTGAAGTCCCTTTCCCCTGCACTTGGGATAAAGGGAACGTGACCTTCTACCTTGGAGTTATGTGCAAATCCCATCACATCATGACTATCTCCCAAAATCCTATTATAGCTATCAATCATCTCTTGGTCTTTGGTACACTAAGCATACTGTTAGGTCTGGTTTATATTTTGTACTTCATTTTATAAAATGGAAATGACAGTGTCTTTGACTGGTTATCTCATCCTAGATCTCAGCTAAAAAAAAAGAGAATCCATTTTATCATCTTATTATATTCATACATTAATTTTCTTACTATCTGTTATAAAATTATTTTAATCACACAGCAATTAATACATATTTATTAATTTCAAAACAATACAAGGCCCCACGGTGCTTCTACTTTTGTAGAAGAGACAAAACAGGTAGCAGAGAACAGCTGGTTTTGTCAAATATCTAGCTGCACCTGTTGGACAACCCAAGAATCATAACTACAGCCACTGAAATGATTGACTGCACAGACTCTGGAGCCAAATTCCCTGGGTCTGAATCACGGCTCTTCCTTCTCTAGCTGTGCAACCAGGGCCAAGTTCCTTGGTCACCCTGCCTCTGCGACTTCAGGTGTAATAGGAGAGGAAACAGCAGCTCCATCAGGGGACTGGCCCGAGGGATACCGCAGTGTTTACAACGTGATGAGAGTGCGGTAGACCTGTATGGTTGCTAGGTAACTCAAAGCGAAGGAAGGCAATTTTAAGAGTTGCATAGACTTGATCTATTGTTTCTCTTGGAGTTTTTCCTCCCACTGTCTTGCTCATTATCTTTACTTTTTAATACATGTGTCGTAAGACATTTCAGTTTTTGTAGAATGATTCAGGTGATAAATAAGAAATTTCTAATAAAAATGGAAATTTGTCTGAGGAGTTATGGAGACTTTTTTTACTTTTAATCATTTTTACCTCAGATCTGTGAACATGCATTATTTTCTCATTTTAGCCGAATTCCTATTGGTTCACTTTCAATAAATTATGATATATATATGTGTGTGTGTGTGTGTATATATACATATATATATGTATATATACACACATATATTCCACAGGAAATCTTAAGAGTCTCATTTGAGAGATCTGATGTTACCTTGCTTTAACAAATACATAGATAGTGTCAAAGTACAAATATAATATTTTATAGTCACATGAGCCATCAAACTTAAAACAAGTCAAAATTAAAAAACAACCCTACTTTCTTCTAAGAAAGATATCTGTGAGGAAAATGAAAATCACAGGGGAAAAGGGGGAAACTTTTAGGGTTGTGCACCAAGGGGATAATTAGCATTGTGAAAAATAACATTTTGAACACTTCCCTTCAATTAATGCAGTTTGATAGGAGACTATTTTTATGCCTTTTCAGTGTAAGCTGATGCCGCCCTCTTGCTGCTGAGCTCAATGATGAGAACCCAGAAGAAGGCCCAGATAATAGGGTCCCAGCCTTCTGGCTTCTAATATACTGATTTAAAATTCCTGCAGGAATGGACGGGCTGGGTGTCTTTTAAGCCCCTCGTCCCCTTATGTCATTTCTCTCCACCACGGCTGATGAAAGGTGAGCTGCAGTCAGTGTGAGGTTATGTGCTCTGACAAGGGCCTGCAGCACAGGTATTGTGTGCTACTGATTAGGGCAAATACACATGCTTTTAAAAATCAGCTTAGCTCCTGGTAGAGTTGATGGTCCTGCTGTTAGAGAATGCTTCTTGGAGGCAGAGGATGTAAGCACGTGTTTTTCTTTACCACCTTGTGTTATCACATTCTAATGTTAACACCACAACTTTACACGTAGAGTGATTTATAATGCTACCGTTCTTAATTGAGAGGAGTTAATTTTAGAGAATTGTATCTTAGCTTCATCTTAGCTTAGATATAATCTAAAAATGAGATAACTAAATTGTAGTTCTAATGCATCTCTCTATTAAGAAATGGAACTTTGACCAAGTCATTTTGGCTTCCTCTATCACAATTTCATCATTTATAAAATAGAGAAATTAAATAAAATTTAGGCTGGTAAAACTGCATGGTTTTGTGAATAATGACTAAGAAACAGCGTTCAGCAAATGCTTGTCACAGTGCCCCATTGCTGTTGTAGTGATTCTGTTTTGTGAGCATTTCTCAGTTCCCTCTAAGAAGACTTCTTGCTTTGATTTCAGCAGGTATTAAAAGGGGGGATTTCAAGTGTGATTTTCCTCATGAAGTGGGGAGAATGGATTAAAGAGCTGTGCTGAAGGACATGGAAGGATGTCCTTTCATGCAAACAGCTGTGCACCTTCTCTCTGGCCACCTCTGGGCAAAAGACAGCTCAGCTCCCTTGAAAGTTCATCTTTTGCGATATCTGCTATCCGTGAAAGAGTCTCCTGTTTACTCAAATGTCAGAAGTCTTGCTTTTACTCCGTGTGGCTTTTCGGAAATAAAATTAGAGGAAAGCCACTGTTTTTGATGCAGGTTATTGAACAGTACCTCACACATGACTTTCATTAAATGCTAATTAGTTCAATGTAATAGAACTCTTGTTTCCCACCCTCTCTTCTAGCACCAAGGAAAAATTGGAGTTAAATTTAATGTTGGGACAGATGACATCGCCATTGAAGAGTCTAATGCAATCATTAATGATGGGAAGTACCATGTAGTGCGTTTCACGAGGAGTGGTGGCAATGCCACGTTACAGGTGGACAGCTGGCCGGTGATCGAGCGCTACCCAGCAGGTAAGAGCGGGACTTCGTATCTGGGAAAGGTTGTATGAGAGACAAACTGGAAAACAAAGCACTGTTCTGCGTCTGTCTCACCAAATTGTGCTTTTCCGAGACGCCAGCAAGTAGTTTTTGGACTTTAAGTCATGTGAATGTAATGCTGTCCTAAACTGTTCTTGCTGCTGTGTACAAATGGCATTGCATAGGCAAACCTGAAGGCACACGTTATTGCTTGCAAAATTCGATGAAAGCAGAGAAATGCACACATAAAAGGCACAGCGTGTCAAAACTCTTTTTACTGGATCCTTGCATTTGAACAAAGGAAAGGCTTTGTCAAAAGTAACAAAGTTAAAACTTAAAACTAAGGGAGGCACTATTATAACACTCTTTCTTCTGAGAGAAAGTCAGATCTGAACATTCCTTTCCTGGTAGTACAGAGCTCAAAGTCAAGAAAGGTGTGCGGCAAGCAGTAGGTAAGCACAGAAATCGTCAAGGAACTATAGTGCCAAAAGCCAGCACTTAGGGCAACAGCAGTGTCAGAAGCCAGCAGTTAAAAGAATATGTACTTGTAAAATTTTTGATTCACCTTCATATAATTGGAGTTTCACAAGGCTTCTGTGGTGTCAGTATTATTCACTTCAAATCTGCAAAGTGAGTGTCATGCCAATTTTGGTGAAGTAAAATTAGCTTGTTCATTGTTAATGAGCTTTTCAGTACCGTTACTGAAAGAAGGGTGGTAGGTTAGAAATTTAAACCGGGGTTACTTGTGCTTGCACATATTCTCAATTAAAAAATAAGTATCTTATTTTAAGTAGGGTACAAATTTAAAATATCGAGATAATCGAAAGAAGCTATCCTCCCTGTTTTAGAGCAAAATCACTTCTTAAAAGCAAAAGTCTTATCTGTCTCTGTTCCAACTATGTTTTTGTATAGCATACAAATTATACCATGGTATAAAGAAAAAATAAAAAAATAAATTTTCACCCTACAATAAAAATGATAATTAAAAGTATATATAATTAAATTCTCTTTAGAAGTATTTGTTTCTTAGAAGGCACAATTTCACAAAATAATGAATGTACTAAATAACTATCGATTTTTGTTAGTACTGACTCACTACTATAGAATGAAATAGCACTGAGGTTTCTCTGCAATTTTTCTGATTTATCTAATTCTACACCTTCAGGTTCCAGTTTCCATGTAGTCTCTGAGACAAGTGCTCTCTAAATATTTGCTGAATTAAATGCCATAAAACTGCAAAAATATGACAAAATTCAAAAGCAAACAAATTAATAATATGCCCCATCTATTATACTATTTGCAAAGAATATGCATTTAATAAATACTCACCAAATTGGTGTCCCAGAAATTATCACAGTTTTACAAGTATGTGAACACAGTGCTTCTGGTGCTATCTCCCAAAAGATGAAGGCATGAAAGATCTGAAAGGAAAGTAATTTAAATACACACGCACTATTATTCAGCCCTTGCTAATACTTCCCATTGCGTTCACAGAACTTCTAGTATAACTGTACTTTTAAAACTTAACAACTGTCACCTCAGTGAAATTTTATCCAGTACCGGGAATTGAACTTACGACCTCAGGCTTGCCAAGCAGGCGCTGTGCCACTGAGCTAAATCCCCAGTCCTCAGTGAAATTTTAGAAAAGTAGATTGGTAGTTTTCCCCAAATACACATTAACTAGTCTGTGTTTGCTGAGAGGAAGTCATTGCCTGACTCCACGACGGACAGGGTAGTGCAAGGTCTAGGCTTTGCCCATAGTCTGTTGGTTACTACAAGGGAAAAGGGAAACACATACCTACATCAGTTTGGGAACTTCTGGGTTAAACCAAGTTTAAAACGGATTTTATTTTGATAATCTGCATAATGCATCTCTAAATGAGAAACACAGTGTAAGTTCTGGAAGGTAAATGTAGTTTACTAATGCATCAATCCATTCTTGTAAGTATTTCATGGTTTTAAAATTTCCTGTGCCTCACAATTTTACTATAATTTGCGTGACTAATAGTGTAACTTTGCACATACAAGATACTATCCACTAGCCGGGCATGGTGCCGCACACCTGTAATCACAGCACTCCGGAGGCTGAGGCAGGAGGATTCTTGCAAGTTCAAGGCCAACCTGAGCTACAAAGTGAGCTCAAGTCCAGCCTGAACTGCATAATGAGACTTGTCTCAAAAAGACAAAAGAAAAAAAAACAGAATACTATCTACTGGGTAGCACAGTCTCAAAAAGTCATGCTCCCTATTGGTGTCAGGCTAATGTTCTGTTAGAACGCTTGGGGCGGGGGGCGGTGGCTGGAGCAATACTACTTGCAGAAATATTTTTAGTTTTATAGATTAATATTTTACTACACATAATTTCTCATTTGCCAATTGAATAGATAAAGAAACACGGTATAAAATATATTTAAATATTACAGCTGGCTGTGTCATACTATGAAGTTAATCTTTAGAAATAGCTCTTTTAGCTACAACCTTTAATGTTTAGTCAAAAATCCTAAGTACCCTGTCACCAAGCCATATGTAGGTAATACTGATAAATCCAGACTGAGAAAAGTTGCAGTTATTTTGAAAGATAACAGCAAGGAAGAAAAATAAAGTCTGCCCACAAGAAAATAATGGCATGTATGAAAAATTTCAATGTCTACATCTAAAAAGTTGCTGATCAATATGTGAAGAATTCAGAGGAGTCATCACTATTGTCATCAAATTCTTTATTAATCCTCTGCTCTGCAGGCATTCCAGCTTCATGCTGAGGCAGGAAATAAGCCACAGAAATGTCAAATACTATTTTCTCTTAGAGCTTCATCTGCATCAATGCCATAAAAATCGAATATAAATTTAAAACTGTGTGCCGTCTAGATTGAAGTTTTCTTAAAAAGAAAATGATCTTAAATACTGTATAAGTTCAGTAGCAAAGTTAAGGATATGTCTTTTATGTCAGGCTGTGGTATAGCTATTTTTATTTTTAAAATTTTGGGGGTTATTATTTATTAGAAAAGCAGCAGGACTAATGCTTTTACCACCAAATCCTATAATCAGAGAAGCAGGAACCCAAAGACTATATTTGGTTCCTTTTAAAGTGCTTGCACTGCAAAATATAGGTAATAAGGGTTGAAATTAGTAATTAAGTATAGCACTTAACCTTCCATTACAGGGCTTTGTGGTAAGTGCTTTTATATGAAGCAATTCATCTGGTAGTGGCACTATACCTTTAATGAAAAACACCTAAAGCATTGACCAGTAGTATTACCCTATAATTGTCTGGAAGGCTTTCATAAGGAAACTAATTAGTAGAGGTAGATTTTATGCACTTTTAGAGAATATGAAATATTCTTAGAATCTAGTAATTCACACTTTGAATAAATATTGAATTTTCTGAATAGTGCACCGAGCTTCCTTTACTTTTTGTGCTTCGAGCGCAGTGAGGAAGAAATGTTTTGCAGAGCATTTGAAGTTGAAAAGCCATTTCTTGGTGCTTAGTCAGTTAAAGCTCTAGAATAGAATGCATCATTAATATCTTGATTTGCCCTAATTACAGCTGTGCAGCAGAATTTTCTGTGTCAACAAAAATAGACCTCCTCTCCTCATAGCATTCATCCAAGAAAGCTAACATCACCTTGCTTGCCCAGACTCAAGATTATTCCAAAAGTTACATTTACCTTAGAGGATAAAACATTGAATTCACTTGGCTACCATAGTGTCCCCCAAAATGTCTTTTAAAGTCAAACAGTCATTTCATTGCCAAGTTAGCAGACAATACAACTAATATTTATGGCACGTCTCCTATGTAAAGGGAACGTATTAGGGTTCCTGTCTGTTTAGAGAGATGCTTTTAAAACGCTCAAGATTAAAATTATGATATGTAGGAAATACAGGAGTTATCCTGTATGTCCCTGAGAAGAAGATACACTGGAAAAATAGCAGCAACAACAGAGATACAGAACAGATTCGAAGGGAAATCCATTTTGGAGTGAGTGGCATAGTAGGACCATAAAAAATAATGACTTTAATATGGGTCTTTGCAAGCATGCATTCATTAAGGTGTAATTAGCCAGAAGAGGCAGAGAGAGAAAATAGTTAGGGAACTGTTTATACTTCCTAGGCTGTGAGAAAATAGAGGATAAATACAAAATACAGCGTCAGAGCGGTTGAACAACTAAAAAGAAAGGAAAGACATCCCTGCTTCTTACTTCCTGTTTTTCTCCCTGTTCTCTCTCTTTCTCTTTCCTTTTACCTTTAGTAACATTACCGTGCTTCAGTATATCATCAGGGTGTTACATGTGAAAAGAGCTGGAACTCCGTGGTAGGAACAAATAGAGAAATCCAAGACGTGGCTCTTGCTTGCTAGCAAACTTGTCTGTTTGAGAAAGAAGAGAAATTAAGAAAATCTACCAAGGTCAAATACACTTCAGAACTGATAGTTGCAAGTACAGAGCTTCATTCCTGTTAGAGTTTAAAGAAGGAGAGCATTGGTGGTCTGGAGTCATGTAACAAAGTAGAACCTTCAAGGATGAGAGGGTTTGAAAGAAAAACAGTAGTCCCAGGGAAGATTTTGTAGGCATGGTGTAAATACTTTTTTTTTTTTTTTTTTTGGTTTTTTTCCGGTACTGGGAACTGAACTCACGACCTTGCAATTGCCAGGCAGGGACTGTGCCACTGAGCTAAATTCCCAGCCCCGTAGAGATGGTGTAAATACTCTTCGATGACAACAATTTGACTGGAAGGCCTTATAAGCATTAGCTCTAAATCTTAATTATTTTCATCACTAAAATACTTCAGAGTTTGGGAAACTCAGTATGATTATTGTCCTTTTAATTCTACACATTTAGTTTGCATTAATTGATCAATTTATTTTTATATCAACTCATTCATAATTTATTTATTGTCCATTTAAGCATTCTTTTTATTTAGAGTTTTCCACTTTCGTACTGAAGTATTGCTTAATTTTATGATTTGGGGTTTTTAAGTTTATAATTACCCTAACTTTTATTATGTATGATATAATTAAGGAAATCTTTTTTTCTTTTTTACAACTGTAACATTTGAAAGATAGAAAGAACGTCTTCACTTATCAGACAATATAATGGAGCCTTGAACAGCCCAACCTATTTGCTGAGCTTTATTGTTCTGGCTAGTGACCGGGTCAAAACTGCACTTCGGGACTTTTGCCTACATAGGGGCATCTGCCTTTACACAATGTAGGAGAAAGAATCCATAGCAAAGAGAGATCAGGAGATTAATCTTTCATGGTCTGGTGTATTTTCCATGACTAAAAGTTATGTTATATGATGGGTTCTAACTGCAGATTAGTTTTTGCAAGAGTCTGCTATTTCTGGTGATCACCCAAATGTATCATATGAGTTTTAAACAGTAACACATGAAATAAAAATAATTTTCTTGCAAAAATATAGTTGTTCTATATTCACTAAATTTTGCATCAGTAATATTTATGAGTAGGTACTGACTTTTTTCACTTCACTTGAGAAATTTAATTAGTAAATTAAGTAAATTACTATAGACTGTTATGATTAAAATTACAACATTAGAATCTTTACACATTATATGAGAGAAAACTACATAAAAACCTTCCCCAGGCTATAATTAATGTATAAATATAGGAAATGTTTGGCTAAATTTCATTTCCTCGCTATAAAGACAAGATAGTAAAGATATAAATTTGTTCAGACAACTGGTAAACCATTTAGAAGATTAATCATTCTTTAAATACATTATCAATTTTGGATAGAGTGCAACAAAAAAATAATAATAAGGGCTTGACAAGTAGATACTTAAGTAACTGAACTATTTCTGTATTCCTTATTAAACTTTTATGCCAAAATTTTGTTTTTTGCTGTTGGTTTTCAACCAAAATACACTAACACAAATGGTAGGTCTTTATTTCAATCCATAAAAGTTTGACTTCTTTTGACGTACTTAAATATTTACTAATCCAAATTTTTCACAGTAAATCTTATCTACATTGGGAAATCTTAGGTAAAAGAAGTGACTGAAGCTCTCATATTTTCTGTGTTATTTTCCTTATTTCATGGTGTTCAATTTTGCTGGACTTGGGGGGCAATTTGAACCACTTTTTGAGAAGTATATTAAATACATATACCTAAAATTCTCTGCTTGGTTTCAAATAAATTGTGTCAAAGGAAAGGGCAAGGAGTGACATATTTTCAGGCTTCGTTTTTCAGTTTACTCACTTGTTCGTATATCCTAAGTGACCTGGATCTTGTCAGTATTAGAATATTTTCCTTTTGCTGTGAGGCATATTAGGGCTTTAAAAATTTTTCTCATTTAGGGGCTGGGGATTTAGCTCAGCAGCACAGCACCTGCCTGGCAAGTGCAACGTCGTGAGTTCGATTCCTGGTACCGGAAGAAAAACAAAAACAAAACAAAAAAGAAAATTTTCTCATGTAAAAGAAGGAGAAAGTTCTTTTAATGATTTGGTGGACTTTGAACTCATTTAGAGTAGGAACTATAAATAATGTAGACATTTTTTCAAAATATTATTTCTCATAGTACAAAAAAAGTAAAGGAATCATAAGGCTGTCTGATCCTTGTTTCAAAATCTAAGTCTTGTCAGGGGCTGCGAGTTCACTTTTTTATTTCATTCTTGCTATGAATTTATGGGAATTTTTTTTATGTTCCCCCTTAAAAAAAGTTATCAATGAGATCTATCTGTAACTTCCATGAAATAGTCTTGCACAGCAGGTCCTCATAAGCATTCTGCCTGATAACAGTTGGGCCATATTCTTATAGGGCCAGATTAATCAGTTTTTAAGAGAGGACCATTTGGAAATCTCAGTTTGACCCTAGCAGGCAGTTTCCTACTATTTTTAGAGCATACACATTCTTCACCATAAGAAACAACTGTATTATTAAATATTTATTCCTGACAGGAGCGAAATAATCTGTAATACTAGCTCCTTCAGGTATGTGCTGAGTGTCTACTATTTGGATACCACTGTGAATGACGCAGAGACCTATGTCAAAGTTCTTGTCTTTGTATTTCCTTTCCTACTTTTGCTTCTCACTTTTAGTCTGTTTTGCGTCTGAGTCAAATGAGACACCTATATAACACCATCCAAAACCAAGAGGCCAATAAAATATATGGTAACCCAGAATTTCCCTGTATATTTGAAGCTAAATTTAACTCCATTCCCATGAAATAATTAAGTACATTTAGAAGCATTTAGTATACAGGAATTTGTTCCATTTTACATTTTCAAAGAGCCTTTCTTTGACAAAACAGATATTACCTAGAAACACCAATCAAATGAATATTTTTGTCATTATTATATTCAAGGAATTTTGCTAAGTAGGTTATCTGTTATTACTTTCATCTTTCTCATCAGTGTACACATTGTTTAGCGATTTAAATTCATATCATCATGAAGGGATGTGCTGATCTCACTCCTTAAGAACACTCACCTTAAACAAGAGCATGGGATGGCCATGATTTTACACAAGACTAGCTAGAGAGATTGGCTGAGCTTTGGGTGCAAGACCCTTCTCCCACATAATCAGGTTAGTGCATCTGTCCACCGGTTAGGAATGAGGAGTTGATCACGGCAGACATCAAAATCTGTCACCACAAGTACAAAGTTTAGTTTTTAGAAAATGAAGTGGAGAAGCACTTTAAGAATAGCTAAAGATTAAAGGCCAGAGAAATTATACTTTTAATACAGTTGGAGTTGCAGAAACCTCAAATGCCTTTTCCAAGTACTGTGTTTGCTGATACTAATAAGACGTCTAGTTTTGTAGCTATCCTTCACAGCCCAATTATTCTCCGAAAGTTTTTTCTTGGATCTCGTAGTTTATAATTACCGAGTTTAATGGAGGGTAAGTTGTGTGCCCAGTACAGCGACAAGCCCTGCTCAGCCCTTTCTCAAACACTCTGACCCCGTATTTTCTTAAGAGCTTTGTGTGAAATTGCCCAGGAATATTTATATATTTCTATGATGAGTGCAGACAGCATTGCCTAGTTTTGTGTATGATTAAGCAATTTTAAAAACTCTACTGTGTGATTTTTTTCCCCTCTGACCTTTTAATGTCATGTGAAGGCCAATCAAGAGCCAATCCTGTGCTTTTAAGCTGTTTGTCTTCTCTCTCTCGTCTATCTGCTTTTTTTTAATCATATAAGCTTGGAAGTAAGTTGGTATTAAATGTCACTTTACTTCTAATAAACAGTGACCGTGTAGTCAAGTGTTGACACAGGAAAAAAATTAAAAACTAATAACTAGCTTCAAGGACCTATGTGGAATACAAATATTAGATAGGTTAATTCTCTTCAGTTTTAGATATTCTGTAATTAATTAATTTTTCTTAAGTTCCTTTGAATTTCTGCCTCTCTATAACTCTGATAGAGTAGGACACCCCATCTTTAGAAAAATAGAGTGCATATATATTTGCACGTCTGATTTAAGTTATGCATATGTTTTTTAAGGGTTGCAGTTCACCATACTTAGGTCCATCTATTTAGAAATCAAAATCAAAACCTCTATTCTAGCTGGTGTGATGGCACACGCCTGTAATCCCAGCACTCGGGGGCTGAGGCAAGAGGATTGCACTGCTTTTGAGGCATAGTGAGACCTTACATCAAAAAAACCCCTCTGTTCTATGTGATCTTTTAACATGGTAATATTTTAGATTGGAAAATGAAATTACGTTCCCGTGGCAGATAGCTTCCCTTTGCTAACCTTCAAGTATTCACCTGCCAATCACTGACTTAGCCCTCTTGGTGTAGCCTGTACTAGTTTAGGTAATTTAAGACAGTAAGATCAACTTTCGTATTCTTGACTTAGAAAACAGTTGTTTTCTCAAATACGATTATTGGAATGGCACTATTTTTCTAATAAATGTATTTTGGGTACTGATAAAGGCACCAGTAAAGGGAAATACTGACTTCATATACCTCCTGACACATTTAGAACTCCACTTTACTGCTTCAGGATTGTTGATAATCTCAACAAAAATCCATAGTCTCAACCCAATTGTGACAAACTCGAATGGAGGGACATTTGACATCACAACTCCTGAGCATTCTTCACAGATGTGAAATACATGAATGACAAAGAAAGACACATATGAAACAACTAAGGAGGAGATGTGACAACTTAATGTACTGTAGGGTCTCGATTCAATCCTGGAATAGGAAGAGAGCATTAGGTAAAAAACGGGTAAAACTTCGCTTCGTCTGTATTTTATGTTATAGCTGATTACCAATGTTAATTCTTTGGTTTTAAGAATTTCCCAGCACTTATATGACTAACAAGGGGAAGGGTGGATGTAAGGTACAAGAAACTCTCATTATTTCTCCTTTGCAACTTTTTGATAAATGATTTCTTTTTTGCATTTCAATAATTTTCTTGAAAGGTGTATTTCTTAGTACCAAACATAATGGTAAGTGGTTAGGTTACCTCTGCCAACTCTAAGTTAATACTGATGTTTTCAAAATATTGAAATATATTAGCCTTTTGGTAAAACTGAAGTTATCCATAAAATATGGTTTACAGAAAGTTAAAGGTAGAATACATTATGGTTCTGTGGTTTATTTTCCAATGCTTATTTACCTACATGATGTCAAAATTGGTCACATCCATTCTGGATAGACTCAGGCTTTAGGCCTCACTGAGTTACTGTTTACAACACTAGCAATATTGATAAATGATTTTTCAAAATAAAAGTTTTAAAGACGATTTGCACCTACAAATACCTTTTACTCAATTTTCCATATATTGCCACATCATTCTAGGAAAAAATAATTTAAACAATAAAACCGTTTGCCTTTGTGAAACTGGCAAGTCACATGTATTTATTGGAAAAAAATACAGGTGTACTCACATGTTGATTTGGTTATTATAAAAGTATATTTAGGCCAGGCATGGCAGCTGGCAGGAGGATCATTTCGAGTTCAAGATCAGCCTGGGCTACAAAGTGAGTTCAAGGCCAGTCTGAATTACACTGTGAGACCCTGTCTCAAAGAAAAGTCTATTTATTCCTACAGAATATTAACTTAATTTCTGTAACAATCCAAAGATGTCCCCTAACCTGATACAGTATTATAGTTGGTTTTTAATTAAGACAGAATGATATGATACATGTGGAAACCTTTTGAAATATGAACCCTGTAAATAGGCCATATGTTAAAATTTAAATTATGATGATGAATACTTTGTGTCACCTTTGCCTCATGGGTAGGATTGTTCTCCAAGACAGACTTTCATCTTAAACATTTTAAAGTCTCTTTTGTCTTTATCCTTATGCATTAAAAAGCCTGGCTGCATTAACAAGCAGCTGAATTCCCTCAACCCTGGAAATCTGAGACTGACTTTCCTTGTGTTAAGATTTACTGAAGTTGTCATCGTAGGCCTATTATCTATATTGGTGGCCTGAATATTTAAAATGTCCATTGAGAACCCAGAAGAGAACACACCTAACACCAGTCTGCCTAGGTATTACCGTATGCATTTCCAATGAAGTATTTTAGCTGGATTTATGAGATATAAAACTAGACAGAATAGAGGAACATTTAGCTTCATTTTTCTAGATAGTGTCAACTAATTGGTAACATGCCGTCATAATTTTTCAGGGTCACCTTTGCTGGAGCATTTTAAAGCTCCATGTGGTCTTCAGCCCTTGCATTTATTATTTTTACTGCTCAGGCTGGCAGAGGACTTGGGTGAGAGCGTATTTTATGGCTAGAGAGGATACAAAAAGCAAAACAAAACTTTTTTAAATGCAAAGGTTTGCTTTGCTGAGAAGAGAACAGAGCAGTCACAATCCTTGTTGGAGGCAGACCTGGGGATAATTAGATGAGGCCTATGCTTTATGGAAATGGAGTTCACGTAGAAGAATCCATCAGACTGACTCAGTAAAGGAAATTCCTGTTGCACTAGCCGTGGTGTGAAGAGGAGATGGAGCTCACCCCGAGCCCCCGACAGTCACAGAGCCCTTGTCAGTTCTCGCCTATGGTGGAATCAACTGTCTATGACAGTGAGTCAGACCTGTGCTTCAGGGTGGACACTCTATCGGGCGCTGCACTAGGAGTTGTACATACATGGTTGCATTAACACTCACAGATGATTGTAAGGCAGTAAATAGTGTTTCTTTTTTATAAATGAGGAAACACAGAATAGGTTATTTCCCAGTGTCATGCACTGCTGGTCTATTCTAGTCCTCGGAAGAAGTATTATACAATCTGCTACCTGTGTCATTTATTTACTGCCCCATCTCAGATTTTATGCGTGATACCCACCAGACTGTGTGATGCCCCAGCTTTTGTTGTTCTGAGGTTTTGACCGCAAGAAAGTTTTTATCAGTTCTTATTTCCAGGTCTCTGAAGGCCATTCAGTGTCCCCTTGGATTTATAACATGCTTATAATCATGTTATTTGCTCTGGTGGTTATTCTTTGTCTATGCTCAGAAGACAGTACCCATTTCAATTTGGGTACCACTGTTAAACACTGTTATTGCTATGGCAAATACAAATGTGTACCAAGTGACTAACTCCCCACCATATGCCGCAGATTTAATGCAGGTTTAATGGAGTAGAAGCAGAGGAGGTTAAGGAGAAGACAGTCAGATTGACTGGGTTTGAGTCCCAGTTCAGACACTTGTTTCAGGTGTACCCTGAATGATAGTAAGCTCCAGCCTCCCCATCAGAATGGGTAGAAGTTAGCCCTTTATCTGCAGCTGTGATTTCCATGGTTTCAGATACAGTTCACCATGGGTCCAAGAATATTAAATGGAAAATTTAAGAAATAAATAATTCATAAGTCTTAAATTTGCTTCATTCTGAGTATGTGATGAAATCTCTCACCTTCTGGCCCGGTCCTACCCATATATGCATCTTCTCTTGGTCTCACGTATTTCCCACCCATCCACCAGTAGTGTGCAGCTGTCTGGGTGATCAGATCACGGTGATGGTACCATGGTGACCCCTGTTCTCCTTAACAGTGGCACCAAAGTACAAGGGGAGTGATACTGGCAGTTTTATTATAATTGTTGTTATATTTGTTTTATTTTATTATTAGTTTTTATTATTAATCTCTTACTGTGCTTATAACTTTTATGGTAGGTATGTATGCATAGGAAAAGAAACACAGTGCACAGAGAGCTTAGTACTGCTGTGGTTTTAGCCATCCATCAGGAGATTTTATCCAAGGATAAGTAGTGTATTTCCGGATGGAGACAAATTTATCTTGTTTTGGGAATCAGACTCAGGTTCACATACATGGTGATGAATCTCCAAAGATTTTTCCTCAACATCCTCACAGACATGTGCCCATTGCTAAACCCACCCCAAGCCAGAACACCAAGGATGCGTCACTAGGAAGGCCCTGATGTAAGCTCGGTGTTTGGTACAGAAACTGTATTTTGTAAACATTTACAGAAAGGGGTAGTATGAGGTAATCAAGCCAGATGTCATGGAAGAGTAAAGTGTGGGCTGGGTGTTGGGGTATCATTTGGTTTTAATAATTGAGTACTAGAGACATCTTGGTAGCTGGTAGATAATGTGCTCTTAGTTACGTGGCGTGGGTACTGCATCTATCTGCCATCAAAGGCCATGACTAGCATCTGAACTCTAGCTGTGTATGGATGGCCTCATCTCTGGCACTGACACAGACTATGTCCCCTGATGAAGAAGAGCCCTGTGTTCCTTTTAAGCAGTCACCCTCAGCCCTCCAACCAAGACCTTTGCCTAGGTTACAGTCATCCTGGACGTTTCCTTTTTCTGATTTCAGATTTCCATAATGGCACTCAATAATTAGCGGAACATAAAAGTTATATTTGAATAGAAAGTAAAAAAGCATTATTCAGAACTGCTTCTACATACCAGACATAAACCAGGCAATTTGGAACATTTGTTACCTTACTATGAGACTCCAGGCCTACTGGTAGAACTAAGAATAACTGCTTCCCTTTAAACTGAAGAAACTGGAATTAGCCTGTTAGCTATTATATTGGGGGCTGAATTCATTCTTATCGAGTGACAAAGCAAAGATATTGAGAAAATGACTCCTAGCTGAACTTCAAAAAACAATTATAATCAGACTTAAAATCTTTACTTTGTTCCTTTATTCTTCAGAAAGTATTTTAATATATCAGTGTACTTTAGTAACTCATAAAACTTATGTTTGGTTTCTGTTTTATTTACTCTCGTATCTGCATTTTAATTCACGTTTATTTTTATTTAATATAGACCTTGTTTACTTTTTTGCTTTAAGATATTACTCTGGAATATTCATTCCACTCTGAATTAGAAAGCATGGAGAAAAGATAAAGCAAGTAGAAGGGGAATGAAAGCATCAGAAGTAAGTAATATTCTGTAACAGCCAACAGTAGACCCACAACTTAGCCCTAGGGTTTTCTTTCACACAGTGAGAGCGATGTTGTACCTTAAGGCCCTCGTGGAAGTCAAAAGCCTCAGATTCTCTTTTAATCCTTCAGCGAGCATACATTAAAATCTATGTCCTAGCTGTCCTCTTGCTGTACCAGACCTGGCGAGGAATGTAAGGAGGGAGGAAAAAATCTGCTGTTTCTGTTCTCTTCAAGAGTTTGAGATAAAACTTGAAGGATAGTGAGAACAGGAAGATATTGCGGGAAATACTAGATTGCCCGGCACAAGTTGTAAATATAAGAACAGAAGGATGTGAAAAAGGTGGGAGGAGCATATATAATGTTTTAAAGGAGGCCCTGGTCTAGTCTAGAAGGGGAAGGTGGGTGTACATGATGTGACCGAACAACACTGTATGTTTAAAATACGTTACAGTGAGAGGCATGTTATCACTGCTCCCCATCAAAGCATTCCCTCTTGCTCCAAACACACCATTCCAGAAGCAGTTCTGGAGTCCTCTTTCGTGAGTGTCTTTAGTTGTACAGTCCTGGCTCTGAGTTAATTCAAAATGTTCACCTTTTGTGGTCATGCTGACCTTGGAGAAGAGCCAAAAACCTCCTGGTGCCAGTGCAGGTGAGCAGGGCGGGTGAGGACGCACCAGGGCGGTTTATGAGCCTGCTCTTCCCTTGGACAACACTCAGCGGCGACATTCACCGTACTTTTCATTAAGACTGGTAAAGAGACCAAGGAGACTTGCAGACCTGCTTTACAAAGCAGCAAGAGTGATGGGAAGAGCGTGTTCAAAGATGGGGGAGTGTCTTGAGGGCAGGTGTGAAAGAAATCCATAGGGCTAACTTGTGGGTCTATTGTTGGCTGTTACAGAATATTACCTTTTTCTGATGTTTTCATTCCACTTGTAGCTGCTTTAGCTTTTCTCAGTGCTTTCTAATTCAGAATGGAATGAGTATAATGGCAGTATGTCTTGTACTGTGATAAATTTTTAATTGAAACATTCACCGTATTTTTTGATCAGCCCCATGTATTGACTTGCATACCCATTTGTGTCAGGATGGAACATAATCCCAAGGACAGAAGTAAGTATGGATTACCAGGTAGCACCAGAATACTCTCGCTCTTGGAGAGAAGTTATTTCTGAGAACTCTGTGTGTAACAACCCTAGTGATTAAAGCTGTGTGTTCCAAGGCATACCTATACCTTGAGAGGAGCACTTTTCTTCGAAAGGATCAAGATGGTGCTAGAGGTGGTTCTATATGACGTCACACAGGTTTCCAGTTCAATTCCTCTGAGCTCAAGAGAAGCTGAACAGTTTCTGAGTGTGTGACAAGATGAAACCAACTGTCTAACTGGGTAACAATCAGATAGTTATATCTAGTGGTGTCGTCCTCCTGCTGTATTTCAATAAATTCATGGCAAGTACATAGTGACAAGTACAGCTCAGTGTCATTTCCACAAATATGTACGTTTCAGATCTCAACGTTCTGACTCTTACTAAATTACAGAGCATCAAACCATCGCACCCCCTTGATTCCTCCTTTGTGTTCTTAAGACCATGCGGTCCAATGGTGACCTTTAGTTCTTTCCTCAAAGATTCCCCAGTGTCTATCAATATTTGTCTGTGTGCCATTATTTTAATGCTGTAGGGTCTGTTTTCACAATTATAACTCTTTCCCGGTTGCCAGCTGTAAATCGTCTAGATTCCTCTCCAGTCTCCATTATTTTAATCTGCTTGGTGTAAAGCCAA
Source organism: Chinchilla lanigera (assembly GCF_000276665.1). Classification (NCBI taxonomy): domain Eukaryota; kingdom Metazoa; phylum Chordata; class Mammalia; order Rodentia; family Chinchillidae; genus Chinchilla; species Chinchilla lanigera. The sequence continues at coordinate 16,383,041 of NW_004955441.1, read as the reverse complement.
GATATGAACATTCCCGTAATTGTTTTACATTTTAGTTTTTCCTGCTTCTCAGTTGTTCAGCGAGCCACCAGCGTGGACAGGAGAGCACGTAGAATTTGTAAAGAGGAAGAGAGATGCAGTGCGGTGTCGAATTCTCTTCGGTCTGGTATTTTACAGACTGGAATATTGCATTTCAGATTGTAACAGTTTTGTATAGCTCACTGAATCACGTTGCATAGTTCACGTATAATACCTTTTGAAAATCAGATTTCCCTGATTTATATTTTTAAGCATGGTTTTATCAAAAAGAAACCTCAAATTATGTTTATTTTTTACTGCACTTCTCATTTTGACTTTAATACTTTGAACTTTACTGTTAACTGTATTGAATACAGAAAACTTTACTGTTGTGTCTGAAAATCATTAACTGTATATAAATTAAATATAAGGACAAAGTAGAATTAAAATATTTCATTATTTAGTCAAACCAGAATAAGAAGGTCCATTGTATTTGCCCTTAAGTCTGTGAAGGTGTTCTTTTCATCTTTTTATACCTACTCTAAAAGGGGAAATAGCATGAAAAAGAAGGGTTATACGAAATAATGTACTTCAGCTGTTAATCAGCTTATGGTACCTTTCAGAGTGTCTTCTAATTTTGTAAAGATCATGAGACCTATCTTTAAAGGTGATCAAGTAAATCATCCCCTCTTACTTGGGAATTGAGCTACATTCTATGAGAAGTCTTTTTCTTTATCATGGTGTGTGATTCCATACAGTACGTTAAACGATAGTAACCCCCATATACTTAAGCTACTATGCCAGAAACCATCCACAGGTGCCCCACAGACATCACACCTACTTCTTAAAAGTAACCTCATGAATTATCCTCATTATACAAGTGGGATAAGACTTGGAAAAATTCAGTAACATGTCTAGGAGTGCATTCCTGGGACTTGAACCTAGGGTTTTCTGCTTTCATAAAATCAAGTAGAACTGACTTGCTCCTTCTGTAAATCTTACAGTTCTTCTATTTTAAGTATTTTTAAATAGAGTACTAGTTAAGGAGAAAATAGTATACTTACATGAAGTTTTTATTTCTAGAGGGAAATATGGCAACTAGTGTCATGTGTACTATAATTTTTATCTATATTATGTAACAATACAAAATGTTTAGAAAGCTGTCTCTTTTTGGTAATATGCATACTGTGATTCATTAGCTTACTTATCAAATAAAATTTCTTTCTTAAACATTTTTTTCTGGTTCTAAAGATTAGTCAGATAAAGCACCTATGATAAAATATGTCATTAAGGGCAGAGTTGGGGCCCTGTCTACACTTCACTCTTTTTTAGACCATAATTTTTCTGATATGACATTTTTCTAGGCTTTTCTAACAGGAGAATAACAAAAATTAATCCACAATTATTGCATAAGCCTCTTTTCCTATGCACTTCATTAAGTAAAAAGGTTTTCTGATGCACACCTTTTCCTTCATGGTTGCCTGTGTTTCTTGCTGGAAACCTCATTTATGCCTAAGAATGTACATGTGGTCTGTTTCTTAACAGAATGCTCAAGGGCTCCCTAAAAGTAAGTTAGCAGCATTGATTCCCAAATTTCCTACCCAAACTGCAATCATTAATGTATATCTATAAATAACTAGCAGAGAGTTATAAGGTCAACTTTGATTGACCCATATCTAAATGTTATCTAAATACTACTGTTGAGTTATTTTGGTTTTTCTGCTGCACTGAGAAGAAATGTGATCACCACTGTAGTTACTATTCTCACTAGCAAGAAGAATTGGGGCAGCTATAGATAATAGAATAAGCAAGTCCACACTGGGAAGAGACTGAGAGGATGAGAGAGGCCTGGTGAGGACTCCAGAGTAGACACTGAATGTGGCAAGGCATGTAAAAACAATTAATATGCTCAGTTAATCATTCAAAAATATTTATAGAAGACGTGCCATTGACTGGTCCTATGGTGGAAGTACAGCAGTGAGCAAAAGATACAAGGTTCCTGTTCTCATGTCTTTTGTAGTCACTGGAATAAATGCATCATTTCAAGTGACCTTTCTGGCTGAAGTGTAGGAGGATAGAGGAGGCTGGAGTGACTGTCTGCAGCTAAGCTAGAGAATGATGCCCCTATCCAGGTGAGGCTTGGTCCAGAACAGGGGGAAGAGGCACTGAGGAGATACTGTTTTTGAGAGTGAATTCATAGGTTCCAAGATCATCAGACAAAAGCAGAAGTCAAGGACAAAGGTAAACCTTGTCCATGCCCTCCTCCCAAGCATTTTCCCAGATACAAATAAGCCAGAGTGTACTTTGAAGTCTTGGTTGATGTAAGGCTCTATCTAGTATCACAGGAAATATAAGGGAACTTGAGATGATTCCATATACAGAAAGCCCAGTCATCTTTTGTTTCAGCACCAGCTGAGGCAGTCATCCATTTGTTAGGTCCACTGTCCCCTGGCCTCTTTCCTGGACACCGTCACTCCTATGGCACCTTCCCTGTGGAATCCTTGACTAATAGGGCATGGAATTTGCATCCTTCCTTAGTGACAAGAACCAAAGGAAAAATTCAGCAGACTTAGGTAAGGATCCAGTTTTCAGTGGAAGATTAACATGCAAATGCAGTAGAAGTGTGCTGTTTTATGTGTTTACATACTTCTTTTGCAAGCCCTCCCAAACTAATTATGATCACTTAGGATCTTTTCTTGTGTTTATGTATAAAAATTCCCCAGGCAGATCCTAAAAATAGGACTTAATAGGAATAAATATAGGCTATTTTTCAGTACCTCAAATTTGTTTTTATAGTTTTGGAGATGGGCACAATAAACCTTTTGTGATTCCACGGTAGTCAGGAAATTGAAAAAAATATGTGTTTCTTTGTAAGAAAATCTCTCATTAATCATAAGTATATTCAGAAATATGCTTTATGCAGAAATTCTTTTCTTTTGTACTGAGACTTACTACACTAGTGAGAAAACTGAGACAAAAATTTTAATGATACTGTTTTAGCTTTGTATGTTAATGAAAAAACAAGCAAATACAAAGTAAATAAAACTATAGTCACACAACTCTTTTGTAATTTAAGAAGTGTCATTTATTGATATGAAAGGTTAGGTAATTCCTTTTGTTAAAATTGTTCTGTATACATAATGGAGCTGCATATAATCATACTATATGTATTCAATTCTGAAGTCATTTTAATTGTAATTTCTAAGTAATGCAGATTTATAGAGTAGATGTAACTTTGTCAACTTCTAGAATTGTGATTCCCCCTATTATGATTAATAGCAAAATCAGAAATAAAAATGCATTTTAAAACTAAAACTAAAAATTTATGTGGATACAATATTGACATTAACATCATACTTTCTTAACATGCAAATCCAAGAGAACTCACTTCTAGATAACTTTAGCAATTGGCAGCAAAATACTATCAATATTTTAATATCAAAGATCTGTGAATAAGCTAATATAGGATCTTTGAATATGTGAAAGTCATCTCTGTATTACTTTGCGAGGGTTCCCATAACAAAATTCCACAGACTGGTGGTTTAAACAACCGAGATGTATTTTGCCCCTCTCTGGAGGTGACCTGTCCCACGTCGGTGTTAGGTCCAGCTTCTCCTGGGCCTATTACCTTGATTCAAAAGTGGCCTGTGTTTTCACACAGCTTTGCCTTGGTGTGCACACACACCCCGTGTTCACTCCTGTATCCAAACTTCTTCTTATAAGAACAACAGTAGGATTGGATTAGCGCCCACTGGAATGGATCCGTTTAAACTTAATCGCCTCTTTCCAACACCCCCTAATTCCGAATACGGTACATTCTGAGGTACTGGGTGTGTAAAGCTTCACCGTATGACTTCTGGGGGAGACGCAACTGAGTCCATAATAGATTGTATGCAATTGATCGGTTCTTGTGAGAAGAAAGTCCACGTTGTTCAACTGAAGTCGGAACAGATTTTCAACCCTCAGGAAAATGTTTTGATGAAGTATTCACTAGGCTGCGGTTACTGGGGTCTCCTCAGTTCACCCTCTTCTAGGATTAGCTGCAACCTAACAACAGATGAGCTGGGTGAAAAGAAAGACACGCATACGTGAGTGGATGGACTCTAACGTCTCACTCATTCAGCGTCAGCTCAGACCTGCTAGGGTGCTTTCGTGGCTTTGCCCTTCTCCACCTGTCTTCCTCACTTAGGGTTCCGCTACAAGTCAGAGATGCACTAGCTTCAGGGGGAGTCCTGAGAACAGTAGCGAAATCCTGTTTTATCCTGAGAGATGTGAGGATCTACTCCCCACTTCTACTGTGATCTCCACCCAGCCCGGGAGGTGCAGTGGTCCCACAGGTTCCGTGTCCACCCTCGGCTGACCTGATTGGAAAGGAGCTCTTAGTAGGAGATATCCCACCAAGTACAGTTGCCATGACCACAGGTGTTTTGAGAAACCCATGAGAAGGGTTTTTTTTTTGGATAATTTTGGACCTGTTTTAATATTGAGATCTGTGATCCATTTTGACTTGAGTTTGGTGCATGGTGATAGACATGGGTCTAGTTTCAGTCTTCAGTATGTGGTGGGCCAGTTTTTCCAGCACCATTCATTAAAGAGGCTGTCTTTCTTCCAGTGAACATGTTTGGTCCCTTTGTCAAAGATGAGGGGGCTGAGTGTGTTTGTGGTTGTGGCTGTGTCTTCCAGTCTGTTCCGCTGATCCTCAGGACCAAAGAAGGGTGCAAAGACCAGCCATCAATTTAAAGTCCTTAAAAAATTTAAATGGAAAAGAGATAAACCTCTTTTCTTTTCCAGCATTATCGGGCCCCTCCCCATCCTCTTCACTGCGTTCTATAAACCTGAAATTTCCTACATTATAACCCGTGCATTATTACCCTTTCTCCTCTTGAAAGGGCTGTCAGAGCCATGGCATGCTTCAGTAGGAGAAAGAATCGGAGGAATGTCTGGGTGGTGAGAGCTGTGCGCGTCTGTATAGCAGAAAGAAGAAAGAAGACGAGCTTGCAGCCTCAAACAGATCAGAGAAAATGTAATGGTTTAATTATAAAAGCCTCTGAAGTGACAACTGAAAGTCTTCATAAAATTGTCAAAGCACTATAAGATAGTTTTTCAAAAGAAGAGAAAAGAAGAGGAAGGCGGCGAGGAGAGGGAGAACGTGTCAAGTGAAAGGTTTCACCTCCTTTTATAGATATCTGTGAGGTTAGACACCTTTATAATATTTTGTGTTTTCATTTTTAATGGTCTAAAATGAATTTCCATGGGCACCGCGTCTTACAGAGACGACCTAATGCTTGTCTTTGTGAGCACAAGGCCCAGAGCCTGAGGCCACAGGTCATTAGCCTTGCAGCTAAGTTAAAGGCATTCAACCTGCCAATCTCATTGACAGGTTAGGAAGCTTCGCCACTTTAACCAGTGTCCCCGTCCCTTTGTCCCTTTACAGTTTCTGTGGCAATTCCTCCCCAAGGTGCTGTGGGGCGGAGCAGGGAAGCATTCCATCTGACAGGCATCTATTTGAAGCAAATACCCTCTTGTCCTAGGAGCAGCTTCTGCCACCATGCAACTGACAGGACATGGATGGAGGTGTCCCGAATTCCCTTCCCTTGGGGCAGGCGTCCCTGACCTTTTGCTGTTCTGTGACCTCCACCAGCTAGTGACGTCCTTCCCATCACTCCCATTGGCTCCTTTCAGAGTTCAGTGGGATGTAAGTCTCTGAGAAGGAAGTTGACAGGGCATGAGGGAAATGCAATGATTTTGATACAGCAGGACATTCCTTACAGTAAGGCTGGTTCCCTGGCTTTTATTCACCCTCGGAAAGAAATATAGATGGATTGTCCATTCTCCTTCACACCTACTTTAACTACCTTTCTGTTAAGAGTGGGTGAAAAATTTTCCTGTAAGCCATACCGTCCTTGCCAGGTCATAGGCAGGACGCTGTACCAGGTAATAAGCCACGATGCGACCACAATATAACAGCTAACGTTTACTGAGTGCTTACTGTGTGCCGTGCACTGAGCCAGGAGGCTTACATGTGTGATGTCAGTTACTTTCACACCTATCTTCAGTGTGGGAGAACTGAGGTTGAAGACATTGCGTTCCTGATGCAGTGTCACACAGCTAGTAAACAGGGAAGCGGGATGTGAAGTAGAGCCCAGCACCTTGGCCACGCAGGCTTCCCGGTCTACAGTGAATCTGACCACGTGCATACTGTCTTCAAAACATTAACTGCTAGCAAAGAAGACACATGCTCATTGAGGAAAAGTTGCTTTAGGAAATTAGATGTAAATCAACAGAGTTCAATTTGTTTACAAAAAGTAGTTAGATTATTTCAGAAATTTACATTTTATAAAAATCTCAGAGGGCTAGCAGTGGTCTAACAGTTATAGCCCAGCATATCCTTCGTACTTGTATTTAATCTTAAGTAATTCCTGAGCAATGGACAAACCTCATCTTTGTCATTGAAAAGAAGACTCTTTCTGCGTCCTAATTACAAAGGAAAGAAAGAGACTGAAGGCCACTGAAAATGAGATTAGAATGCTGTATTTATCAGACACATTTTTCTTCACTGGAGATTAAGGAATTTTCTCAGTTCACCATTTAAGGGTATGTGAGACATTCATTATTTCCTCTTTCTAAGGCAATCTAAATCTTCTATATATTTTTTTTTTTTTTGGTTTCTCTCCGGTACCGGGAACCGAACTCACGACCTTGCGCTTGCCAAGCAGGCGCTTTTGCCGCTGAGCTAAATCCCCAGCCCCGGCAATCTAAATCTTAAGAGTGGATTAGAATTCAACGGTGGTGGTGACTAGGACACACTCCTGCCATCCCTGTCCCGCGTAATTTTGTGAACTTCTAAATCAAGAAGTGGGGAAAAGTGCCTTAGAGAACATATGTCACTTGTAAAGTCACCTAGGGCTGCTCTTACATCTCATTTGTAAAATTTTCACTGTTTAGTGATGTCTATCAGTTGCGCTGTTTCTGTAGCTGTTAAAAACTGTTCTTGTCTTAAATGCTACACACCTTAGCACAAAAGAACTCTTCAGTATGCGTGATAATAGAGTCTGGTCTTTAATTTACCCAAGTAGGTGTTGTGTTTGCTTATCTCCCTTTCCCTTTTCGTTTCTTAGTGCTGTTTTTTTTTTTTTTAATGTGATATCCTGGTCTCTTTGCATTGAGAAACCAACAGTGCGTAAAAGCTTTGGGAAGAAAGTGGAAATCACTGTTCATTCCGCACAGGCAGCCAGAGCCTACATGCAGAAGGCTACCTTTCTTTGTAATTAATCTAGTGAACAATACCAAGCTAAATTTTTTTTTTTTTTTTTTTTTTTTTTTTTTGGTTTTTCTCCGGTACCGGGAACCGAACCCACGACCTTGCGCTTGCCAGGCAGGCGCTTTTGCCGCTGAGCTAAATCCCCAGCCCGCTAAAATTTTTTAATGTAAGTAGCTAATAGGAAAAATGCTTCTATAAAACTTTGTATACAGGAACACTGGATATGTTCATGTAGATCCATATAAAAGAGGGAAATGATAGGAGAAATTTCTCAAGCCAATTCGACATGCACTAAGCTCGTAATTTCCTCCCCAAAGCACCACCGAGCTCTGCGGCAGACAGCCTGTGTCCCTCTGCGCCCAGCATCTCCCAGGAAGATATTGTTTAACTGGTACGGAGGCCTGCTGCTTCCCAGAAGGAGCTGGATAGCATCGGAAATATTCAAGTCCCAGTCACCAACACGGCATTGCTCTACTCCAGCTGTGTGAATTCAGTGAGCTCACTGACAGGGCTGTGGGTTGGAGCAATGCATTAAGCTAATGCATTTAATTTACAGACAATATGCATGTGTGTGTTTGAAGTCAGCAGTGGGAGAGAAATTGAAATATGGGTAAATATAGCATTAGTCATTATTTTGAGATTATTTTTGGAAAGTATATTTACTTAAGAAACAGACGGGGTGAATAATATTATGAAGCTAAACAGAATTGTCAGCTACCAAAATTTTGGAATGAATATCCACATGACAGCACATTTTCGTCAATTTTTTTCATTAAGTTCAGTTTGCATGTCACCTGGTAGAGTCCTTTGTGTTCTATCACAACTTCCTTGCAGAGTCAGTTGTTTGGTCTGAATGTCTATGGCGACTGCAATACACACAATGATTAATTCTATATTAATGCCAAGTTATCTATTATTTTGGACTCTGACTTACACCTATTATTGTTTGAACAGCTTTTGCTTTCCCCCTTGACTTCCCAGAGTGCACACCCTTCAAAAGTAGGGGCCATGAGAAGTACTGATGTTTGCCTGGTGAGAAAGTTTCAGAGTACGTAGCATTTATGTTTTAACCTCATTGAGTGAGATCACTTTCTTCACCTCTAGCTAAACTATGTAAAGAAGCAGAGGTTTACCTACTTCAACCAGAGAAGGAACAAGACAAAGTCTCTTTGGAACATGAACTATGTCTAGGAAAGGCAGATGTAAGGGCTCACCATGGGTTAGTACATGGCATGAGATCACAGGGTTCCTGGAGATGAGCACAGGGAAAAGCAGAGATAAGAGAAGAGCAAGAAAAAGAGAGGAGGAAATGTGAAATCCAAGTAAAGCTAGTTTTAACATGCTGCCTCCTTCAAGACAAAGAAGTGCAGGGTGCTTTCGACTCACAGCGAAGACCCAGTCCTTTTTTTGTTCTCAACTTGTGTGGAGAGGATCAGCATTCACAAAACAGCAATGAACTTAATATATTACCATAGGAATGCTGGAGCTCTATATCTCCAGTGGCTACACAAAGTGGAATTTTGTTGTATGGTAGAAATGAAAATTCTGCTCCTTGCGGGGTTCTCAGCTATAATAGTTCTTTGATCACTTTACCATCTTAATCTATAAAATGGCAATGACAGAAAAAGCCTCCTGATGAATCTTCACAGCTTTAGGGAAGTTTACCGAGTGTTTATTCCTACAAGGAATAAATCCCACCTCACATCCTGTAAGGTTTCTAGACAAGATCTTGACCTTTTCCACGATATAGGAGTGTTCTATAAGTACTGAAGAGAAGATGTTAGGCCTCTGGGACTCAGGCTGAGGTGAGACTGCTGCAGTAACTGCCCCATAGAACTACTTGGGAATCAGATACATCTGAGTTTCGATGGTTCCTCCAGTGTGAATGTCTTGTTGAGACTTGGTTCCTGCATCTTTAAAAGAGAAGGTGCTTATGATCTAGGGCCCGTACCAGGGAGTGAGTAACCTATGTAAGGAAGTGGCACATTTAACTAAACCTAAAAGCTATTATTTTTCTGTATTTGATTATCCTCTGTATTTTATAATTCATTTGCCTACCCACCATTTTCTTCTGAAACACTGAGTTTTCCAACATATGTAGAACTTATCTATTGTTAGAAGCACCGTAAGTTTCTGGCAATGTGCTCATCATTCACTGAAGACAGTAAGTTCCTTTCCCTGAGGTATATCAGCTGTGAAATGGTCATGCCCCAGAAGCTCCCTACACTCACATTATAAAAATTAGAAGGTCCATAATTTCTACCGCCTGAATTTGGAAGTCCCAGCTTTCTATCATTTTTGCCTTAGTTAAAGAATGGCAGTTTTCCTTATAGACCATTGATAAGTTTATTGATTGACATTGGAAAGAAGTGCTCCTTGGAGAGTGTACATGTCAAATTATTTTAAAGAAGTCACTACTAATACTAGTCTAGAAAAACATATTCTTATCAGTCATGTATTTGTCTGAAGTTTCATTGAGTGCAAGACTCTCTCTCTCGTATATAGTTCATTAGAGAATTGAAGCACTTTCACCAACTCCCCTGACCAAATCATTAACCATCAACTCTATGTGCAACTAGAAAAAAATACTTTTTGGCAGATAGATAGAGAAATAGACAGACAGATAGATAGATGGTATAGATAGATAGATAGATAGATAGATAGATAGATAGATGATAGAGCTCACCTGAGCCTGTATATCCTTGGCCTATAATTTTCTTTATTTAAGAGACTTACAGGCCCCATTGTTGATTCCAGTAACTAAGTCATAATTGAAGGAGATACCCGAGTCCATATGTATGTGAAGCTAACAATCTTACTGCTTCCTGAAGGCTTTTTGCCTTTTTCTTTTTATGGCCCTGGGGGTGGAACTCAGGGCCTTGTGCATGCTAGGCACTCAGTCACTGAGATACACTCCCAACACTGATTTATGAATCTTTAACAACAAATACCTCTTTAACATCATGTAACAAAGACTTCAATAGAGTTATCATTCACTTAGGAATTACTCATCACCTAGGCATGATGTGCCCAGGTTTGAGTTACCTACAAGGCATACAACAGTGAGCAGGATAGACCTAGGTCTGCCCTTAAGGAAACTATAGTGTAGAATCAGTTACGTGAACTGATTTCCTTATGGATGTAGCTATTCCTGCAAAGTATTGCAAGGATGCCAAATGGAAGGGTCCTGAATAATTTGGTAGAGTGGTAGGACACAGAGGAACACTTCCTTGAGAAACATAAACTAAGACTTTGAGGCAAAACAAGTTAGCCAGGCCCCCAACATGTGTGTGTGTGTGTGTGTGTGTGTGTGTGTGTGCACGTGCATGCGCACTGCGTGCCCGTTAGCAATGCACAGAGATGTTGAGGAATATTGTACAAAGGGATGAAAGACATTTTGAAGGTAGATTGAGTAACATACTCCATAGATTGGCTTATCCAAAAGCTACACTAACTGGAGTTTAAAGAGTTACAAATGAGTGTTCAAAATTAAACTAGAAATGGCAACAGGAGCCATGTAAGTGTATGCATTTGTTGTATCTCATCTTAATGATGAAGGACATAATGCAATGCACAATATTTTCATTACAGTAGCTTTGCTTTTACAAAACTTTATACCCCTAAAAATGTCAATGATGTTCAAAATTCACTTGCCTGAGCCAGGCATGGTGGCACAAATCTGTAATCCCAGCATTTGGAAGGCTGAAACAGAGGATCACTGCAAGTTCAAGGCCAGCCTGGTCTACATAGTGAGTTCAAGGCCAACCTGAACTACATAGGGAGACCTAGCCTTACAAAAAATCGCAAGAATAAAAACATAAAAATCTACTTGCCAGTTAAGTTAGGTATTATCATATTTGTATAGCCTATATAGCAACCACACATAGAGCATTTAGTTGAAAGTTGTGTTAGTGTTGCTTTCTAAACTAGAGTAATTTTATAACATTGTGTTAAAATTGTATGTTGCTGTATGGGCCGAGGTATATTGAGATGTCGTGTTGTCATTTAAAATCATAAGGTCTAAAAACAGACCCCCAGTCTTCTCTTGAAGTATATGTAGCTTTCAGGGCGCTTTTGATTTCCTTATCCAAGTTAAAGACGCAGTAAATAAGGAGCATTCAAAAGCAGCAAGTATCTTTCCATTGTTTTTTTCTTCACTTTCATTTTTTTGTAGACAATGTTTGTTTCATGGCATTGGTTTTCTTTCTATTTTTCCAAGGATAGTACTATGTCATTTCAAAAATAGGCATTTTTTTTTATTTCCAAAGAGAAATTACACAATACAGGTGAAGATTTAAGATGGGTGTAGAAAATTTATATATCAGTTATGTTTATATAGCTTATCACTACAGACCAATAGGTGTAAAATTGCAATAAAAATTCTGTTTGCCTTTGTTCTCTGAGTCCTACCATGAAATTTAACTCCAAGTCAAGGATTCAAGTTTTATTCATCTTTGATGCTCATTTTGATTTTTTGAAATTACTTTTGTTGACTTGAATTCTACTGATGCCTATAAAATTAATATACTAAAGAATGATCAAGTATTTTTAATTATATGGTATCTAAAACAATTTTAGATTCTATAGCAAAATACCATAAACTGGGTGTCTTATAAGCAATACAGATTTCTCACCCATGGGGATGCCAGGAAACCCAAGGTCAAGGCAGCAGTAGATTCAGTGTCTGATGAGGGCCTACTTCCTGGACCACAGACGGCCATCTTTTTATCGTACCCTCATTTGGAAGGGAAAAGGAGCTTTTGTAAAGGCAATACTCGCATTCATGAGGACTCTGTTCTCATAACTAAACATCTCCAAATGCCATTGCATTGTAAAGTAGGCTTCAGACTATTGAATTTGGGGCAAATACAAATATTCAGTCTATACAGGTGGGAAAATGAAACTAGGATTTAACCAAAATAAAGTTTGCTATATTCCAAGGATGAATGATCAGATTTTCTTTGTCATTCCTCACCCTGGAGCCTTGTTGAAAATATCCCTTAAGTTTAGTACCTTATACCCAAATGGCCACTCCAGGTAAAGCTTAACCCTGTCAGCGGGCTGTAGCGATGTTACTCTTTCCTCCGTCAAAACTAAGTACTCATTCACCAACTCACAAGAAAGTAAGACCAAAGTTTACGTGTTGTTTCACTGCTTGAAAATTGTTGTAGCAGAGATATGTGACATCTTCATTTGAGGAAATTGTATCCACACCAGACTAACTGGAGGAAAACGGAAAGAAACCAAAGGGAAATTCCTATCCCACTTTCATCAGGGGAAATGAAGTATAAGAAAAAATCGCTTTCAGCTATTTGCTGATAACCTCTGTTTTCATAAATCTAATCTATGTGCTTAGCTAATTGCCATAGTTGAGTTTTATAATTAAGATAAATTAAAATCCCACTTGGATCTTTTAAATAATCCAACATGAATACGTGATTTAGAAATAGATTGTTCTTGCTTTACATTTTCCTCTAATTTAGAATACTTAAAGGTGAAAAGATTTTCTCTCAAATACTCACCTTTGGGTTCATTTGAATTTTTAGGCACATTCTATTTGTTCATAGTCTCACTAATCATGTCAAGCCTGCTTCCTCTGGCTGTTCACAGAAGTAATTTTCCTATGTTCTAGCATGTTTTCCTTTAGATCCTAAAACTTTACAAAGAAAAATAAAGAAATAAAATGTCATGGAAACTTATATTTGTCTTTGACCTTTCTGAATCAAAAGGGTTGTTTTATTTCCTTTATATTGCTTGGCAGGTTAATAATGAACAAACATATAGTACAGAATTTTGGATATTATACAAGTAAATATTTTCATTAGTTTTAAAGTAAAGAAGTGCATTTTGAGAAATCACTTCAAATGTACTTCACATGAAGCTTGTTAGTGAAAATTATGAAATTGAAGCCAAATGCCCTATTGAACCTACACAACTTGAAGTATTTTAGACTCCATAATAGGAAGGGCGTAAGAGTCATCTGTTAAAGCACTGCTGTCTGCCAGATGCAGTGGCATATGTCTGCGGGAGTCACACCTACTCCAGGAGCTTGTGGGAGAAGATCACTGGAGCTCAGAACTGCAAGACCAGCACAGGCCACACAACAAGGACTAGCCTCAAAAGCCAAAACAATAATAGATATTGTTATTTCATTCTCTCTATGTCTTCTTCGGCTAGCAACGTATTTTACCAGAGAAATTTTATCATAGAAAGTATAATTTTACCATAGAAACACCACTTGGTTTTTATTTCTGTAGAAGAACAAAGAATTAGAGACTGAAATAGACAGATTGAACACTGTCTGATTTCCTATCTATTTTTTCTGGAAAGAATAGTCTGTCCTTTGATTTACAAAGACAGATCTTTCTGTTAAGAGAAAAGATCCGTTCTGAAGTGTTGGCGTCTGACAGTCAGGGTTTACGGGACTGTGGGACCCTCTGTGTTCCGTTCTCTTTCACACAAGTCCTCCCACGTCGTGACCCCGGCCCCTGCTGCCCACTCTCCTTTCTACATCTCTTTGCCATTGTCTTGTTTGTTGTTAGGTGACCTCCGTTGTTCATTGCGAGTGCAGTGTGTGTTCTTGTTTCAGCTAAGGCCCATCAAGATCTTCAAAAGTTACTGGTGACATAAATCATGCTGTTTCAGTCATATTTTTAGTTAGTGCCAGTCAAAAGTACGAGAAAAAATTGTGTTCATGTCTGTATCCAGATATTTTAGGGATCCACTTAAAAAGTTATTCAAGAAGAGTACCTAAAGCTTTCTTTTTTCTTCACCTGTCTTATTTAGGACTTTTCCTTCAACCATTTCCTACTCATAGTAACTATGACTACACCTGCTGTGGAACATGGAAGTTGCTAAACAGATGAGCTGATTGTATGGGTGTTTAAATCAATTGCACTCCAATAAAGAAAGAAACTTTTAATTGAAATAGGTGATGTTTTCCTAGGAAAGCAGAAAGGGAAGCTTAACGATGTGTGGTCTACTCTCTGGACACAGCCTTGGATTTCCTTTTCTTCTGAATCTTGTCCGGTTGTGTGCATGCATCAGTGATGCCACAGAAGACACCATAACTGACAATCAGATTTCCTTCAGCACTTCATTCTGCACACATTTCACAGGACCTAAAACGCTAAGTGTTGTGAAGCGCTGGAGGTGCAGTAAACACTACACATCATACTTGACCTTGCAGAGCTTCAGCATTTAAAGGAAAAGCTGTTTATCAAATATGCAGCTGTGAAGTCAGCACCTATGTCTAAAGGGTACATTTCAGGAGCTAGGACAGTATACAGCCAGATGTCATAACCAACTTGAAGATACTGGAAAACATCATTGTTGGCTAAGGAAAGGTGGGAATGAGGTGGGAGCACAGGAAAGCATCTCAAATAAAAGAAAACTATTAGTGCAGAGGTTCAGAGAGGAGAAAAAAAGAGCTGTAGGAGAACTGAAGGAAGCTCTTAGGGCCAAAAGTAGGAGAGCAAGTCAGTGGTGGTCACGGGGTGCAGTTGGAGAAGAGAAAGGACCAGATCGCGAATATCTTCCCGCATTTCCCTGAAGCTCTGAGATTTTATCCTAAAAGCAATGGGAAGTGTTGTCCAATAGTATCCTTAGACACTGGCTGATGAATAGAGAGTGAGTGGGACTGACTAAAGAGATCTGCTGTTAAAACTGCAATAGTAACTGGGCAGGAGGGATTTGTGAGCTGGATGTGGGCTGGGTCTAAAAGTACACACCTCATTCGTGACGATGGGAGCACTCTGGTGCGGAGAGAGCGAGGCAGCACCAAAGCCACAAGTGAGAAAAAGTCCCTGGCCAAGGATGGGTGTTTTTGAAAAATATTTTAAGTTTTCTTTTCACATTATACATGTAGAACATGTTTATTATATAAATCACATCTAAGGCAAAAACACATATTCAACCATAATTATATGCCCTAAAATAATCAATATTAATCTCCAGTACAGCTTTAAGCAATACATACATGAAAATATATGAACACATTTTGTGCAAATTGTGCTCATATTTTAAAACCAAAGATAGAGATGAAAATTTATACCACTTGTATCCTGTTTTGAAAATGACTAGTGTACCAAAAATACATTCCTACACTTTAATATACTATTTTACAACATTTTCATAATTACATAAATCAAGGAAATGTATATATATTTATCATTGTTTTCCTTGAATTTGTATATGGTTTGATTTTGATACTTACATTTTCAATTAAATCTTAATGTGTACACTATTTTGTCATGTAGACTTTCAAATGGAAAATTGACAAGATGTAAAAAACATTCTTTCCTATTGCTCCAAAACTTTATAATCAATATTGCAATAGGCTCATTGGGGTGTATATAGTATATTATTAGGAAAACACAATAAAAGCAAAACCACCTGTAAATTATTCCAAATTTGGGAAAAATAGTTTACTGATTTCTTCCCTAGGAAAATGCTTCAGTTTTTATTACAACATAGCACTCATCTCAGCTACTACCAAAATGTCTTAGTTCAAAATTCTAGGTCAGTTAATTTTTATGGAATAGAAAAACTCTTTTTGCAATATTCAAATAAAAAAAAAATTGCAATATTCAACTGAACTTGCAGCCCAGATTCTGCTTAAGTGCTTTACAGATCAAGAAAATATTCATCTGTTTGCAAGCATCATTCGAGGTCAGTTTAAACAGTTTCTAGTGACAATTTCTTTTTATTCAAAGAAGCAGAGCCCTCATTTAGTTCAGACCTATGAATAGGGGCTATTGTTTATGGCTTGTATTTGTACTGCAAGCAATGATACTTTTTTGGGAATAACTTAACACAAAGCCGGTATCTGAGTAAATAAAAACATACATACAATGCTTTGAAAAGTTCTATGCTTCAGCATGTTAAGCTTTAAATGAAACTGAAGAACGCTCAAACTCACTTTTGTCAAAGCCTTTTCCTGAAACATTGAATGATGCAAGATGTAATTTCAAGCGATTGATAAGCCAGTTTCTGTGGAATACGCAAGAACTGTTTGGATTTGTGGTTATCTCAAAGGAGACAAAGAAGGGAATTTGTTCTCTGAATAGGAAATAAAGTATGCTAGGCCTATTTTAGATGCTCTAGTGTGCCAAAGATGATATGAAGTTTGGTGTTCATAAATTACTAATCTGGAATAAGAGGTTGAATGTATTTTGAAAACTTAAACCTGTTTCAACTGAACATGTTTAACTAGTTAATAAGAAACATCCAAAAGACAAAACCCTGAGGTCAACGGTCATTTTTTTTGTAAAGCTATTATATGCTGTTTAAATTGGTTGTTCGGGTCTGTCTATAACATAAGTTTAATAACCTAGCTCAAATGCAGATTTCTAATTTTCAATTAACATAGGAATAATTTTGTTTGCTAAAATAAAATAAATGAATGAATGACAAGTCTGAACCATGAAATGTTCTAGGTAGAGCTTTTTAAAATTCCAAATTTCAAAACATCATGTGGCAACTGTATAGCTCAAGCTTTAAGTATTAACTTTTAACCTTTGACCTTACAGATTTTAACCAATGAAATGTCTCTTTAAACTTTAAAGGGAACAATGATAACGAGCGCCTGGCGATTGCTAGACAGCGAATTCCATATCGACTTGGTCGAGTAGTTGATGAATGGCTACTCGACAAAGGTAAAAACATTGATTAAAACTTCAAATAAAAAATAATTTGAACATAACCAACTAGTACTTCATTGTAACACTAATAAACGTAAAAAATAAATTTTCCGTAAAACTAAATTAAACACAAATTTAAAACAGTAAAATGTAGACAGTAATATTTGCATACCTTGTATAATAATTTTATACATTTATAGACGTACCAGCTGTTTAATAATCTTACCCAGTTAACTTAAGGTTAAAGGGACTGTTAAATATAATCCACTAACTCAATCTTCGAAGGTACTCACAGCAAGCATTAACCCAAAATGATAAATCATTCGTAGATTATATTACATGTTCCAGCCTCTAAATTATTAACTAAAATATATGTAGTTCTGATATCTTTATTACGGTCCTGAAAAAAAAAAAAAAAAAACAACTCTTTGTTTAAACTTTAGGCATCTTAAATAGTGGGCAATATGGATTGCCGGTCAAAATGAAGTCCCTTTAACATTGGCAACCTTCTAAGAACATTTCGGAACAAGCCCTAATTAAAACTGAACTTAAAGTCGTGTGCATGCTTTTCATGGGCAGAGAGCAATCTGCTAAAACTGGACACTCGATTTGTTAATGGTACTGCTGCTAAGGATTGCTGTTTGATGGACATGTGCCATGATTTCTCCATTGGTTTGTGTGTCATTCCTGAAGCCGCTTTTTCACATCTGAAGCTGTTTTTTTTCCATTTTCTTTTGTTTTAATAGACTTGCTGAAAGCCAATCAGAAAAATAGTTTTGGAACATTTTGTCTCTGACATGCTCAGTGTAAACCATGCATTTCTTTTCAGTGTGATTGCCGAAAAATAGAATAAGTAAAATAACCATGGACTATTGCCTTCAAAACAGAAAACATGTCTAAAAAATAGCATGTAGATACATGTGGAAATTATGCGACTTACGAAATTTTTACAATAAAATTTAATGTTAGATTTCAGCTTCTATAGATTAGTTTATGTCAGAGGTAATTTTAGGGTGACAAATACTTGAAATCTTAGGTATGTCACACTTTTTAAATTCATTTAGGCATGAGATCAGCAATATCAGATCTTGAGAGAAAAGAAAAAAGGGATTCAGAAAAATTGAATTGTAATACATATCTTTGATTGGTCTTTTAGCAAAAACACTACATTTACAATAAGTTGAAAATTTACAAGTATTTGCCGATAATTATGCATTTCATGGACACCTCATTTATAAGCAATGAATTATGAGTCAAATGCCTCTCTTATAGTTTATTGCTCTCATTATCCACCCCATGAAAGATCTGTTTTATCATCCTTTGTAGAATGTAGAGTTCGCAATCAACATTTTTGCATGTATGTAATGTTATCTTTACAGGGCGTCAGCTCACAATCTTCAATAGCCAAGCAACCATAATAATTGGCGGGAAAGAGCAGGGCCAGCCCTTCCAGGGCCAGCTCTCTGGGCTTTACTACAATGGCTTGAAAGTTCTGAATATGGCAGCTGAGAACGATGCGAACATCGCCATAGTGGGAAATGTGAGACTAGTTGGTGAAGTGCCTTCCTCCATGACGACGGAGTCGACAGCCACGGCCATGCAGTCAGAGATGTCCACCTCAATCATGGAGACCACCACGACCCTGGCCACAAGCACCGCAAGGAGAGGAAGGCCCCCCACGAAAGAGCCCGTCAGCCAGGTGAGCACATGCATTTCATTCCTTTGTCTTGGACGTATGATTGAAAAGTACACTTTTCTGCATTTGTGTTTACTGAAATGGGATGTTTTTTTCTCCTCTCTGTGGTTCCTTTGAGACTTGACTTAGCCCAGGTCATGTGGTCTGAACATGAAATGTGGGTGTGTTGTGAGTTAGAGCTTTGAGGGCTTTTGTCAAAGCTGTTGGTGGTGTCAGTTTGTTAGCTGCTGGGGGACAGTCTTGACAGAACTTCGGTCTTGGCCAAGCTGGTGGGATTGTCTAGTTTTTAAGTTTTAGGAACAAGTAAATTATTAAAATACATGAAAGTCCTGGTTGGTTTAAATTCAGTGCTTCATCAAAATAAAACAAAAGCAAAAGCAAATTTGATATTCCTGGAACACTGTTGTATCCAGAAGTGTAAAGTGTTTGAATCGGTAGAAAAGTGACTGATGTGGTGAATGATCCTGGACATCAGAAATGTAAAATATACTATTTAAGAACTGTCTTGGGCTAAGATATTTTGTATGATAGTTGACCGATTGCTCTCATGTGGGGCTTATTTTAATAAGCTTGTTTGATCTTGTGTCTAAAATTTTTGAAAAGTGGAAGTTTTAAGGCCAGGGTGCATCTCAGTTGGAAGAGCACTCGCCTAGCATGAATCAGTCCCTGGGCTCTATCTCCAGCACTGCAAAAGGAAGAAGTGAATTTTTTAATGTGATATTGGCACAATTTGGAAGTATATTAATTCAATCAAGACCCACAAACTGATTGCCTGCTCCATATTAGGCATTGATCTAGTTATCGGCATTGTATTGATGAAGAACATAAAGTGCAGATGAAAGACTTTATGAAATGCTATTGTTAAAAGCTGTCAGATCCTGTTGATCCGTATCACCATTGCACACATTCAGTTGTTAACGGTTTCAGAACTGTGTGTTTTCTTTGGTCCCAAATCGCTTTTGCTGTTTGTCTTCAGTAGGTGCCATAAAAACCTTTTTCAAATGCACGATCCTTACTCTCCTAGAAAACTGCATTCTAAAGGAGCAAGAATGGAAACTGTTATTTTCAAAATTGCTTTTTACCTAAAGTGTCTCATATAGGCTGAGTATCAGATTTGGAAAGAAAGCAATGCAAAGCACCTTCTGTCTGCATCATTACTCTATATACTAATTAACATGTCTATCCCAGAACAAAAAAAGAAAATAGATTCTAAGTTTTACTTTGAATAGGAAGGGGTCATAGGGGTAGAATAGAGGAAGATAAAGTCTCCTAGAAGAAATGACTCTATAAGCGTAAGTGGTGTATGTTCATAAATGTGGTACAGTGCTGTTTTGCACAGTTGCATCTAGACATGTCTATTTTCGTGCATCTTTATGCCATTTTTGCATTTGGCCATGAGGTGAAAAGGGCCATCTCACAGGACACCAGTATGTATTTGTTGATCACACTCTACATGTACCAGACACTGATTTAGCATGAAGACATATGGTAACACCAAACAAAATCCGCTGCCCTCGTGGAATCATGTTTTTATCAGGAATGTTACCTGGAGTATAACTATTTTGGTGCTTCTGTTTAGATGTACAGTATCATTGATCATACTGTAATACTTGGCCCCTTTGATGAAGACATGGGATTTAAATGAGTGTTCATGAAAGTATCCTTCATAAGGCCCTTGTCCAGTAGCTGTTTGATACACTTTCCTAATATTTCTGTAAGGTGCTGTTATTGTGGTTGATTCATGGTTCATTTTATACTAAATGAGTTATTAAGGTCAATCTGATATTCTCATAGCAAAGAAATACAAAAGAATTGATAGACCTTCCTGTAGACTAAAAAAACTCGTAAGAGAACATTTAGGTATATTCAGGTTTGGAAATATTTCTGTGGATATAATTTGAAATAGTTACTTTCCTCTGTAGTCTTGTTTCATTGGTAATGAAATTACAGTTGCCAAAACTCCCAGGTGAAACAGATGTATCCCCAAATGAGAAAAGAAACATTAGCATTGTTTTTTATTTTATCAGCTAGTATCTGCGATGTAAAGAGAAATAACATCTTTTAAAATCCGGGAAATAACTTTTCATTGAAAAGATAAATATCTAGAAATGCAGAAATAAAAATGTATGCATTTTATAATATTAATTAATGCAAAAGGAAAATAATTACCTGCTTGTTAACTGCCAACACAAAAGTCTCTTTTATTATGAACTGTGTACCACATGTTTAAAGACAGCAATACTTTTTAGAACTAAGCAACCGAATCAATTAATGATTACTTGGTTTATTTAAGGAGGTATTGACATAAATAAAAATATTACTAGGTTCATTTAAAAATAGATATTTTAAATCTTTACATTTTAATAGATTAAGAGCAGTAATTAAATAATTTGGATTAGTATGTTACAAATATCCAATTGTTGCAAGTTTCAATTGTAACAACATTTTGTTAAAGTTTTACAAATAGTTTTGAAATTGTTTTATTGTGATTACTGACAACAATGTAATGTACCTATGTTGGAGAGGAAAACTGTGAGGAAAGGAAGCACACTGTTTATTTTTGAGCAACAGGATAATTTTTTGCGAATTTTTCTTACCTCATAATTGATTTCTTTTATTTGAAAGAGAATAGTAAATAAAGAACAATAGCAAAATATCAACTTCACAGACAAATTCAAAACAAAGGAAAAACGTTAAAAATGATACAGGGTTTCAAAATAAAATGATAGGAATTAACAGTGGTTGTTATATTATATATTGTTACCTTCAGCGAAGTTGCTCAGATTACCACGTGTAAGACTGCAAGATTGATCAAACCATTGAACAGAATAAGAAATAGTAATTTAAAAAAACATTAGAGATGATACAGAGTTTCACTAGACAAGATGGTAGGAATTCACCAATGGTTATTACATTGCTAAATACTAATGGCACATAAATATATGAAAAAATGTTCAACATCATTAGTCATTTGAGAAACGTAAATTAAAACAACACCGAGATTCCATCTCATCCCAGAAAGAACAGCTGTCATTAAGAAATCACAGCTGATTTTTAAATTGCCCTCTATAAATACAAGAGGTCACTGAGAGATGTAGTTTTTGTTAGAATTGCTCCACATATAGAAAGTTTAAATATGAGAATGTTTTGCAGTGCTGACTCCAGGACTGTAGACTTTTATCTGCTTTTCTACAGATTATATGCAGTATCTGTCACTTAAACTTTGTCCACACCTGCCTGCTTTTATCAGCTGCCTTACTAAATTGTGTACTAGGAAGGGTCATTTCATCTTCCAGAAACCATACTGGACTGTTTTTCAATCAAAGTATATTTTCCTCAGGGATGACACTGAGCCACTTACGCTACAATGGCAGTGTACTCGGGGTGACTTCATGCTTTAGAACTACAGAAACAGATACTTTGGTCAAGCAGAATTAAATTGGATTCATTTCAAATAGATGAGATGAATTTTGTTCAGCCATCCTACAGGGCAAGAAGTGGGTGAGAAATGTATTTCAGTTCTGGAAAATTCATGAAAATATCCTGTATGACATTATGTTTAGATTCCTACTTATCACTAAATATGCTGTAAAGAGCAGAAATTGAAAGGAAATTTTTACTTCCAAGTCATGATCAGTGTTTAGACTGATGCTTACTCCAGAAAGATGTGATTAATATCATGAAATAACAGAGAAATGAATCAGACCTTCTGATTAAGTAGTTTTTTTCTAATGTGAGTAAAACAATATTGATAGCCCTTTTATAATGAACAACATGAGGTTTATAAAACTTGTTTTATTTATTTATTTTATTATTATTATTATTATTATTTTTTGGTTTTTTGGTTTTTCTCCGGTACCAGGAACCGAACTCACGACCTTGCGCTTGCCAGGCAGGCGCTTTGCCGCTGAGCTAAATCCCCAGCCCCAAAACTTGTTTTATTTAGAATTTTTAATTGTTACATCTTCCCGAAAGACCCATCCACCTTACATGGAACTTTCCCTGAGGAGATCCTCAGCAAATATTCACAAAAATAAGTGATGGCATGAAGTTCTTTGGAATTACTGACACTTCTTAGGGGCAGGGAGCGGATGTCCTGCAAGCGCCTTACCTGCTGAGTGTCCCCTCACCATCTGGAAGACATGGCATTGTCTTAGAGTGACACAAATCTCTGTGTAAGGGAAGGAAAAGGGAGATACTCACTTTCCATTTGCCAGTGTGCATAGGGAGAGAAGTGAACCTATTGCTGTGATGATAAAACTTGTGATGCCTCTTTTGGAATATTCTTTGTAGCTCACATTATGATCTTTTGCTCTCCACTTCAGTAATAATTTACAATCCACATGCTAAGACATTCGGATGCTCACCGATGTTTTCTCCTAGAGAGAATACAGGAGCGTGAAAAGAGCACGAGCCACTGCCTCACCCTGCGGCTTGCGTGGGTTGGGTAACCTGGCTGTGCTCCGGCCTTGTTGCCTTTGTATAAGTGGATGAGTAGGAATCTCCAGCTGCCCATGGCACTAAAACTTAAATGATTCTGGTAATGCTATCTCAGTTAGATCTCCCCATCATTTAATAAAGCATAGACTTCAGCACTGAATTTTTTCTGGGGCGGGGATGTGTCTCAGTCAGCCTGGACAGTCCATGACGCGCCCGGTGTGATGATGTAATTTCTGACAGCATTTTTGACTTTCAAAAACGTCCCAGTTTGGTATGTAAATTGAACCGCAGTCAACATGTTTAGTAAATACAAAACAATCTTTACAAAAAATTCATGCTTCCTAAGAGTAATAAATATTAAACACTACCCTTTCCACTCAGGGCAGACACTGATTCTGGTATCTTTACCTGGTTTTTAGAATCTACAGTCTTCATTTTCTTTTCATGTCACTTCGAAAATCTTGAGAGAGGAGAGAGAATAAAGTGTTGAGAAATTCTGCTTTGAGTGGCGGAAAAATAGTTTGCAACACTTGGGAAGGAATTATAGAGCAAATTATAAATGTAACTCGAATGTGATGGAATAGTTCTTTGGTTCCAGAGTAGAGTTAGCAAATCTCCTCAAGGAGAGGGACCACGGAGAGTTGAAAACATTAGTGGTAGGTTATCCTGGTCATGTATGTTTCACAGGAAATGTGGATGACAGTCCATAGCCCTGGATTCCCAGGAGAATCTTCTTGAAAACAAAACCAGTTAGTGTTCAAGCAAGAAGTGTCTTTCATACATTGGGCCTAACTATTCTGTCTGGGGACTTCAGCCCTATTAATAAAAAATAATACTATTTGTTTGAAAGAGGTAAGCAGAACATATACATATTTCCATGGAAAATATTTAGAGCTAACGAAACATATTTTTCTTATGTACTTACAAGAACAAAATTTTCTCTTTATTAAAAATATTAATTAACCTTGGTGGCTTCATTATGAAAAAGATAATAGTGTCACTCATAATCACGTGTGTTTCTGACAACCACTCTGAATTTTTGGAATACTGATGACATGAATAATTAATTTTATTTCCCTAGTCCAATCATTCCACTGAACTTCCTTAAATTACTGTACATTTTTTGGAGTAAATTTGAGTGTGCACAGTAAAGAAAAACACTTGGGTATAGATTTTAAAATACATGCAAGGTCATGTTTCCTGAAAGTAACAGAGCTTAATGGGAAGAATATAATTTATTTTAATTTTAAATATGGGTAAGCAGTTGCTACTTAGACGTTATATTTCTCCCCCTTTGCTGGCAAGCAAAAGTGCCACAGTATGTGCATGTCAATGGGTTTATTTTAAGAAAATTCTTCACAGTACATTTGCTTTGGGATCTGGAGTTTTCATAGATGAAAAGATCCTCTCTTGGTAGATGCAGCCTGGTTTTGAGATGTCTTCTGACAATCTGTCCTAGGCAAGTGTATTTATTCATCCATCCATCCATCCATCCATCCATCCATCCATTCATTCATTCATTTGACATAGCACATGCTTGCTGAACAATTATTATGTCCTAGGTACTACTTTATTCATTGGAAATACAGCACTTTTCTGCATACAGTTTAGTTATAGTTTGAAAAAATGGGCAATAAAAAGCAAATCACATGCATGAGATGGCAAGAGCTGTAGGGAATAAAGCCGACAAGAAGGGAGCAAATGCTTGCTGAGGTTGCAGCTGTGAAATGTCAGTCCTTTTTGAAGAGATGTGCAGAGATTACTGGTGATAGCAGCATCGCTTATAAAGAGCATTGGCATATTGTCTTAATTACTTTTTTCTAGTTGCTGAAACAAGATGCCTGAAACCCAAAGGTAAAGGGGAAAAGTTTATTTAGCTCACAGTTTGTGGAGGTTTCAGTCCATAATCAGCTGGCCCCAAGGCAGAGTGGCCCGTGGCAGAAGGCAACAGTTCATGGTGGTGGAAAACAGCAAAAGCAACAAGCGAGAGACAAGCCATTTTCTGTGCCTTATATTGTATGCAGGCTACCCACCCTAGGGCAGGTGTACACCCCTAATCCCAGCATTGGACCATGAATCAACCACAAACTCGGTTCAGCCCCTTCTGAGAAGCCCACCCCCTTGTAACTACATGAGGTTTTTTTTTGGGGGGGGGCATCTAGACACAAACCGTAGCACATATAAATCAGAACTCCTCAGATTCAGAAGATGGCAACCGGTGTGGGTGGAGCCAGTGGCAGTTAATTGCTTTGTTAGCTAGAAACCAGACAGAAGAGCAAAAGTGACACTAAGATGCGCTTTATCTGGTTCCAGCCTGTCTGTTCCTCTGTCTTCTGGTACATATCTCAGTTAAATCAGAAGTGTCATCAAACCCTCTGGCCTTACGTCCTTAACCACCTCAAATGTAGTGTTCCCTAAGGTGTCAGACTATTGTTCGGAAAATGGCACTCTATTCCTGTCACTTGCTTCTGTAGTACATTTATGTATTTAGGGTGAAGGGGAGGACCCTTGCATGATAACCAGGGTGCATTGTGCACAGCCGGCACCCCGCCTTTTCCCCATCTGCGCAATCTGCCTGGGCTTCTGTGGGTCCTGTTGAGCTTCTCACACCCACATCGACCCCTGGTGGTCGTGGCGTTTCTCGTGTCTGAGCTCACCGTAAGGAAAACCCTTCCCCGAGAAATCTCGCTGAATTCCTTATGGAATTGTCTTCCTATAAAGCTGTCTTCTTCACAAGACTACATATCTTGAGGCTAGAAATTTTGCTTTCTTTTACTTTATGGATGGAAGACAGTGCCTGATGCACTGTTTGAATGAGTGAATGAATGAATGAATTGTCAATCAATTAACAATTTTATCATTCAACATTACATGAAATAATTTCTGTGCTAGAAAAAGTACTTAATACCTAATATTATTTACTTTAAAAGTATGAAAACTTCTCTGGGTGTCATATTTTATGAGCTGCATTTGCTGTTTATCAAAAATTCACATTTAAAAACAGTGAAATGATCAACAAATCTTAGTTAATCCTAAAAGATGCTTGTCTTTATCAGGCATCTATACTACAAATGCTACAAAAGAAGACTCGGTTGCTGTCTTTAAGGATATACATTTTATCTCTGGCTCTAAACTTCTATTATTTCTTCAGAAAATGGGGGCATAGAATTAAATTATGAGTATGGCTCCCCCATCTCTAAAAACTTTAATTCTCGATTTCTTTGATTCAAGTTCATAGGGGGAGATTTTAACATTTTATGGTCATCTTTAAAATCATCCTAACATCTTACATTTGCCTAGAGTTTATAGTTTTTTTGTAAATATGTTTTGTTAAGCACAACAAAATTTTAAGGAACACTAGACAAATATTACATTGGTATGTAACAGACTGGGCCAATTAACTCTACAGAACACAAATAGTATGTCCAAAATCACACAGTAAATAAGTGTGTGAGCGTTGCTTATGTTCAGCCTTGTCCTGTGTCGTATTATTTATCCTATAAACTAAAATCTATTCACAAGTTGCTCACCAGTGTGGATTCATGCTGCACAGCTAACAGTATCACATTATAAGCCCATGTCCTGGGAGCCTGATGTATTCAGGGCCACACTGGCATGGCACTCACGGACAAAATAACAGAGAAATCAAGGGCTTCGACTCTGGAATGCCAGCTTTTTTTTTTTTTTAACAACATAATAAGTGTGTATTTGTAGCCTCTCAACTGCTCACTTATAGCCTTGGAAACTTACTGCAAACATTAGTTGACTCAGTCTACTATGATGGCTATTTGAATAATTTTTTACCAGTAGAGTATGGGAATTTCATATGGTTCATTCTAAAATGTAAAGGAATAAAGGAGCTGACATATATGCGCACTATTTCAGTGATATTTATGTTCAAGGCATTCTTCAGATTCCAACTATAAATTAAAGTGTCTTTGTTCCCTTTAGAATGATCCTTTCCGCCTTTGAAGAAGAGTTGTGCACTTGTGTTTCTGAATCAGAGCACCAAATGTGTGGCATGCACAAATGACCTCTGTGGAGTGAGGCCGCTGCGCCCCCAGGCATGTGTGCGTGGGAGGTGAGGGGCGGGAGGGGCTGATGCTCAGGGAGAGCATTGTCCTGGACCGGTAGTGGGAAGGCCACGAAGGCCAGGTACAGTGCAGTGTGTTTCCTTCCTGTGCCTTGCGGGGCTGTGTGCTGACCCCTGCCTGTCAGCCTCCAGTTAATATTGACTGATCTTTCTGTAAGTTTCTCGGACCTGGCTTTCAAGTTGCTCACAGACTGAAATTAATTCACAGAATGGGACTGAATCTTGCAAGTGTGATTTTAGTGTCTGTCCTTGATAACAAGTTTTGATTAGGGAGCTTAAAAATTCATAATGTCCTGGTGTATGAAAATAGAAAATGCTTTCAGTGTGAGTTGGGCCAGATTGGCTTTGTGATTTTTGCCGTAGTCTCTTTATCAGCATTGGAGAAAAGGGATAAATTAAAACTTTGTTTAAAATTAATTCATGGGGGCTGGGGGTTGTGCTCAGTGGTGCAGCGCATGCCTGGCAAGCATGAGGTCCTGAGTTCGATTCCCGGCACTAAAAAGAAATTAATTTGTGGTAGCAGTTTCAGCGGGAATTCCCGTGGAGAGAACTAATGAGGTTTGCACCTTCTCCGATGTTTCCTGTGGTTTTTATTAAATAATTAGTTGGTGTCTAGGTAGCACGAATATAGCATCTATAATTGTCTTAGTTTTGAGCAACACTATAAAGTATTTTGACTAAATATTTTCAGCTTATAATTTTCAACACATATTTATGTTTCATGTGTTGATTATTCCCTCTCTACATGTAATCATTTTCTTTGAAGGAGGGAGGAGGCAAAATCAGCAGATGCACAGTAGAAGTGCATTTGGTTGAGAATGTTAACAATGATTTTATCCCTCATAGTATATATAAAGCATTCAGTTTTATTTGATAAATTAACAATTAGTATTAAATTTAAATCCTTATAATGATTTTCATCATCTAGAGCCTATGTTAGAGTTTTCTACCTTCTGGCATAAGCAGTAATTTCCTACCTATAAAAAATGTATTATTAGGGTGGAACCTTGAGAGAAGGTTTAGATAATTTGTCTATCTTAATTATGAACTTACTAAATAACTTTAACTCTACTATCATCATCACCAGTCTCTCTCTATAAAATTTTGAGCATAAAACACCAATTTTAACCAATGATTTCTTCAGTAAGTCTGTGTGTGTGTGTGTGTGTGTGTGTGTGTGTGTTACCATGCTTTATGTTGCCTATATGTCCATAATACATTTATTTTTTTATACATGATACTTTAAATTGAATCCAGGACCTTTACACTGTGCTACTTCCAAAGCTGTATTTTTTTTGAGAATGCATCTCACTAAATTGCCCAGGCTGAACTTGAACTTGAGATGCTCCTGCCTCAGCCTTCCAGAGTGCTGGGATTCCATGCACATGCCATAATCCCTGGCTTACTTTTCATTTAAAGCTGAAAATTACCACACAACGTTTGTGGGCTTCACATATGCAACATGTTTTACTAGGTTCTAGAACACTATCCTCAAGAATGAGGTAGCTAGCAGTTTGAGATTCTACAAGAACCATTTCTTAGACCTTTAAATGATAGAGTGCCCTATACCAACAATAGCAAAGGTTCTGTACATCACAAATTTAGAGTCTGTTATAAACAGAATCACTAATACAATTGTAACTTGGGGACAGATTTAAAGGAAAGGAGATATTTTAGTCCCTTTTGAAATAAGAAGCATATTGGGCGACACACTTTTATGACTTCACTTTTCCTAAGTGTTGACAATGTGCTAGACACTTCCCTGACTCTGGAATTACCCACTTTCTCTCCTTGGTGTGTTGAAAGTCTGCATTGTGTTTGTGTAAAGTTTCTTCTAAAATGGATATTAGTATCCAGCCTGGTGATTTAGCAGTGTAGTTGATGGCCTTGGTCACTTCTACCCCCTTTTAGAGGTCTCCTGGCGGAGCGGGGTGTGATCTCCCCCTCAGAGTCACGTGGAGGAAGCTGAGCGTCTCCATGTCTGCAGGAGATGCCCGCTGTGCCATTAAGGAGGCCTCGAGACTGCCACCTATGAGAAGCATCAGTGTTAACGGTTACACGGCACACAGCATGAGCAAATATCAATGGGAACTCATGTTTGTCTAAACCAGTTCTTTGGGAGTATTAAATCAATGTACACAAGTAAAGCTCTCAGCATAACGTGTGGCACATAGCAGGTGCCCGTTCTTCTCTTCCCTATTCTTTGCTTCTGTTGTGTCCCCCCCTTTTCCCTTCACTTTGTTCTCTTCTGTTTTATTTCTTATTTCCTGTACCTATCTTCATTGCAAGCCCTATAGATTCTGACAGGGTGAACCAAATATCAAGTAAGAGAAATCATTCTGAATTTGGCCAGCATTCCCCTAAAACTCTGTAACAACTGAATTGAACTATAAGTTTGCCGGTATGCAGCCTGGTGAAACAAGCAAGCAGTCTCTGTGGTTCCACGCGACTCAAGCTCTTAGGGGCGCTTTAGGAAATTCATAAACTCAGCACTTCAATTCAGCAGTAAAATTTGGCCCAGGAATATTTTAGAGCAATTTATTTTCATATTTCCTGTACCACCTAGCTTACCTTTGCAGGTGCTAGGCCTGAGTATGTATGCAAAGAATTATGTGCACACCTAGAAAGTGATGTTAAGTTCTAATGTCCATGGATCTAAAGGGGATGTAGATTTTCTTCCAGATGAAAAGAGAAAATACACACTTTATATTTAAGCAGGAGTTCCCTGATTCTAATACCCATGTTTCAGCAACAAAAAAAAAAAAAGCTTCACTAAGATTCTTACAAGTTCTATAGTGACAGCCCCAGGTTTGATATGTTCACACATAGCATTAACTGGAAATAGGCAATTATTTTAAACAGAATCAACATGAAAACCCATAAAAACAGGACAGAAGATTAGACATTACAGGGGCAGCCATCGGATCCGCTTGCTTTGTTATGAACTGAGAGATTTCCGCTGGCCAGTGTAAGAATTTTCATTGGCTTTTCAAAAATGCTCTAATCATTTTTGTGACTGGAGTTGTCCATGTTTCATTTAATGAACTAGTTGCCCTATGCACCCTTTTCATTTTGGCCTGACACTCTACATTGTACGGTAACTTGATTTACAAAGAAAGGGGGAAAAAGTATGTGTAAAGCACAAAATCTGAAATTTATCTTTGGTATGCTAGCAATAATTAACTACTCACATTATGTAAATACAGAATTCAACTTCCCTCTTTCACTTCTGCATGTGCTACCCCTCTGCAGGCAATGTGTCCCTATTTCTTTCTTTTATTTCCTGTATTGCAGCTATATGTGTGATCTTGTTAATAATAGATTTTCATTTTAAAATGCTAAAGCCTCATTAAAATTAGCAGTTTGGTGCTTTCCCATACAATGTTGCATGGAAGCTGTTTTCTGTCTTTGTAGTGCTTTGGAAAGATACCTGAATACACACTGGGATGGATGGATAGAAAGATAGATAGATAGATAGATAGATAGATAGATAGATAGATAGATAGGCAGATAGATAGGCAGATAGATAGATAGATAGGCAGATAGATAGATGATAGATAGATGATAGATAGATAGATAGATAGATAGACAGATGGATGAGTATATACCTGTCCACACTTACAACCTTTAGTTTTCTTTTTGTCAAGCGTCTTCAGGTCAATACCTTTGCCTTATTAATCTGCATGTGTGTGGCACCTCATGCACTGGTTGGCACAAAGTGGCTCCCAGTAAGTGGTTTTTGAATAAATAATGAAAAAGCAGAATGCACGGTCCAGTCCTGAGACAAATACTACTATATTTTGCCAAGTCTTGAATTTTCCTGGCTCAGTTCATATTTGCAGAACATAAAGATGGTAAATAGAATAATGGAGTAAAAGAATTAATTTCCTTCATCTATGAAGACAGTTTTAAAATGCAGCTATTAGATTTATTACATTATATGTGTACTTTTTTTAAAAAAGTATGTCTGTGATTGGAGGAGGCAGAATTCCCATTTAATTTACAATATGGGTTCTCATCACAGGACATCAGGAAGAAACCTCCAGTAGTTGTCCCAACGATGCAAGAGAGAAAGGCGCAAAGCAGTGTACTACCAGGCTACAGATTAGCTAGCAGGTGTAAAGCGCTATTCCAGAGGATCAGCAGGAGGTCACCGTTTTGAAGTTATTGGGTAAAAGAGGGACAGGCTAATGGTCCCTTCTCAGGAGGAATGTTTTATCGCTGGCATTGTTTAGAATCAGTGGCATTTTGTAATAATAAAAAACAAGCTGTCTGCTTTACTACTGCTTTTAAGCTCTCTATATGAGGGCACCTTTTCTTGTTCGTACCACGGTTGACCTCTCCTGTTGCTGGCTGTGATGGGACAGTCAAGTAACGTGGCAGAATTCTGAAAGTAGTGGGCCCGTTTGGAAAAGCCAGGAACTCAAATTTCAGCTGATTTGTCTGACTTTTAAAGATCTCCAGCCAACTTTCACTTTGAATAACCAAGTGAAAATCCTAGAAATCCAGCCAGGAAGCCTTGAGACCCATTTCAGACCCAGTCTGCACCAGTGATGTGACAGCCTAGTAAAAGTTTTGCATAGACATGATATTTAGATGTTGGTTATTGCTAGAAGCGAGGCAGAACTGGGAAAAGTGTAAGACATTTTGAAAAATACTCACTGATGAGTTCAAGCATATTTAAAACTACGATGCTTTCATTGGCAAATTAAAATGGTAACTGAGTACACAGGAGCAGAGAAGTAAAAGCAGAGAAGATTAGAGGGACATGCGTCATAACATTAATTGGTTACAAAGATTTAAAAGAATTTCAGGGAATGGATTGAATGCCTTACCACAGACAAATCCCAACAAAGCCTGTGAAATGTCAAAGGAATTTATTCGGACTGTGCAAGTTGTTGGAGGATGTAGTGCATTTTAACGACTGGTACCACAAATTGCCAAGAACAACATTAGCAATAACATATACTTTCGTATTATTTCTGAGACTAGTAGCAGGATCCTAGCAAAATTTATGCTTCTGCTCTGTTGCTGTGTTACAGGTGTGCAGGATAATGACTTAAAATCATGCCGTTTTATTTTGTTTTGTATTTGGTTATTGGCCTCCCATGGTTTTATTTTTCCAGAAGTTCTTCCACATCTTTCTTTTTCTCTTGCATTGTTTCCCTTGCCTTTGTTATATCTCTAAGTTATATCCGCTTATAACTCCAAGTTATCAATAATCTTTTCAGTCCTAGCCACTTCTACCCCATGCCCTGATAGTTCCCGTTGTTATCTTTTGTTCTTGAGCACATGTGTAGACTTTTCTTGTGAGGACACCTCAGCCAGGTGGTGAAAGGTGACAGTAAGAGACAGAGATTTTTCTCTGGAGATGGTCAGCGTGGAGGAGTGCCTAAATGGGGACTGAAGAGAATGTCTAGAGTAGGAGCCATACTTTTCAAACAGAGTTTCTTTGTTTTTAAGCCAGGCATGGCGGCATATGCCTATTATTTCAGCTTTCAGGAGGCTGAGGTGGGAGGATCACCTGGAGTTCAAGGACAGCTTTGGTTGCACACTGAGTTCAACCTGATCTATGTAGCACATTTTGTCTGACAGAGACAGACAGATACACAAACACACACACACACACACACACACAGTGACAGAGACACAGAGAAAGAGAGACACAGAGACAGAGAGAGTAAGATTCTTTGCTTTTAAGATAAGAACTATATGTATTTTAGTTTTTGTTTTTGCTTTAGAGGGGAAGAAGTCCATTTTTTCTGTATTTTAGGTGGTTCTATTAGTTATTCATTTCTGTGAAGTAAATTATTGCAAGGATTAACAGTAGAAAAGAGAAAACATTTACTATCTCGGCATTTCTGGGAGTCAAGGATCTGGACAAAGTTTAGCAAAGTGCCTTTGACTCAAGGTCTCTTGTGAGGCTGGGGTCACGCGTTACCCGGTCCTGCACCCTCTGCTGAAGGCCCAGTTAACTGTGTGGGAAGGAAACTGGTTTCTGTGCTCTTAAAGTCACTTGCATGGCTGTTGGCAGGTCAACATGCTCAGCTGGAGGCACAGAATTGCTCACTACAACTTGCAGCTTGTTTTCTTTTGTTTTCTCAGAACAAGCAGAGAGAGAGAGAAAGATAAAGCAAGAGTCAGGGAGGGGATCAGCAAGCACGGAAGCCTCAGCCTTTTTTTTAACCTAATACTAGATCCATCATGACTCCTGTATATCTACATCCATACTCAGAAACATCACACAAAGGTTGGAATGATAAGAGCTGAAGTCTCACTGGAGACCTTCTTAGAGGCCCCGTTATGTCCCAGAGTGGAGGGGTACGAACTGCTGTAATTATGATGGATTATTTTCTGTTACTCTCTCCCAGATTTCTTCACATTGGTTCTCAGCGTCTCACTATCTCTTGGTATCTTTCTGCATCTCTGCAGGCTGCACTTCTTTTTGTTTATTTCGTTCATCAGCCGTCTTTCATCCACGTTAGGCCTTTTTCTTGGGCCTAGGAACCCACTTGATTCTGTTGCCTGAAAAACGTAGATGTTTATAAACCATTTTTCTTCTTCCAGCTTTTATTTTTGTGGTGTCTTAGGATAGAAAGACACAAAAGCATCTCTACAGCTCCCCAACTTCAACTGGATATTAGGATTATTTAGTAGGACTAAAAGAATTTAGAGGTTTTTGCACTACTAAAGTCACTATGCAGAATTTTTTTTTTGCATTTCCAGTAATATTTTTTGATATTCAAATTACAGGTGAGAAGTTCTGTCTATCTGTGCAAAGTTAATCTAGTTTTCAACTTTTAAGAAGTTCTGAAATATGAAGAAAAACATGCCACCCTAAACTCTGAGTTTCCTAATCTACCCTTATTAGCTTAACTTGCTGAAGCAGTTTCTACTTGTTTGAATATTTATGGTATTGTTCTGATAGAACTCTGGAAAATCTTTTAAACTTCTCCGTTTGACAAAGTTTAGCAGTAATCATTTGGACTCAAAGGACAATCACAAAAATGCTAAATGACTCTGTGATTTATAAGGGCTGAGTTCTTTTGCACTATTTTATTGTCATTTATTTCTGATGGTTGGAAGCAGATGATGTGGTAAAACAGCACAAAAGCCATCATTCTCCCTCACACCTTATCTTTAATGAAATCTTAGGAGAAAATGGAATCATATTTCTGATTTTACAACCCTCTGTTCTTCAGTGAAGAAAACGCAAGATGAAAAGCCAGGTATAGTTTTATCTTGGTATCCCATTTTGATTTGTTCCGGAGGGTAAGGAGCAGTAATATTACACAGACATTGCAGCAGTGCTGGAAGGAGAGGAGGAGTTTTTTTATCATCAGTATTCGAACATTCCACCTTTTTAAATGGGGACTTCACAAATATTTTTTATCAATTCTGGTGAATATTAGGGCAAAATTAATTTTTGCTTAGCAGAAAGGAACTCTACAACCAACAGAGAAAAACCGCATCAAATCTACATACACCTAACTAA
The DNA here is from genome assembly GCF_000276665.1 of Chinchilla lanigera. Taxonomy (NCBI): domain Eukaryota; kingdom Metazoa; phylum Chordata; class Mammalia; order Rodentia; family Chinchillidae; genus Chinchilla; species Chinchilla lanigera. The sequence continues at coordinate 16,348,418 of NW_004955441.1, read as the reverse complement.
AATCATGTAACAAAAAAGATAAGTTAAAGAAAATAAATTTTAGAAATGACATTGTAACTGAGTGTGGCTGTGCATGCCTGTAATTCCAGCACTCAGGAGGCTCAGGCAGGAGGATCGTTGTAAGTTCGAGGTCAGCATGGGCTACAAAATGAGTTCAAGGTCAGTCTGAACAGCATAGACATATCCTGTCTGAAAAAGAAAATAAAAGGTATTGTAGGGGCTGGGGATTTAGCTCAGCGGCAAAAGCGCCTGCCTGGCAAGCGCAAGGTCATGAGTTCGGTTCCTGGTACCGGAGAAAAACCAAAAAACAAAAAAAAAAAAAAAAAAAAAAAAAAAAGGTATTGTGATGTAAGTTTTGCATAGCTATGTGTTCAAAGACAGAGAAATGTGTACATAGTTTTGTCCAAGCTTGGATTAGTAACTGGAATATTGTCTTTTTCCCTTCTAGCCACTCTTCTCTGAAGACAGAGTCCTAGGCAAAGTGTGCTATCCATTCTCCCCTGGGTACACACAGCATCAGAATAATCTGTTTAGCAGGCGGCATGTGCTATTTGAAATTGTTCCCTCCTTTTGTCCAGAAAGAAATTCATTAGTAAACTCTGATGCTCACTGATGGTATAGCACAAAGATCGCTTGGCTACATGGCACAGAATGTATTCTGAGCCAAGTGACATAATTCCCAACCCCTGACGAGCTTGATAACTGTCATAATGTCCATGATGAGACATAAATAAATATATATATTCATATGCATCTCGATTTAAAAGCTTTGCCATAGCCACTGTTTGGGTGTCATTGTTACAAATAAGCTGAGCATAGTGATGCATGCCCATAATCCCAGCACTTAGGAGGCTGAGGCAGGAGGATTGGTGCAAGTTCAAGGCCAGCCTGTATTGCAAAATGAGACCCTGTCTCAAAAAATAACAACAACAAAAAAAAAGCCCACATACCCTACATTATCCTACATGTTATATTGTAGGCTATTGAAGTAAATGCTTTGCTAATGTCATAAATTTTGTTTTCCACCAAGAATTCTCATTAAAGCCGTAGCTCAAAGAAATGTCAGGACTTAAAAGGAGATTACTTGTCCCTCTGAAGATGAAAATATTATCTAAATTGTAATACAGCTGCAGGAATTTTGTCTTTCAATTCACCTTGACATAAAATTTAAAAAGCTGTTGAATTACATATTTGACAGAGGTTAGCAGTATGTTTTTGTTTATTTTGTCTTGGTTTTGCAATCCAGAACTTTTAGGGAACCAAAATAAAATAAAATACTTCTTTTCCATAAGTGGATAGAGAAAATGACTCCCCCTTTACCTGGAAAAGAAAATAAAGCTAACTAAATTTAAAAATAGGATGTTTTGATTCAAGTAGTGTGCTCTTGTAGAACATGAGGAATACTGATGCTCAAATAGGGGTTTATGGGGAAATCTCACAAAGCTGAATCAGTGTAACAAGGCAGGCATGTAAATCGGGGTAGAACACCTGCCTGGCAGGCAGAAGGTGCTGGATCCATCCCCAGGACTGAAGAAAAATGTAAGTTAAAGAAATGTGTCTTAGAAATTACTCAAACATTCTTGCTTAAGTTTCCCAGGTCTTCTCACTGCTGCTTCAGACCGTCCTTGTCCTAGCTTTCATTTCTTCCAGTGACATGCAATCTACAACGTGTTCTCCTTTGAGTTTGCCTCCCCTTCGTTACCGTATGATGAGGTGAAAGAATGCGGCATCAGATATGTGACCTCAGCTCTGCGTAAGCAGAAAAGATCGACTGGTATCTTCAATTTAAAATACTGCATTAAATTTTTGAACTACATTTTAGCGCAGACCATAATAATAACTGTTCGTCTGTTAGAGTATACGCAGATTATCAAAGCACAAACTGGAGCACCAGTACAGTGATCCCTCGTGGGAGTTCCGTTCCAGAGACCCTGTGATAGGTGAAAATCCAGGAAATAGTGGTGTTACATTCATTGTATTATTTATATATATTTTAAGGCTTTACAAACCCTTCCCCCACTCCTATAAAACTTTCCCACTCTCTTATTAACCCTTTTCACACTCATAAACACTTCACGTGCTCTTAAACACTCTCTACACCCTTCAACCTATGTAATTTTCACATGTGAAATGCTACCTGGGCGCTCACCAGTGAAGCATACTGCAACTTGAACGATGAAGGTCATGCATACTGTGCAGTACTGAAGGCGATGTGACGTGACAAGGACAGATCCTGAACATATGGCTCAGTGCAGGAGAGCACACAGACTGAGGCTGCCGTCACTGAGCCAATCAGCGCCCAGGATACAGAACACAATGCTATGGCTGGTCACCTTCCATTCCATCAGCCAATAGTGTGCCATGTGCAGACTCACATTGGCAAACTTGCACAAGCAGTAGCAGGGTACTGCACTTCCATTGTGTACAGTATGGTATTCATCTGCTGATGAAATACATGCTGTATTTTATTTCAATTTAATATTCTTTTAATGTGCTTGAATTTTTTTATATTTTAAATTTTTGAGGCAAAAATAATTAACATCATAAACATCTAAGTACCTGTTGTATCAGTCAGGGTTTTACCAGAGAAACAGATATAATGCAGGATGTACAAATTATAAGAAATTACAAGATTGGCTTATGACGGTCAGCCAGAGAGTTGTATGGGGAAGTGTGCAGAGGGTGTCTGCACACTGAAGACCAAAGAAATCAGTCCAGGGTCTGGAGTTCACTGCAGAGTTCCGTGCAAGTTCGTACCAGGAGGCTGATGAGTCTGAGACGGAAGGCTGAAGGATCCAAGGCGGAAGCTGAAGGGTCTGCACTAGAAGCCAGCAGACTAAGTCCAAGCTGAAGGTGAAGATTGGAGCTCCTCCCAAAGGGATGGAAGTCCTTCCTCATTTCCCTTTTATATTATTTAGGTGATGATCCACCCTAGGGTGGCTCCTCTACACCCTAGGATGTAGAATTGATGGGCCAATTGATGAACCAAGTTTAGTTATGCTTCTAAACTTCTCAAGTTGACATAATCAATCAACCACTACACCTGTGTACCACAAAATCCCACAATATGGTGAAAACTCCACAATACAGAATTAGATGTACTTTTTTTAAAAACCCATAATATAGTGAAGCTGCAATAAGTGAACCATGGTATAGTGAGGGAATGACTGTAGGCAGATAAATTAAAGGAAGAAACATAATTTTTAGAAAAGAAAGAAAATATGACAGAAACTGTAGACAGATCTATATAAATATGAGCAGTACACATAATCATATTAAAATATGGGTATTATTTCATTAATCTGCAAAGTACATATTTATTAAACGGCCACTCAGGGAAAGGCAATGTCTTGGGTGATGCGGAAAGAGCAGTGGGCACAACGTGTGACAATTGCTGTCATCACGGTGACTAAATTTCAAATATTTCTCTATAACGAAATGTCCCAGAGTGGGTGGCTTACACTGAGTGCTGTCTGGCCGCTCTGGAGGCTGGGAAGACCAAATTCAAGGTATCGACCCTCTGGGTTTCCCCAAAGGCTGTCAGACTGCAACCTTCCCTGTGCGCACATGCAGAAAGAGAGAGATCTCTGGAACCATCCCATTTTTATAAGGACATCAGTCCCTTTAGATTAAGGACCAGTCCATATGATCTCATTTAACATGAGTCACCACCTAAGGGCTCTATGTCACAGCTATGGTCAAATTGGAAGTTAAGGTTTCGCTTATAGATTGAAAAGGAATGCAATGTTCAATCCATACCCCACTCTGAATTTGCAGAGAACCTTGCTTCTCAGATTGGAAACTCATTGCACACAACGCCTGAACTCTGCAAATTCAACCTCAAACCTAACTGTCCTTTCTTTGGAAGTTTTCTAAAATTAATCTTCCTCTCTACTCTTCCCACCGTCTCACTGTCTTCACTCTGAGCTATGACAAAATAATATTCCAATTCGTCTTCTTGTCTCCAGCCACTCATACTCACCACTGCTGAACTAAGATTGGCAGGGTCATGACAGAGAAAGTTTCAGCCAAGTCTCCCACCCTCCAGAAAGCCAACAAAAGTAAATGCTTTGCTAATGTCATAAATTTTGTTTTCCACCAAGAATTCTCATTAAAGCCATAGCTCAAAAAAAGTCAACAAAAGTCTTAACTCTTTTAATTTATGTAGAGACTATCATAAAAGTAAGAGAATATACAAATGAATAGAGATCATTTTCCTCTCTTGCACACATCAGGGTTCTGGCATATTTGAAAATCCTCCTCCTTCTGGTAGTAGTGGTTGGGTCTATTCACAGTAACATAGTGTATCTGTCATTTTTATTATTCTCCAAAAGGAATTTTCAAATTGAATGGTAGAACGTATATTACCAAGGATAATATATTCACTCTTCTCAGAGTAGGGTCGGGGCAATTGTACCTTTCATTTTATCAGAAACATAAAGAGGGCCAGAGACATCCACTGGCAACCAGTGAGACAAGGAGACGTGCTCCCCGGCGAGAACTCTTTACTAGGGAGTGGTGAATTAAAGGCCAAGAACTAGGTTTATCTTTCAGTGCTACTCACTGAAGGAGTTGAACGTACAAACAGCCTCAAAGCCTGCAGATATGGAGAGTGTTTTGAGACACATAGTTAGCACTTAGCAGCACTTGGACATTTTACGTGATGTATTTGGATGAGATAAACTGCACTATTCTTCCTTGTGCATTGATCTTTTCTAAGCACACAATTAGGAGTACAGAGAGGCAAAGGATTAGCCTCTAACAACAGGAAAATTGGCAAAGTGGCATTTGTTCACTCTTCAAACTCATCCAGTTAACAGGCCTCTGAGTTCTGCATTGTGTGAGTGCCTAAATAACTGTACTTTGTACCGAAAAAGTGTAGCTTGAAGGTTTAAGGAATTAAATTTTATTTGTCTATACTGATAAATTCTGAATTTCAGTGAAAGTGGATATGCGTAAGGAAAAGAAAATAAAGAAAAACATCCCACAAGTAATAAACAAGGTAATTTAAAGAGTCATTTGAGATGTCTTCTTGGATTCTGTTTGTAACTCATTGTGCCTGATTTTAAAATGTTAAAAATGTTTAAAAATATATCAAAATTAATACTTTTATAAAGTAACCTGAGCTTGAGCAAAAGATTCCTTCTAAGTATGCTAACCTCTTTACATAGGTTCATAAAATTTTACACTTTAGTCATAGAAATGAGTGTCCATGTCCTGCCTGTCTAAGAGTCATTTGGAGATTAAAAGATTTGTACAACTTCACATTTGCTTAGTGGAAAAATGTGTTTTGTGGATAAGTCTACATGGTATAGAGCATCGTAGGCAGTACTTTAAATCGGCTTCACTGTGGATATTCTGTACTTCACGTTTACAAGTCAGGACTCTTTGCTTTGCTCATACCTGCCCCCAACTTATGCAAAGAATTAATCATGTGATGAGATGTACAGAAACATATGCAAGACTCAGGTACTATAGATAGCAACAAATGTTAGTGCAGGATTTTTTTTTCCCCTCCAGTACCAGGAATCGAACTCACAACCTTGCGCTGTTAGTGCAGGATTTAAGCTTCAACAAACACTTACCTATGCACTCTAGTTATTGCTATTATAAAGACATTTTTAAACATCTCAACCATAATGTCTTAGTTATGTTCTCATCCCTGGGACAAATACCTGACACTCACAACTTCCAGTCCTTGCATAGCCAGCCAGTTCCAAGTCAGGATGACATGGCAGAGGGGCCAGTGGAGGACAGCTCCTCACAGCATGGAAGACGAGAACCAGAGAGGGCATCAAAGGTGGAGTGGGGACCGGAGATGTCCCTTTTCTAGTTGTGCCAACAGTCATCCACCTCTTCTGACCAAGCCCTAGTTTTTAACATGTTAGCAATAAGCTCCTATAATCCAGTCAAAGGTCCAAAGGTCCCACCCCTACCCCATGAGGCTGTGCAAGGACATCTAGATCTGAAGCTTAACACAGTCTTCAGTAAGAATTGGAAGTGGTGACTTACACTGCATGCAGCTTTTCATTCTGAGCTACATGCACTGTCAAGCCACTAATTACAACATGTCTCGAGTTGTGTATTATCTGTGAATGTTTTCTGTCAAAGTAAAAAATTGTACCGGACCAAGTTACCCAGGCAAGGAAGACTTTATATAAAACTATTGCAGATGAGAATAGAGACTGAACTTAGCTCTGCTAAAACAAAGGACAGTTTTTAAAAGGTGGGGTACTAGGACCATAGGTCACATGTGTTTACCGATTGGCCTTCCACAAAAAGAAAGTAAACTTTCTCATGTCTTCATGACAGAAGGCAATTTTTTAAATTACTGTGTCACTGAAGAGAGGCTCGCTTCCTCCCAGAGAGCTGGGAGCCAGTGGCACCATCTGTCTTCATAATTACATTTCAAAGAGATGGCACCCAGGTCCTTGAGAATGACTCCACCTAGATTATAAAACTGTCAAGAGGCTTTTAAGGAGAGTTATATACATTTCAAAGGGGGCAGAGAGAGAATTTGTAATTATAAGTTTTCTAAAGTAAATGCTACAGGGAATGGGAGGTCAGGAACCTTCGTTAGAAGGCGACCTGTGCACGGCTTAGTGACGCTGAGAACGTTTGTGGTCTTGGTCTCTAATTCTCCCCATGTCTTTCCATCCCAAATCCTACACCTTTTGGTTTCTACCATTCATGTGGAATGGAGTTGACAGGACTTGCTAAAGAGTTTAGGTAACACATCTCAATTCTGTTTCCATCCTCTCCCTTCCCCTCTGCCCTTCTCTTTCCATTTCTTGGTTCCCTCTTTTATTTTTATTATTTTAAAGAGAGTAGTAAAAGGAAAAAAAAGAACAATAGCAGCATACCAACATCACAGACATAAACAAAACAAAGCAAGCACATTAGAAGTGATACAGGGTTTCATAACAAAATGGTGGGAATTAATAGTGGTTGTTATATTACATATTGTTATCTTCAACTACACTGCTCAGATTACCAGATGTAAGAACAGAAGACTGTACAAACCGTCAAAGAGGATAAAGAAATAATTATTAGATAAAACATTAGAGATAATACAGAGCTTCACTAGACAAGATGGTAGGAATTCACCAATGATTGCTGCATAGCATATTGTCTTCAAATCAGTTGCTCAGATTACCAGATGTGGTCCCCTTCTTGTCTGCAAAAAATACTCCATGTACTGAAAACGTGTACCAATAGAAATGAAAATTTAATGAAGAAGTCTCCATTCATACCTATGGCTTTCAGTTATGTTCAGTCTCATTGTTTGACGCAGTCAGTGAAAGCTGAAAGCCTCTTTATATAAAATAAACAATTCATAATAAAAGCGGGAGCTTGCTTTTCCATCCTCTGACCGTTTGTGGATGGAGCAGAGTACACTTGATTCTTTCTCACATTTAGACTTGGCAGTATCGTTTTAGGGTAGATATTTTGTGAGGCCCATTTGCAGGAAGATCTTGTGACTTTTCAGGACAAAGCTAAGCAATTCTCTCCAGTCACACAGTTTATCAGTCACGTAACCTGTGTTCCTATTTGGTGTTCTCTGCCAGTGTCATAGTGTTTTGGGGCTGCTCTGACAAACCACTAAGTGGTTTAAACTATAGAAATTAATTCTCTCCTTTCTGGAGAACGAACAGTGCAAGACCAAGGCTTCAGCGAGAGAGTTGTCATTTTGCGTCCTCTTATCTTGACTTGGAGGCGGCCCCCACCTTGCTGTATGCTCCTGCGTTCTTTGCTACTGGTCCTTAAGAGAGAAGGCAGAAGAGGAGGGGGAAGGATGAGGAGCTGGGGGAAGAGAAGGAGGAAGAGGGAAAGGGAAGGAAAATAGACAGGAAGAGAAAAGAGAGAGAACATGCGTTCTTTTCTCCTGTGGATTAGAACCCCACTCTTCTTTTTAAGAGAAAAAAGATAAGCAGTGAAACAGGTTAGTAGGACAAGTGCAACAGTTGGTACATTGCATACTGTTGTCTTCCTATCAGATATAGTCATGCAGATATAAATATTTGTCCCTTTCCTTCCTTCTTTCTTTCTTTTCTCCTTTCCCTCTTCCCACTTGTTCCTCCCTTTGAGCAGTTTCTTCCCCTTTCACAATATCTGTTGTACATTTCGTATTTTATTTACTCTTTCAGTTTCTTACACGAGGGAGACAGTACAGTGTTTACACATGTGGGTCTGATTTATTTCACTTATGAGTACGATCTCCAGTTGCATCAAATTCTGTGTCATCTTTAATGGCTTTTTAAATTTTTTATTCTCTTTAAAATAAAAAAAAATTTAGAATAAATAAATAAAATTATAAAAAATGTTTTAAAAAGATATAGCTGTGACATGTTATGTACAGGATGCAGACCCTGCCATGGCCCTCACCGCAGTTAAGGGCCTGTGCTGAAGCGCTTTCCCCTGCTGGGACCGGACGCCCAGCAGCAGCAGTGAAGGAGGGAATGGTTTGTTCGGCTCACGGGTTCAAAAGGTTCAGTCCATGATTAACTCGCTCTGAAACTAAAAGCTCAGAGAAGAATGTTGTGGTGGAGCAAAGAGGCTTAGCTGAGGGCGGCTGGCAAGCAGAACTGGGGAAGTCCCGGAGACAGAGGGTGAGGGACCTGACAGAGACCCTAAAGCCATGCCTCTGTGACCTGCCAAGACACGCCCAGAGCGAGCTCTACTGAGCGGTGAGGCCCTAGTGCAGTCAAGTCTGCACATCGTGACTCACAGTCACAGGGATTGAACACACAGGTTCTGGGAACACATAACTCTATCATAGCAAAAGCCTCACTGCCTTAGTCCAGGGGCTGTAACAAAACACTACCACCTGGGTGCTCCTTGGACCACAGGAATTGTTTTTTCATATTTCTACAAGCTGAGATTTCCAAGATTAAGTATATGACGAGGGCCTACTTCCTGATAGGATCTACGTGTTTTGACAGTGTCTTCACGTGGTGAAAGCAAAGAACTCTTTTCAGCCTCTTATTAGATCTGTTCAAAATTATGATGCATGTTCAATTTAAATAAAATTATAACACAAAAACCCATGAATCCCCTTCCAAGTACTTCCCCTATGTCCGAACGCACTTATCCATGACTCTTGCCACTCCGGATGCGGTTTTTGGAGCCCCCTTTTTGAGAATGAGAGTCTTCAGGCATGCTGTCATTGTTGCTGCTTCAGTCACTTGAACTGTTTCAAAACATTTGCCTTTCCTGGTCATTCTGATTTTGAGGAAGAGCTAAAAGTCACGTAGTGCCAAAGCTGGTGGAAAAGGTGGAGGAAGGAAACAAGACATCGGTTTTACAAGTCCATTTTTCTGTTGGATGGCACTAGGCAGTAGTCACCGTATTTGTGATCTCACCTGACAAATGCACTCGGGAAAGAGGACTTCAGGAAGTGGCAAGAATGATGGGACAAGTTTGATGCAGAGGGCAATACTCTGAGGGAGATTGATGGCAGTATGTCTTTCACTGTAATAATTTTTAAGTTGTTGATTTTTTTGAGACAGGGTCTTGTTATGTAGTCCAGGCTTGATTTGAACTCACTGTAGACCCCAGGCTGGCCTTGAATTTGTGGCACTCTTTCTGCCTCAGTTCCCAAGTCCTAGGATTATAAGTACCACCACACTTGGCTTGCAATAAATTTTTAAAATCCAAACATTCATCATGTGATGTGAACATACCCTCTTGACCCAGTCACCATGCTAAAAGCCTGTCTTCTAATATCTCCAGCTAGGGGATTAAGTCCAGCATATAAATTTTTGGGAACACAAAATTCAGGCCACTGCATTTACTAGCAGCATTGCTTCCTCCAGGATGGATAGGTTCTGTGTTTTGATTATATTTGAATCCAATATGTTGCCTTGGTTATAGTGGTTACAGGTTCACTGTTCAACTAATCACAGTTGAAGATTCCAAGATTATTCCATTAACCCCACTTTGTTTCAAAAAAATCATTGTCAGAGAGAAAGCAATAAGGTGCTGAGGATAAATAAGCAGGTTTTAGGCAGGGAGGGTAAGGAAAAGAGGAATAAGGGCCAGATACTTCCAGTGTCTATCTAGCAGCTTTGCATCATATTATTGACTTTGGTAGCTTATTCGTTCTTGTTTAGTACCTCAGCAGCCTGCAGAGAAGGCTGCGTTGTGGAGCCGCGTGTTCAGACGGCTGGAGCAGGGTCCGAGAAGTGAGAATTCCTTTTCATATTGCTGATACTGACAACTCATGTAACACCCAGTAGGACAAGTATGTTATTGATTTTCTAGCTATAGGGAGTGGGATTAGGCATCCCTATTCACAAGGTGGTTAAAGGTTACTCAGATTATGTTTGGGACCTTAAGTATAAAGACATTATTTTAGAAACTGGATATGTTGTTTTCAAATACCTTGATAATGTCTTGTTAGGTAGTGGGAGATCCTGGGTGAAAAGAAGTCTTTAAAGAAGAAATAAACATGGAATCGTCTGTATTTATACAATTGTAAAATCTCCACCAGTATCATCACAGTTTTATAATTTACAATTTATTTTTTCTTTTTTTTACTTTAAAGAGAAAAAATCCAATAAAAACGATACAGAGTTTCAAAGCAAGATGATATGAAATTCACAATAGCTATTATATTGCATATTGTTATCTTCAAAGTAGTTGCTCAGATTTCCAGATACAGCTTTGCAAAACTGATCAAACAATATAAGCACTAATTGTTCCTTTTAATGAACTCATAGAAATTAGTAGTACAATTATCTTAACTATCTTGTGTATGTATACATATATATTTTCCATTCCTTCTTTTCTCCTTTCCCCCATCATTTTTTTTTGTAATAGATAAATATTGGAAACAACCCACATGCCCATCAGCAGAGGAATGTATGAAAAAGATGAGGTATTTTTATACAGTGGAGTACTACTCAGCTATAAAAAAAGATAAACTTGAGACTTTTATAGGTAAACAGATGCAACTAGGAACAGTACTCATAAGTGAAATAAATGAAACACACATGTGAAACATCGTATTGTCTCTCTAGTGTAAGAAACTGAAAAAGTAAGATCCAAAAGATCCATAATACATATTATGAAAGGGAAAGAAACTGCTCAAAAGCACAGGAGAGTTTTAAAGAGCAACATTTTAATTGGAATGAGTGCCCTCTGTCCAGCAGGTAAACACTTTATGTGACTATGCTGAACAACAGAAATAAGAGGATTTGGATAGAGAGAGGCAAAGGGACTTCTACGCCAGCAGAGTTCTGTCTTTTTTTTCCTTCAGTCTTTCTCAGCTTTGAATTTCCCCTCCGGCCTCAGTATTTGCTCTTCCCAAGTCTTTGTGAGAAGCACTAAGGATGTGAATACAAAGATCTTCTCTGTAGAATCTCAGCTCAGAAAACCAAAACAGCATAATTATGAAGAGAGCTTATTTATCACTAGAATAAAAATATATGGGTTGGGGGAGACTCTGGCTGAAGGACAGATGGAAAATGTCCTAGTAAGTAAATGTCATTGGCCTGATGGTATTAAGAAATAATTTCTTCTATATTGAAGAATGACTAGAATATGCAAATCATGGTGGAAAATTGATAGAGATGAGCCTTTATTCCTAAATCAGGGCATAAGTAGAGAAATACTGTGATTTATAATTTAAGAAGATGACTTTGGATGCTGTGGAAAATAAATTTAAGAGAGCAAAAGTGGGCAAGGGGCCATCAGGGCAAATGGGTAGCGTAAACATCGTGAAGTCAGCTAATTTTTATGAGTTATCTTATAGTTGTCTCGTTTTTCATGGCCCATCATCTGGGTAATGTATTCTCAGGGCTATAATCTAAAAGAGAAGTGAAATAATCCACTTCCCTGAATTAAGAGAATAATACATTGCATGTGTCACAAGGAAAAGGAGTGTGCCTTTTGTTAAACTGAGGCCATCTATTTTTTTTTTTAACTCAGAATACGCAGTTTTCTTGGTTTTCATGAAAAGTGTGTTCTTTGTAAATTCCCTAACAGTTTGGCACTTATTGAAGGTGTCACTAAATCCTTTGAGAGACAGAAGCATGCTTTATATTTTGTAACTGAGGAAATGTTCCCCCTGAATAAATCTCACATCGCCAGATCTGATGACATGGATAATAAAGCACAGCCGTCCGAATGAAGCAGCCATTTTGAGCAGTGTGCAGGGAGGAGATGTCCATTTGGTGATGAAAAACATGGAGCCCGTTTTCCTGATGGTCTAGGCTCTCCAGACCGCTGCAGCAAACCTCTTCACACTGAAAATGCAGAACACTTTGGGGCCAGATGTGCTGAAGAACATGTCTCTAAACATGAAAATGTTCGTGTTTCATATTGCGTGTGCCTCAAAATTAAATAGACATTGAAGTTCAAATCCAGTGGATGTTCTACATGCTTATGGGTGGAGAGTGGATTTGAGATCGTAGAGAGGAGTTTGCTGTAGTAATGAATGGTAATTACTAATTCTCACTTCTTGGTGGATACATTTTCTAGATGTTGTGTTGTGTTGTGTTGTGTTCTTTTCTATTTTGTTCCATTTTCTGAGATGGGTCTCACTGTATTTCTCAGGCTGGTATCAAACTTGTGGGCTCAGCTGGTCCTCCTGCTTCAGCGTCTCACTTAGCTGGTGTTACAGGCATGTGCCTCCGTGCCTCACTGACAGATGTGAGTTCTAAGGAAGTGTTTTATGCCTGTCGTGTGCCATATGCAGAAGTCATCTGTCTGGACACTGCCAATAGAGGAATTGGTGTTCCTCACAAAATCAGTGAGAAAAAGGCAGGAGAACTTTCTAGAAAGACAGGATACAATGTCCCCAGTCGGGGCTAACCCGAGGTTGGGCCACGTGAGCTAAAGTCTCTGCTTTGCATGTTTGAGAACCGTGAGTGAGTGGAACCTGGCACGGTGTTGCCTTCGTGGCGCACTTGGCTTCTCTTCCCAGCTTCCCTCCTCCCGGCTGTTAACCGTGACCAAGCTGCCTCGCCTGCTTATGCATCCATAAAACTGGAAACTGTGCTAGTTTGCACAGTACTCGTTAAAAGTACGACAGATGCTGAGTTTAACCTTCCTGGTGTTTGTAGATGTTAATATTGTTGTTTCCAGTTAAAAGTTTAAAAATATAGACTCCCCAAAGCATGTTCAGATCTCTCTTCTACTTAACTGTGTCCCATTTTCCTTTCACATTCTCTGCATCTCACTTGCTCTCCTCACCCCCACTTAATTTTCTTTCACCACTTCCCCAGGTCCTGGCTTTCCTTTGGGACAGTGCACGTCTGCTTTCTCTCCCTACCCAAATTCCAGCTCGGTTCCACTTTGCCATCTCTGATCCTCATCCCTGCATTGATATCTCCCTACAGGCTAGTTTCCTTACCATAAAATCTCATTTCTCTACCAGTTCCTGTTTGCCACTGATCCATAAGTCCTGTGTACACATCCTTCCTGAGATTCTTTGGAAGACTATTCTAGGATACTGATCGTACATTTGCACGTAGACCTACTTTAAAGGAATGTCCTAGGTGCAGCAGGTCATCCCCTATAAAAACAGTTTTGGCTTCTCTTCCAGTATCCACCTGAGTGTCTCCTAGACCCCAACTCTCTAAACCTATTCAGAACTTGAGACTTCTAATGTATTGGGCATTTTTTCATAATATCTCATGCAATGTTAGCAAAAAATAGTAGTCTCAGTGAATATGATTGAGAATCATAAAATTATAACACTACTCTGAATTTCATTCTTTCATCACCTAGTCCTAGATTCTCATTTAATATTTGAGTTCACTGAAGATTTAAGTGGATTAACCTAGTGACAAAAGTAGTTGCAGAGCTGATTAGATCTCAACTGGATAAAGACTATAGCCTCAGGCATCTCGCTGCTGGGAGGATTATTTTAATACCTTACTTGGAAAAGTCCTTGAGTGGTTCTGCTCTTCCTGAGTACTCCCCTCCCTTCTTCTAATAAGTAAATAAATACAGGCCACAGAGTGAAGGTCTTGGTCTTAGCCCTGAGAGAATCTCAAATTCTGTGGGAGGGCTTTGATCCTCCTGGAGCCCTGAAATCACTCCATTTCCCTCTTTTTATTTAGCCTATGCTGTACAGGAGATTGCAGATCAGATCAGCCTGCAATAACTAAGGGATATGATGCACCCAGTAGTGCTACCGTATTCAGAGTAGGTGTCCCCTTTGGTTTGATGCCTGACATGCCAGTCATCTCCGGAAACACCCTCACAGACAAACCCAGCAATGTGTTGTATTAATTTTCTGGGCATTCCTCTGTCCAATCAAGTTGACAATTAAGATTAACCTTCACAGAGTGCACAGTTCCCAGTCTGATTTGCTGTGGGATATAAGGTGCATTATTTAAATCTCTCTGACATGCCTATATACGTAGATCAGGCCAACCTCAGTACCTGCTATAAATCACTGTTCTCATGTATTTGTTTTTCTTCCTGGCTATCAGTGAGGAAGGGAATACCTACAATCCCTGTGAAATCAACAGAATGATGGACTGCTTGATTCCAGCAAGAAGCTTCCTGTGTAAAATAAGAATAATAGCACCTAAGTCCTGAAGTTCTGTGAAGATTATGTAGAATTATTAAAGTATTTAAGGAAAATGATAAATAATGTTAATACTGTATTTAATGTTTCTGTGTAGCATATACAAGTCTAAATTATGTATTAGATTGAGTTCACTTTTGTAAAAATTATAATTGAGGCTGTGTTGTACACAGTGTAGTTTATATTTGATCAATCTCACCATGATTTCAGTATGTAAATATGTAACAGTCATAGTATAAAATAAAAGGGACACCAACCATATAAACTTATCTGGCCCTGAAATGAAGGTTGCTACAGCAATTACCCCCACTGAATTGTTTTTTCTAAAGCTTAACCCATTAGCTGTGCTTTTGCCACCTTCTCTTTGAATATGATGCTGGTTAAACATCCATGAAGCTTCGTGTTAAGCTTTATTCAAAATGAGTTAAGAAACCAGTCCCAGATTTTTATGGCAAACCTGCCATTGGTCACCAGATGGAAAACATTTACAGGAGGAAGTCTGATGATAGTTCACAGGAAAAAATTGATATCCAAAGCTTTAATGTTCTTGGGTTCAGTTTAGGGTGCACTCTGCACCAGGACAACTGTAACCCTGTCGATGTTTCTTTATAACTTGTAGTACATGTTTTGAAATTGCAGTGAAAAAGAAGAATGCTGAAGATAAGGGACTTTCAAATGAAATCATAAAAATTTCATGTAGAATAAACCAGCACCTACCCCAATTTATTAAACCAAATAAGGTAATTTAACTTTTTGTCCAGAAGGACAATCAAAGCCTTAGCAGTGTTTTATGCCTTTACATATGTCCTATTGTATTACACAGTCAGACACACCTTTGTCCATATATCAAGGGAACGTTAGCATCTGCTACAAATCACTGTCTTCACTGTATCCTTGTTTCTGTCCTGGGTGTCAGTGAGGAAGGAAGGAAGGACACATTGTCCCTTAGAAGATGGCGAAGAAAGTAGTACGTCTTGATTTCAGCAGCAAACTGGAATATATGTAGACTCTTATCTTCAGCACAAACTGGAGATGGAATTTGGTTTCTCTGGATGCTTTAGTTGTACCTTCTGTTAAGAGATTCTGACAACCAATACATTTACAGGTCACTGAATTAAATTCTAACATTTTTTGCTCTTGATATTTCAGTAACTGTTCATTACAGATTTCAGAGAAAGAATAAAATGAAAATGTAGGACAGAAGTAAAGAAAAATATCTCATTTTTTAAAATAATTTCAAGTTATGTTAGGCTATTTTGATTTTGTTCCAAAGTTTTTGGGAAAGGACATACATTTTATACTTCTAAGTGCAATTATTGCACCATTATTAAATTTCATCTTAAATTTAATTAAATTTCATCTTAAATTTAATTAAATTTCATCTTAAATTTAATTAAATTTCATCTTTGTTATCCCTTTTCTGAAATTTTAAACACATTCTTTAAAATTTTTTATTAAAAAAACATGAACTGATGCTAAGTGTAATCCGCTGCTTTGCAGATGACTTCTCTATTTTATTTATATCGTTAAGGCATAGAAAAGATTCTCCTGTTAGGGAATTATTTGCATTAGGTCTAATTATGTGTATGTCATTGAGTATAAAATTAATATGCTCTTTAAATCACAAAGCACCACGATTTAACTTTTTTGTTCCAGTGTTCAAAATCAAGGATCATATTAATAAGAAAAAATGCTTCTCTTTTTTCCCAAATTACATGCTGGTTTCGGTTTTATGACCATTGTTCCTGAATCGTTTTTTATGGAGGACCATAGGTAGATGACTCCTGAAGAGATTATTTAGAATCTCTTTAGAGAAATTATAAGAAAATTTAGAAAATTATAAGTTAAAGATGACTGCATAGTATATTTTAAAACGTTTTTCAAAATGTTTCTTATAAATGTTTTAGGAATTCTAGGAAGATAGCACTGAAGAATTTTTTGGCTTTAATTAGTATCCTTTTCTCCTTTAATTAAAGTTATCTAAAAAATAAAGACTAACATTTGTATCTCTCATAGCTTGTTTCTTGGAAAGATACTTTAAAAAATGTTTCCAAGCTAGTTGCATTTAGTAACTATCTGATGTATTCTATAAGAGATATCTTTGTCCAAAATAATTGCCAATATGCTTTGTCTTTCTTTGTTTGTTCTTCATCTTGTGACTTCTGTCTAGGAATGTTTTTCAACCAAAATATCTTTCTGGTCCAACATATTAGCCACACCCAGCTTGCTCACCTACTACAAATACAAAGTAATAAATTTTCATAGGCGTCCTTCATAGATATTTTACAGAAATCAACTTTCCAAACAACTTGGTCTTTAAACCTGAAAAAGCAACCTCAGCAAAATACTTCAGCACCTACCTCAACTGAGAACTAACTGTACTGTTAGAAGATATTATATATATTCACCTGCTTATTGGAGTGGACACTTTGTAAATGCTCGGTGGAACCACTAGCAAGGATAATATTAATAGTTAAGAAAGGCTAAATCATATGTTGTGTACTTTAAGTTCTCCTACTTAATGTTTAAATGAAAATTTTATTAAATGTTTTAAAATTGATAGTTTATCTGTCTTTGCGTGACAAAAATTCTTTCCTAACATAATTTGAATGTATGCTTTTTTTTCTGGAAAAGTTAATTATAGTTATTCAAAAGAGGAAAGAGAAACCAATGGGGCAAAATGAATTTCTATATTTAATGACCTTTAATTAGTGATTGGTACTTAGCTAGGTAGTGCTTTTTTTTTAACAGAGAGAACTCTTTATTTTCATTTAAAAATAGTGATGCCTACACAGGTATTGAACACTTTTCTCATTTATGACTGGCTTATACAGAATCTTCCAAAACTGTTGAATCTCTTGGAATTACTACTGAAAAATAGTAAAGCAGTGAAATCAGGAGATTCTGCTGAGACGTGAAATAGAGCATTGTGATTTTTAAAAGTTAACATAGAATTATTAAGTAATACAATTACATATCTATTCCCACCACTGTTCAGCATATGAATTATATTTCTTTCTTGAGTAACCTACAAATGCATCAGAGAGTAAGACTTGCTAAGAAAAGTATTCATGTAATCATTATGATTAAAATTAAAAATGAAGTTTTGAAACATGCTTCAATATGTAGAATCATCACAAATGTTTCAAGATTAAGTTAAGAATTTTAGGTTAAAAATGGAACAGAATTACTTTTGTGTTAAAATAGTTTAATTACAATGAATATAACAATAAAAAGCAAAATCACTTTTGAAAAAGCTAAGCATGTATTTAGAACACTTCCTATGTGAGGTAGCAGACAATCATTCTTTGATTATAAAATAGGAATTGCATATCTTTTTGTTCATGAACCACATATATAAGTACGGGCTACAGCTCAGTGTAGAGTGAATGTGTAAGGGCTTCGGTTCAGTCCCCACGACCACAAACAAAAAATCATCAAAATAATGTTACCATTATCATCATGTGGCACCTATTCAGTGCTACAGCTGCTTGAGTTTAAATGTGAATGCCAAGTACCCATTCTGTGCTTCATGAATATGTACAAATACCCTTAGCAAGACACACTTTTTTCCACATTTTTTTCAATCTTTTTTTCTTCAGTTACACGTTTGCAATACTTAATGATTACATTCCTGATAGGGAGCTGGTCCATTTACCTGGCACATCTTAATTCTTGCTTCATCCCCTTCTCCTCCCCTACCTTCCCCCCCTCCCCTTTTCTCAGTCCCCTTCCCTCTTGCCAAAATCTCTCTCCCTATTTATTATTATCTACCTTGTATCTTGCTCTGTATTTGTGAGTTGGGTTTTTCATATAAGAGAAACCATGAGATATTTAAGATTAGGTGTCTGACTTCTTTTACTTAACATCATAATCTCAAGATGCTTCCATTTCCCTACAGATGATTCTAATTTATCCTTCATGACAGAGTAATGGTCTGTTCGGTATAAATACCACATTTTCTTTGTTCATCCATCTGCTGATGGACATATAGGCCCCCTCCAGAATTTTTGCTGCTATACAGATAGGTATGTATAGCACTATAATATGATGTCTTTAACTCTTTGAGGAAGATGCCTAGAAAAGGAATAGCTGGGTCAAATGGAATTTCTAGTCATAGTGTTTTGAGGAGTGTCCATAATGATTTCCATGATGACTGTACTAGTTTACATTCCCACCACTAATGTACAAGTCCTCCCCCCACAGCCTTGCCAGCATCTGTTATTAGCTGGTATTTTTATAATAGCCATTCCTTTTGGAGTAAAAGGGAATCTTGGTGTTTTTTAATTTGCATTTCTCTAATGGCCAGAGATGTTGAACATTTTATCATATATTTATTAGACATTTCTACCTCTGTGAAGTGATTATTTCAGTTCCCAATTTTTGATTAGGTCCTTTATTTTGGGAGTCTAATTTTTAGTTCTTTTTGTTAGGCTTCTGTCCAGGTAACAGTTGGCAAACAGTATTCCCGGTTCTGTAGGCTGCCACTTCACGCTGCTGGTTGTTTGCTGTACTGTGCAAAAGCATTTTAATTTGCTAGGATCCTATTTGTTGATTCTCGGAGCTATTTCTATCTTCAGTAATGTAACAAAGTGCTTTGCAACCATCAGTCAAGACCTACATCATAAGCGCTGTGGATTCAAGACAAGATAGAAGAAGACCGCAGAGTAGGTATATCCCTGTCCTCAGGCGGCTTTCAGACTTGCCGTTGAGACCAGACAAAAGGAAAATTACAAAACAATCGACACTAAACTAAAAGCTTGACTCTAAGGAGAATGAGGGCTGAGTATCAGCAAATTTCTCCACTGTGCAAAGGGACAGGCCGAGCAGTCCGCCCTTGCCCACCGGGGACGATGACAGCATAGGTGAGGTAATGTTGTGGAAGGGTTTGCAAAGCCAGAGGGAGCGCTTAGGGAACACAGCTCAGCGTACCTCTGCTGGACCTTGTGCTGAATCCCTCATCTTTTCCTTTGAAGTATTTTTCCTTTAAAATATTTTCCTGAAATATTTCCCCTATATTCTCAACTCTGTCAATTTACTTTTCTGCATTTTTTCTTCACTCGAGGGCACGGAAACTCATGCAGGTCCTGAGATCAATATCAGAGAAGAGTTGATGTGCCCATTTTGCTCATTCTATTATATCATTAACACAACCAGCCCAGTCTCCAGAAACGATGAAACAGACAGCTTCAGTTTACTGCTAAGGATGAGGCAGGCTATGACAGGTATAGTAGAATTGCTCAAGAGTGATTTTTTTCCTCTAAAGTGGTTACAAATAACTAGAAACCTGGATCTATAAAAACATTAAGCTTTTCATATCAAATCAACAGTGCCTGAATTTTAAGACAAGATACACTGAAACTACAGAAAATTTTACATGTTTACCTTCTTTCCCTCAAAAGATGTAGGAACCTAGAAACAATAAAAAAGCATGATAATAATGAAAAAGCTTAAGATGTAGTAAGTAATGAAATGCTGATGTCATAGCATATTGTCATGAACTCACTGGAGAGAATCCATCACCATCTTCGCATTTTTTTCATGACCCTTCATTGACTATTCCAGTAGAGCCTCATGTTGCTCCAGGTCCCTGCTTGTTCTTTGAGGAGGAGAAAGTAATTTGACAGACATTGAAATCTTCTATTTTCCTGAGTACATAGCTCATTAATGTCAAGACAAAGGAAAATAAACCAGCCCTATAAATGATCATCTGAAAATGGTCCAACTTTCCATGCCAGAAGCATTTTATGGGTATGGCATTGTGACCAGTATGCTAATGAGGAAATGTTATTTTACGGTTCCAGACTCTCCCAGGTTCAAACTGTGCAGAGAAGTATATTTTCAGCTCACAGTGGGGTCCTTTGATGCCTTTCCACTGCAGGGAAAACATCAAAGTTACAGTCTGTTGAAAATTTACCAAGCCATAGAGATTCACGTGATGTGGTACTTAAACAGATGTTTTCTGTCTTAAAATCCCACTGCTTCCTGATTCGGAACCTCAGTCGCACTAATTAATCAGTGCGCTGGAATGGAGTTTCTGAGAATTCGTGTGCCCTGTCCAAAAGTGGAAATTCAGTGGCCTCAAAAGTAAACCCACACCTTTAGGAAGTCTGATGTTGCAGTAGGATTTTACCCGCAAAGAAATAAGAGCCTGTCACTTGTCATTTACATATTTAAATATGTGCCTTCCAACTTTAAAGGTCTTTGTAAACGGATGAGTCATCAGAAGATATCTGGTTTGTGTAGTGTAGACTGGAAAGGAAAATTCTTATGGCTTTGCTTTTCAAGTCTTTGCCAAAGGAAGTCGCTGTAGTACAAACTGGACATCTCTTAAGCAGTCAAAATGCACTGAACTCTTCTTAAAGTTAGTCTGGGTGTTGGTTTCCTGTTTCACTATCACACATTAGTGGGAAGCAGAATTACCTGGTGAGTATATACAAAAACAGATTTCTTCCAAACACAGGAGTCTTTCCAATATTTTACTTTGCCATTTTGTTGTAGCTTTTATTATTTAATACTGGCTTTCCTTAGTCCTGTTACAGTGCCATTCTCGTGGAGACCAAGGGGGCAGTTTGTGGCTAATTTTGCTTTTTCATTTCAAAAATATTTT
The DNA here is from genome assembly GCF_000276665.1 of Chinchilla lanigera. Taxonomy (NCBI): domain Eukaryota; kingdom Metazoa; phylum Chordata; class Mammalia; order Rodentia; family Chinchillidae; genus Chinchilla; species Chinchilla lanigera. The sequence goes on along the minus strand of NW_004955441.1, from coordinate 16,327,266 downwards.
GACAATGAGTCCCTCGGGGGCTGTTACTGAACATTTGAAAGACGTGCCTGTTACAACAGAGGACACGGAATGGACACATTAGAAAGCGTAAATAACAGCAGTGCTCCCCTCTCAGGGCACAGCTATCATGCACAAGGATGCAGAGTGCTCACCGCACAGCAGGGAAGGATTATAATACAGCAGACCTAAAAGTTCACATGATTATATTGCATAAAATGTTGCTCAAATGAGACCGTTTCCGGTACTAGGCCTAAGATTCCAACCCAAGACACATCCCTTACGTCTGAAACTGGAGAAATAAAAAGAAATGTAGGTAGTCTGAAAGGTGGAAGGCTGAATGGACTTGATCAGTCTCCTCAGCTTCAGGCTGTCTGTGTAATGAATATTATTTCTCTGCTAATTACTAACTCTTAAAGGGCAAAAATGCCAGCCCTCACCTCAGGGTACAATGTCTGGGGACAATCAGAATTGTCTTCTGTCTGAGGATAAGCTTCCTTACAGGGAGTTTCACCTTTGACCTGACTATACTTCGGCCACTGGCTGGGAAGAGTGCAGGACTTCCTTCCATCCCTTCAGGCTCAGGTGACTGGAACTCTAGGAGAGGCCGCTCAGGTGGAAGGGAAAAGCATCTTGCCTTCCACGAGTTACTGAAAGCCTTGCGCTTTACCTCACGCTCATATGTTTCCTCTTATTCCCTATTTTTGGTGCCTCCGCTGTCTGAGTTTTCCCTGCCTGGTAGCTTTGTCATTCTCACTGTACTGTACTAATCTTCACTCCACTTTTTAGTCTATGAGTCTTCTAATAACAAACATATTCACTATTCTCCATGCTCGGTAAAACCCAAGGAAGAAAAAAGTGAACGCCCTCCATTGGACAGTTGCATTTCTACTTGAAAATCATTCATTCAACCCATGTATATTTATGGACAGCCTCTGGTGTAACAGGGTCAGAAGCACCATTTGTGTGGAGATTTCAGCCTAAAACACAAAACTTGGCAAGAGAAATGGCATTATCCCAGTTTACATATGCGAAAGTGAGCAGATTAGGTCTGAGGTTTCACAGACAGGACTTTCTACAGCCAGAGAACACTTTGGGTTGTCAGTGTCAGTCCCGCCTTGTTAATCTTTGACTCTGTCGTTGTCTTCTGCGTCCTTCTCGGTGATATGTTATAGGTTAAAGTAATAAACAGATCCCACAGCTCCATTCCTCTCTTCCACCCATCACTACTGAGGTATGGAACTCCACAGTAAAGATGGCCTTCCACAAGTATTCCAGACGGGGAGGGCCATAGACCGCACACACAGGGCCGGACTCTTCTCCTCAGCCCAGGGCTTGTTCCTCTGGTAGCAGTACGTGTTTGCCTTTCCAGACAAGGGAGCCTATGATTAAGACAGCTAAATTAGATAGATAGAAATATTATAGGCAGTCAGACAGGACTAGGCTCTCGAGAGAGTCAATACAAAAAATAAAACTGCAATGCAACTTTGGCTGGAGGTGCATCTGTTGGAGGGTAGGCCTCAAGGTAAAGATGGAATGACCAGGCCTACATGCATCCCCAAAGGATAAGTGGTAACACCTGGTCCAATAAAATCTACACAGACATCAGTCATCTCGGCAGGTGACCAAGATCCCTGGACCCATCCTTCGGAAGAAAGTCTTTGTTCTTTCCATATACACTTGCAACATGATTTTCTTCCCCACTGGATTAACATTACATAAGTGGCTATCCTTTTAACCTTATAGGTTGATCATAGTTTTGTCCCAAATTATACCCACCTCATAATTTTATACCCACTTCTTGATTTTGCTGCACAGAATTTCCTCCAAAAAGTGGGCTCCTTAGCAACTGGCTTGGGTCCCTTCCTGTGTATCTCCGGAGCTGTCTCTCTCTTGATAAAATTTCCTATTCTTAACCTCTTTGTTTCTTGGAATTCATTCTTCAGTTTTGGAGAACATAAACTCAACACATTCACCATCTAGCAGGTTGAGAGTTACATTTATTTCCTCTATATAATCTAAAGGTCGTATATCGTTTGGAGGTCCCCCGAGATCACTAAAAAGAGGTAAAATTTGCTCTTGTTCCACAGACGCTAGATTGTGACTCATTTAGGTAACCAAAAATCGTCATCCTTGTCTGTCAATTGCTTAAGACAAGGCATAACAATTCTTGTCTTTTTATGTACTTTTCGTTGAAAAGATGATAATTTAAATTAAAAACATAGAAAGATAATGATGTTTCTCTGATGAGACATTTTACTTCTGCAGGCAAGATCTTATATTTTCATTTTGTATTTGGTGCATTTAGATTTACTAGTTGCTAAATTTATTGGTGCCCTTGCTTCAGCTATTTGACTTATAAAATAGCAGTGCTAAGGAAAAGTAATATTAGAGCACCCCTTAGTAGACTTTGATGCTCATTAAAATATAAATTTATAAAATGGGTTTTTTTTATTTTAAAAATAAAAGGAGGAAAACATTAACAGACAGATAACCTTTTACAAAATAGCAAAAGAACAGTACAGACTGTACAGAGTTACAAACAAAGTGGTAGGGAATTAACAATGCTTATTGTGTTACATATTGATATCTTCAAAGTGGTTTCTCATGAAAACAGATAGAGATATGCAATATTGATCAGTCAAGGACTCATTGACAGTTTCTTTCAGCAAAGAAATAGAAGACAGTAGAACAACTATGTTAACTATCCTGTATATACATACATACAATATTTCTCCTTCTTTCCCTTCTCTTTTCCCACATCCTAGTTGCCCTTTACCTTTGAGTGTTTTCCTATCATTTTACAATGTCTATCATATCTCCTAGTTTAAATTAACTCTTTCATGTTTTACACTAGTGAAACTATGCAGTGCTTGCACATGCAGGTCTGATTTATTTCACTTATGAGTATGGTCTCTTGTTGTGACCATTTACCTATAAAGGCCTCAAGTTTATCTTCCTTTATAGCTGAATAATATTCCATTATATAAAAGTACCACAATTTTCTTATCCAGTCCTCAGTGGAGGGACATTTGGGTTGCTTCCACAATTTAGCAATTACAAATTGTGCTGCTATGAACATAGGTGCACATATATAGCTGTGATACGATGTTTTTAGATCTTCTGGGAAAATACCCAGAAGGGGAATAGCCGGGTTGAATGGGACCTCTAGACCTAGTTTTCTGAGGAATCCCCAAACTGATTTCCACAGTGGTTTCACCAGTCTGCATTCCCACCAGCAGTGGAGAAGGGTTCCTATTTCTCCACAGCCTTGCCAGCATTTGTTATTGGTTGATTTCTTAATGCTAGCCATTCTTACTGGGGTAAGGTGGAATCTCAATGTTATTTTAATTTGCATTTCTCGAGTGACTAATGAAAATGGGTCTTTTTATAAAATCTAGTTTACATGTAATAAATATATATGTATTATTACTAAATCACAAGACTCTATCCACCAGTTAGGAGACAATAGACCAGCAGCTGCTCTCAAGCCATAACAAATTTCACTAGGACAGTCTGGCTCAGCATCCACACTCAAAAAAATATCAAACCTGTTCTGCCTCAGTTTCCTTTCTGATCTGATCTTCCCCTGGTGAGGAGGTAATCTTAGCTCTTAAGATTTCCCATTCTCACCTTTCCAGGATGAAGGTGACAACTCAGGGGCAGGTTGTGTCAGTAACTCACTGTGAGCTTGAGAAGACTTCCTTTCTCTGATCTTATTTCTGACCTTTTCTAGTCACTTTAGACTTTCCTTTTTGAAGACATGTTTCTGCTAACAATGATGAGAGAAGAAAGAACCCTTAAGTGTCTCACCTTTTCCCTCCTATTCAACAACTAAGAAACTTTAAGTTAAACCCATAAAAAAATGAGTGTTTGCTAATACCAAAGACAGAAAAGTCACCTTAGAGGAGGGACACACACCCCATCTCTAGGTCAGATGAGACATCAAAATTTTGCCCATCCAGGAGAACACACATAAAAGCCATGTCCTGGCTTCGTGTTCTAGATGACAGTCTTCCTCAGGAGATGAACCTGAGACCCCATGAGAAGCACTGACTTCTGTGTGACACCAGAAAGAGCCATTTCCCCAAACATAATACTTAACATTCCACAACACATTTAGTATAAGAGGAAATCTCCAGTTTCCTGGCTCTCTCTGCCCTCCTGGGCCTGGTTCTCCTCATCTCTCTGCACAGGGGAGGGAAGGAGGTTCACTAAGAAGGTGTGGTTGCTGGAGGGTGGATAGTTGAGCTTAGTGTGTTATAAATACAGAGACATAAAAATTTTGATGAGATTTTTGTGTAAAACTTAGCCTTGTCTTGCTGCTTAAAAAGATTGCCTAGGTGATTAAGTAGAAAACACAAATATCTAAGTCTTACTTGCCTTAGGGCCCAGGGCAGGATTTTTCCAAGCTATTACTTGCCTCTATGTATCTCTAGAGGCGAACTCTTCTGCAGAATGGAAAATGCTTCAATCACTTCCAGTTTGTCCTTTGATCCCTTTTCTTCACTCTCTTTCAAAGAATTGAAAAGCAGTTGATCAGGTCTCTTAATTATTGGTTTAACTCTATGTGTCTCTCAGTCCTTCTTTTCAAATGTGGTCTTCCAGCTGTCACACTTCAGGAAAAAGAATAACTAGAGAAGTGATAACATGCTATTTCCTACAGCCTTTAGGCTATAACTAGGATGGCTTTCTCTTCATTCACTCTTTTTTAATTATTCCTAAAAGTCAAGCTCCTCTCTGACAGAGAGATATTTTATCTTGTTTAAATACTACAATATACCTATGCCCACTTCAGGTAATGGAGTGGCCTATAACCTCCACCCTTAATGATTCTAAACATAATTAAAGTTTTTCTAAAAATGCCACTAATGCCGCTCTGCAGACACTAATAAAGCCCCTATTAAATAACAATAAGTGTCTGACCAGAGGAGCCAACGATCATATATATAAAGATGACTCCTTTCAGATATGACAATTAAAATAGTTAACTCCACCTACAAGACAAGTTAATAAAAAGGCCCCCTTAGGTTAAAAACAAAAAAGTCACACTTCTCCTCATTGGCCTCACTCTACTAAATGCTTGAGACCCACACCCCCAAACAGTACATACACACCATAACTTTACTGGACAAAAACTAGTTTACAAGACAGTGGTTTAATCTTCCCACACTCATTGGTCCTGTAAAACCAATTTGCAATCCTGACTCTCCCTAAATAGAGAAATACACACTGAGATTTGCATAGTTACAAGGCAAGAGGGTCAAAAATATCAACAAACCTACAAACTTACCCGATCTATGACATCAATGGTCTAAAAGTGTCTCACTAATATGATCATGTAGCTTCTATGCTTGTCCTTTCCCTGAGGTTACAGGATGTCACAAGACATCAAGGTCTTAGCTAGCTATACCCAACAGGCTTTAAACAATACTTCAATAGGTGTTTATCTATTAAATAAAAAATAAAATTAATAAAACAAGCCATCCTCCAAAATCAGGTGATATTAGACATTCCAACAGCACCACAGAGGATACTTATACAATTATTAAAGCTAAATGTTGTGTATACATTGCTAATCCTTCTGCTAATATCTCAATAGCTGTTAAAGATATTCAACAACAAGTTAATGCCATGTCAGTTTCTAAAATTCCCTAGCCCTTTTCCTTACCTTGTTTTTGAGAGCCTGTTACTGCCTTTTTCTTATAAAAACACTTGTTGGTTATATCCATTGTAGTCTTGGTTATCTAATTTTTTGGCCCATCCATCCATCCTTAACTGTTTCTTTGACTTTGTCTCCTCCAGACTTAAAGCTATATGCCCACCCAAGACAAAAATGCCTAATATCTATCAAGGACCTTTAGACAGACCCTCTAGAGGATATCTCTGACTGCCAGACAACTATGACCCCCTTTAGCCAAAAGGACCTAAAATAGTCATGACCCTTTACCCCCTCATGGCAGTTATGGATACCTTTTCAGAGGAAAACTTGTTATAGACAGCTAAGTTATGTGGAAATATAGGCACTGGGACAGGGCTAGGCCCTCGAGGCAGTCAATAAAAAAAATAAAAACACATTGCAACAGTGGCCAGAGGTGCATCTATTGGAGGCTAGGCTTACAGACTTCCCAAAGGAATAAGATAACTGGTAACACCTGGTCCAATAAAGTTTCGATAGACATCATACACCTCAGTGGGTGACCAAGACCCTTGGACCCATCCCTTCCTAAGAAGATCTTTGTTCTTTCCATATACACTTGCTACGTGACTTGCTTCCACACTGGGTTAACATTACTTAGACGGCTATATTGCAACCTTGTTGGTTGGTTGTAGTTTTATCCCACTTTATACCCACCTTGTGATTTTATACCACCTTGTGATTTTGCTCTATAAAACTTCCTCCAAAAAGCGGAGTCTGCAGCAGTCCACTCAGGTCTCCTTGTATCTCTCAGGAGCTGTGTCCTTGACAAAATTTTCTACTTTTAACCTCTGTTGTTCCTTAAAATTCATTCTTTGATTCTAAAAGATGCAAACTCAACATATGAGACGTCTAGCAATTTGGGAGTTACATTTATTCTGCCTATGTAATCTAAAGGTCTTTGATCACTGTGATGATTTATTAACATTTCCAAGTTATTTTTATCTCTCATCTCTCTGCCTGCTGTGAGATGAGCTCAGAGCACTTCTCAGTGTGTGATGGCAAAATGTCCACGTCAAAGACGGGACAGACATTTTTCCTAATAGGATTCTTGTTCCTGCTTTCCACCTATCATTGAAGGAAAACATACCAGATCTGATCGGAAAGTATGCAGAAAATATTCCCTTGTGCTAGGATAGTTAGGCACCTATGGTTACTTTGATGGTATAAGATATGACTGAATAATTGAGTTTTTTATAATTGTGGGGAAACGAGTTTTTTATTCCTCCTCACAGCCAACACCCAGAAGAATTGAAAGGACAGGCACTAAAAAGTCATAATAGCTGCTGTCATGTTGATTTAAGGTCAGATACATCAAAAATCTCTTTCATATTATGTAGAATACTTCACTGAAATAGCATTAGACCAGAAAGTCAGCTTGTGGATGAATTACAAAACAAGAGAAAAGAGTCTACGTTAGCAATGATAGCATTATCTAAAAATAAGGAATCTGGTGACTTTTTAATATTCCAGTTAAAATGGGACTTATTACATTGGCTTATTTCTTATTTTTTAATAGGACTTTATCCTAGATTCTTGCCTAGAATGATAATGAGGAAGCAATTAACAACAGTGGTTAGAATCCATGACTCAATTTGCCTGTCAGGCAAGCTTTATACTTTTTGTTAACTACATGACTTCGGGCAATATATTTAATATCCAAGTGCCTCATCTATAGAAAGTTAATATAAAAAAGTTAGAGAGATTTAACTCACAACTTGTTGCTCAGAATAAATCACTTGTTATCCACTCGGGATGTTGCCCCAGAAGACACTTGGCAATTTCTGAAGCCATTTTGGGTCATCACAACTTGCCGATAGTTTTCGAGGTTGTTATCACCTCCACCTAACGTAACTTGCAGGTATATATGGGTGTACGGGTGTCCCAGCATCTAGAGGACAGAGGTCAAAGCTGTTCCTATACATCCTGCAGTGCATAGGATTGCCCTCCACACAGGAAAGAATTATCCGACCCTGAATGTCAGTTTTGCCACGAGAAATCTCGGATGAAATAAAATTCGATACATAAAGTCCATAGAGTACTGGACTGTACATGGATTCTGTTTATGTACATTCTTTGTACACACGATACTGTACAAAGCTTAGTGGGCTCCTAGTGGGAAATGCTGGTCACTATTATTATTTATTATAAGATCTAATTGCCTTGGTAAGTAATCTCCCTTCAGTAATATCTTTGTGCTGTTCCTCTTGATAAAGGAATTATGCCCCTTATAAACTCTGAATATCCCCAGCAACACTTAAACACCATGCACTCTACTTTGATCTCCATCTCCTCACTCTCAAATCTTTTTGGTCCAACTAGACACATATTGCTGCTGTCTCTTGTGCTACAATTTTGGTATTTAACTTCTGCCACACCCTAACCTCTCTTCTACCAGCTTATCCACACTTCTTCTCCTCTTTAAAAGCCTGCTGAAGACTGAACTCTAAGAAGCCCTTCCTAGTTTGCTACCTGTCTTTATCTTTCTGCCCTTATGCATACCACTGTCCATCTCACTCGCTGTCAGGCATTCCTTGAGACTAGGAGTACATGGTGATCTCCTTTGTGTAGGTCTGCTCAGAATTAAGTGATTTCTTTCATTTATCCTGTGCCTGCATTTAGAAATCTGCTCAAATGGGAGCTCAATCACTAATTGAATTTTCTTTTGTTCTTGTTAGTTTGTACTAGGAGAAACCCTAAAATTACTCAGTCTCATTCTAAATCTGGCCTCTGCTGATTCTAAGAAACTGAACCAGTAGGAAATATTTCAATATACCTGATAGATAGTGTGAATGTGTTTTTACATTAGATTGTGTAATAAACATGTGTATTTATTAAAGGGCTTCAAAACACCATGACGTAGTTTTACTTATTCTCTGAAAATATGTGTATCAACTTAGTGTGTGTACTAAGGCATAGCACACACAGATAAAACAAACCTCTCATAACAGACTTCTGTAACTGGATGTGAGACAAACAGCTGGAAGGGTTAAATAAAATTTCTCAGAAAGGGTTTCTGTAATTGGGAACTTATGCAGTCCCTAAAATCATGTAGAGAATGATAAACCCAGACACTGTAATGAGAAATATATCTAATTATTTTATGCAGTTGTATCAAAGACAAAACAAAATCAGAAAACCCTGTGGAATAGATATATGACTTCTTCTTAATGGTCTGACATCCACATGGTTAAATAATAACACAAAAGAAAACCAGTGACACCAAAACCAACATTTTATTACACATGAAGTGATGACATGATTGCAAGTCACTATTATCAGAGGAATATTTACTGAATTTCCAGAAGAGCTCTTGGTGAAGAGCAAATGTAGGGTTTGTTTTCAGATTGGGTTGCAAGCAGACATGCATGCTCCCCTGTAATGACTTTGCCGTCCTTTTCCAACACAGCGTACACCACGGTGAGAAAGACATAATCCTAAGCACTGTAGTGTCCAGGGAAGTAAAGTTAGCCCCACCCCACCCTACCCCGTCCCATCCCATCCCATGGGTTAAGTACTACAGAACAATACTCACAGGAAATCTACCTTGGAAAAGATTTTATAATAGGGACATTGATAAAAGAAGTATTTTCTCTTTCACATTTTACTGAATTCTAAGAGGTCAGCTCTATCTTTCTTGTTCATAACTGTATGCATAACCATGACGTGAAGCCTGAGGCCTGGTGGAGTTTCATTTGTTCAGTGAGTAAAAATGAATGGATCCCTAGATATGCTGTCATGGCAATAGTAATATAAAACTCGAAGTAAAGTGTTCATGACAAGGCCTGTTTACCTAATGAAGAGGAACAGTATCACCTAATTTTAAGTTCAGTAGGGTGAGTCCATGAGGGGAGGTCTTTAACAGTGAGATATTTGCAATCATGTATCTACCCAAACTCCTTTCTTTTTTCAAGGGAAATGAGAGACAGAAATATCTTGTAATCTATTCATGGTAATAGAATTGGTGAAAAGTTGGCAGTATGACTGATATTGTGCATGAATTATAGCATTTATCTTAAGGATAAAGAGGCAAATACATTTGTTCCATACATATGCCCATACATGCTCTCTGCTCTAAATATCAGATTAAAAAGAACATATAAAACTGTAGATGTAGTTATAAAATGCAATAGCAATATCTCAAACAGATCTGTGAAGAATACGTCATACATATTTCTTTGCTTTTATTCTTGTAGTAATTCATACCCTTTGCTTTGATCAAGACAGGAATGATTCATTCTTCATGAGGAAATATTCTAGTTTAAAAATCAAACACTCTGGGTTGTTCATCAACCATAACAGTTCTTGGCAACCCAATGCAGCTTCAAAAAGAAATATTAGAATAATTTTAGGAATAGGAAAATCCCAACTTTCCTCTTATTTCTCTGCCCATACTGATCTCAAACTATTATATGGACTAAACATCTATAAGGTGAATTTGTTTCTTCAAATTTAGCATAGCATAATAGAAAATGATTTATCAATTTTGCCAGCAATGTCATGGCAAGCTATGAAATCTTCACTACATATACTAATTTACTTGAACCTTAATTTCATGTACAAAAATGAGAGCACATAAAAGAAAGAAGCAAAGTTAGGATATTAATGTTCTTAATATCCACCCACTTCTGCTTTTTTACTATCCTTTGCCTGATTCTTTGCCTTCCTTGACTGTATGTCTCTATAAAATAAAAGTCCACATCTTATTTAAAGAAGGGAATATTGAGAGTTGTATTATTTGGGACTCATGTACCTTCTAAATAAGTATGTGTGTAGAGTCTACACAGAGAGCACCCCATGCATTACAGACTGACAATTTGACTAGCCTCTACGTAATGAGGCAAAACCTATTTTCATAAAATTACGTAAATATAAGTCTAGGTTCCTATTGGGCTCTATTTTTCATAAGTAGGCATTTCCTATGCTTATAAATAAATGCAAGCATAAACATGTAAGGAATATTATAATTCCACTACTGATTTAATGTTTTCCCCATCTTATCTCAATTTCTTTCCTGAAGTCAGTATATAATCCTTTGGGTATACGTGTGACCGCACTGCTACTCTCTGAGCATGTTTATTACTATGTATCTGCCAATCTGAATTAATTGGTCATTAAAACAGTTCCTTTTGCAATCTTCAGCAAAGCTTCGAACATTCCAAAATAGAAAAGTTCGAGAAGACTGAGTTAGGCTTAATGTTTGTGCAACTGGCTAAGAGAAATTCACCTTAGAAAAATGCTTTAGGGTTTCTTCTTATTTCTTCATATTGTACCTCTGAGGAAATATATATTGTTTGTGCTATCAAGAGTTTATTTTGTACTGGTCTGGTCCCTGGAGGTGTTATTTCCTTGAGGAGGTTGGCCTAGTAACCAAAACACCTTGCAGCAAGACCAAAGACAAAATAGATTTTAGAATATCCTGTGTTCAAGATTGCTCCAGTGCTTCAGTATCTGCCAGGCTGAGGCATAACCCATGTACGTGATGTCAGTGAGGATCTGACTCTATCAACCAGCTGGTCAGAAGAAAAGTTTTCATAGAGAAATTCTTCTGGTCCATGGTTCTAGAAGACTGGTTACAGACTTCTGTTTTTAAGTCTGCTTTTAATTTCCATCAAATCTGACTTGGATTTTACCAAAATATATGGTCATCACATCAAGTCCCAGGGAAACCTGTTGAATTCAGTTGGAGTAAGGAAGAGTATTGGGACAGAAATGGGACAGAAATTAGCTCGGCCATCCCAACTAATCTCAGTAAGTACAGGGTATTCTAACTACAGAGATGAGTGTGTGACTTCCCAATAAGTTTGTTTCATGTGAATATCATTTGACATTCTCTTTTTGTAATTTTAATAGTTTCCGTTGCTTGTACACTTTTTTATTTTTTAAACAAAGTGGATTGGGAAAATTAAACCCTACTCTTTTTTTCAAAATAGAAGTAAACAGATTGTACAACATTGTTTTATTGTCTACTATGTTCCTAAGATGGTTGATTCATGTAAAGAGGATGCAAAACTATATGTCATCTGTTCCAAATTAGAATAATATCCAGAAACCCAGATTATGCTTCAGAACTACTGAAGTTTTAGAAAGAATAGTGATTTAGAGAATAAAAATTTCAGTCATAATTCTACTTTGATTATAGTGCTTATGCAAATGTAATTATAATTTTCTGTACAGAAAAACATATTCAAGTAGGAAGTACTGCAGTGATCTCATTCAGAAGCTACTCTTGTGAATATTTCTACTGTAAGGAGGAATTTGGTGTATTTTAATAATTGTCAGGCGAACATTATGATTGTATTACTGTACTGTGTAATTTTCTTGAATTGGATATGTCTCCCTCTTTGTATGAATTTAATTACCAAAAGTAATGACAAACCTTAGTAAATATGCTAATTGTACACAATAGCAATTTTCTCCATGCAGGCATAAAATTCTTGAAAGGATATTTTGCATTTCTAAAGGAAGAAACTGTGCAGGCAACTCATATGCAAACCACTGAGGATCGCTTGTATTGGCTGTGAGCGTCATTAAAATGGAGGTGGGATGTCCCCCTCCAGGAAATAAATTTCAAACAGTTATTTTTTATGCTTTGAGGCTCTATGTTACTGTGCCTCTAGCCCTCATATAATTGACTGAATAAGGAGATTAGAGAATTCCTTCTTTGGTATTCTTTGAGTCTGATCCTAGAAATTCTTTTCAATCTCGTGTCTTTAGGGAAAACCTCTGACTCAGTGACTGCAGAAATTGTGGCAGCACCTCCCAAAGCTCCCCTCCTGCCAAGGGATCATTAAGAAGAGAGGGGGCGGATCTTCTAGACATTGTATAGTCCACTCGAGCAAATCTGGCTTTTGTCATAAATGCTATTCACTTCTGTATAAATTCTCATCTGAATCTCAGTTGTTAATTGAACTTTTGGAAAAACTTGTTGGTAGCTTATATGAATGATACCATTGATGGAGACTATCCTGAACTTTCTGATTCACAGTGATTTGCTGGCTTACACCGACACTTAATGTATGCCACTAATTTTTGATGAAGAAATTCATCAACTGTCTTGAAAACTTTATAATTAAAATTGACACCACCCTCCCCCAACCATGCACTCACGCTCTTTTGGCATTATGGCTCCAATGATGTGTAGTAAACTTATTTCTTCACACAAGGGAACTGTTGAGTAATCTTTCTTAATAAAATTAGCCAAACAGAAAGAAAACTTCAAATCTTAAGCAGAATGTTCTTTTTCCTCACCCTTACCTGTAGAGTTTAAAAACTAGTATCCTGTTTTGATTTCTCTCAAACACTTCAGATTCCATGAGAGAAAAGTTTGTGAATAGGCCTGTTACTGTGTGCATAACTTTCACGGTGTTCAGAGTCACAGTGTGGCCTTCCATGAAAGGAAAGAACTAAAGGAAACGTAAGATGCCATCCACCATTAAAAGAGTTTTTAGTTCAGCGGATTTCACCTACTTGCTGATTTGCAAACTCTCTGTAGTAGCTCCAACTTTGCAGACATGGCCCTTTGCACATCTAAAGGATGAAACAAGATGACTACCCCAAGAGAACATGGAGAAGAATTAAACTGAGATGCGATTAGAATTCATTTCATGTATTATGTCTTCATTATCTGAACCTCATTTGTGACAGGTCAGTGATGGTTGTACAATGGCGATGTCACCCTCATCCAAGCCACTTAGAAAACCTTGTGTTCCACTAATGCTTTTTGAAACATTGACCTTCTTGTTGCAGTTACATTTGGATACTTGGGAAAACATAATCAATATTGTTAATACCTTGATGTGTGAATTATCTTGTTTATTTTCTTGGCAATGGCTACACAAATTTCAAAAGCATACATTCTTTCAGAAGATCTTGGATGAAACTTTTGGGCTCAGCATCTATGTTTCATGACAAAGCCAGAATTGTATACTGGGAAGGGTAAAGATAGTCTTATTTTCCACTATTGTAGTGAAACACTTGAGGCTGATTAATTTATAAAGAAAAGAGGTTTATTTAGCCTATAGTTCTAGATGTTTATTTAGCTTACAGCGCTGATGATGCCCCCCTGGCTATACCAGGTAGTACATGGAGTCATGAAAGGATTGCAAGTGAAAGAGAGAGATCACCTGGCAAGACATGAAGGGGGGGGCTTTTTTATAGCAACTCACTGTTGCAGGTGCTAACTGGAGTCCTGTGAAAACTACATCAGTTCTTTCCGAGAATAGCACCTTCCATGACCCAAGGTCCCACCACCTCTCACATGGCCACAGTGGAGACCAAACTCTCAGCACATGAATTCTTCAAGGACAAAACATCCAAACCATTTCACTGAATTTGCTCACCCTGAAGACAACACTAGGAGTTAGAGCAACAATTTCCCTTCTAAGGTGTTTTAGAGAGTCCATACAGGATGTCTAAGAAATTGATGTCCTATGCTTGCTATGTGCGGTTGATTTTTTTTTGGCGGGGTGTGTAGACTGTACAAATCAGTGGCAATCAGTGTGGAGGTTCCCCAAAAATCTAGGATTGGAGGTCCCATTTGACCCAGCTATACCCCTGCTGGGTATTTTCCCAGAAGAACACATTATACCACAAGGTTATATGTGCACTCATGTTTATAGCAGTGCAATTTGTCAAAGCAAAATCTTGGAAACAACCCAAACACCCATCAACTGAGGAATGAATAAAAAAGATGTGGTCTAGTTATACAATGGAGTACTATTCAGCTATAAAGAAAGATAAATGTAAGGCTTTTATAGGTGAATGGATCCAACTAGAGATCAATACTCATAAGTGAAAGAAATCAATCTTGCATGTGTAAACATTGTATTGTCTCCCTAGTGTAAGAAACTGAAAGAGCAAATCAGGTTGGTTGTTGATAATACCCTTTCCACTAGAAAAAACGATCTTGATTTGAATAGTGGATTCCAATGAAAGAGCACTGCATCCTTCTCAGCTTTGAGATCTACATATCCAGTTTTCTTTCTGGATGGATCTTTCTGGAGAGGTCTTCTAAAGAAAGGTCCTAATCAGTAGCAACATGATCAGTTGCAGCTCAAGCTAGGTACCAAATTTTGCCTGTTTTTGCTTAAAGCCTAGGACATATAATCAGAGAGGGAAAAGTGGTTATCAGTACTAATTTGAAATGGCATCAACTTTGAGGAAAAAAAGTTAGTATGAGAATTTGTGAATTCTATCTTGAAATTTACTCTATGCTGCTTTAGTATTTACTTGCATGCTAACCTATTAAATGTTTTTACATTTTCTCCAAAACTACACTGTTGCATGAAAAAATGCACTTCTCTTTTTAAAGAGTATGGGGGCCTAAGATCGGGCAGCATACACTGTTCTATCTGAAAGAAGAGTCTGTGCTTTCTGGATGGTGTGACCCCGTATTCATCGCTGTTACCATTCCAAATATAGTGGAGCTTATGGGGCAAAGCAAAGAAATCCAGAACTTTATAATCATGCACATATTAGATGTTTAGAGAGTTTTAAAAGTAGGAACAATTAATAGTTCCATTTTCCTTTGTTTTTCCAGAATTGTGCGCACTTCCTTAAAAGCAGAAAATATTTCACAACACTTTGTGTATAAAATGAAAGCATTGGAGGTGCATCTGAAGATGACTTTGTTTTCTTCATGTGACTGCCCTTCATAAAGGTTGACCTAGTTTGAGCTTCAGTTCTTTGGATACAGAACAAAATATGCTAAATAGTGCTCTCCCATGTTCTTTCATTTTTATTTCACTGTAGAGCAAGTTGCACAGTTTTCTCCCTTGATAGCTCAGAAACGTAATGTTATAATGGACTTTGAAGGTCATGAAGCTCACTGTTTATCTAGTGTGGAAATTTGCTACAGTGCTCTGCATAAATGTTCATCTACCCTCTGCTGAAATATTTTTAATGTATTAGGAGAGCCTATTCCGTTTTTAAATTGTTCTGATTATTAAGAAGTTTCACCTTATCTTATAAATTTACTCAGTGGAGGTTTATCTAGTAATTGGTTATCTATAAACAAAATATGATTTATTTCTGCAGTTTTTAATACAAATAATAGCTAAAGAAATCAATAGGTTTTTAGCTATATGAAGAATATACTGTACAAACCAAAACCACATACTTGAAATATTAACTGCAGAAGTGAGTGTTTCATGTATATTTTGAAAGGTGGATATATCAGATTTAGGGATAATGAGAAAAGCAATGCAGAAGATAAAAGGAGAAAATCCACATAAGATTCAGGGGCAGGCAGTGAATGGACAGATTCAGGGAATAACTGGCATATGGGATGTGGAACAGTGGAATGTTTTATACAAACTTGCAAAGGCAGTTGGTAGAGAGATGATAGAGAATTGGTTAAGATGTTTGTCTACAAGCATTAGAGAGCCGTTTTTAAATGAAGGAGTAGAATTATTAGAGCTGTGTTATGGGAAAATAACTTCACGGCTCTTTGCAAAAGGAACTAAGGAGAGACAGCGGTGGTGAACCTATGGCACAGGGTATGCGGCTGGCTGCTTGTTATCAATGAAGGGTCTAGAGGTTTCTCCATCCATGGGAAGGTGAGCGATACCTAAGGCGCTTGCCACATTTCAAAAGAAGGTGATAAAAATTACAACTAGAGCAGTGGCCGTGAGAGGGTGGTGCAGGCAGGGGAATATTCCAAGCGGCAGCGCTGAGCAGCCACTGCCTGTGAGGGGTGAGGGTGGAGAGAGTAGCCATCGAAGAAAGATGAGGTAAACTGAAAACGCCCTATGCCCACAAACACCGAATAAAGACCGATCTACTTTCTAAAAGAACAGTGCTGGCCACCGATGAGGCAAAAACACAGTGAAGGTGTAATTCCAGCTTCACTCAGTATACCTTTATTGTATAATTTCAATAGCACAGACAGTGGTAATAATATCTTTAAGAAGCTCTTGCCAGGCATGCTGGCCCACATCTAAAATCCCAGCAGGGTGCGAGGCTGAGGCAGCAAGGTTGCAAGTTCAAGTTCGACCTGGGGTGGCATAGTTAGAACTATGTTAGAACATAGTCTCAAAATAACTAAAAAGGGCTGGAGATATCGCTCATGGGAAATCCCTGCGTTCCATCACCAGTACTGCATAAAAAAAGAAGAGGGGGAGGAAGAGAATGAAAAGGAGAGGAAGGAAATGAAGAGGGGGAGAAGAAGGGACCCTGTGCACTGTTAGAAACTGACACTGCTAAAAATGCCCATACATAAGGACAGTAACTCACTGTCACATGAAAGATTACCAGAAAGCCATCCTAGGCAGCATGCACAAAGACCTATGGCTAGAGACATGCGCAGGCTTTTTAAGAACTGTAGAATTTGATTCAGAAGGTAATAATGATACAAGGAAATGAATAATTACTAGCAGATGGTTAGGGAATATTAACAGAGGTGAATCCCTAATTTTCTAGGTAATGGGAAGCTTCCGAAGGGTGTGGTTCTCTTGTGTGCTTTGTTTTGTTTTTAGCAGAAAAGTTGTGTTATTTGCTTTGGGTTGTGAAGATAACGCTGGTGAAGAGTGGATGGGCACTCAGTGATATGGAGCCTGGAGGGTTTGCACACCTGTGAGAGGACTCTTGTAACTGTTGAGGAGACAGTACTACTAATGCCTGAAGAAATTCAGTGAGATGATCCACAGAGAAAAAAATTTACAGCCATTTCAGGGGTGAAACAAGTTCCCATCCTCTCAAATATTAGAAATCAAGGTATATCATTTATAGAAAAATCTGTATTTTCTTTTAAAATAATCTGTTTCCGCTGCCCACAGGATACCATATCTTTGTTCTGCATTACATTTCACTGTATGATGTTCTGCTTCCTTCCGCTTAGTTTCTTACTATCTTTTCACAGTGGGTACGCATATTACGAGAATTACTTTTTGCCTGCCACTTGATAAGAGCGTGATCTACTGATTGATAATTGCTCACTTTCTCTGCAGCAGGAATAATGCATAAATTAAAAATATTCCATAGTGATCAGAAAGAAAATGTAGTGGTTTCATGGAGCTTTGTTATTCTTTTTGTTGCTGAGGATTATTACCTGGCTGTAGGACAACAGGCTGTCTCACTGTGTTTTAAACTGTGATGCCCTCAGTGTGCCCTGTTTAAACAATCAGCTTTTCCAGCTACGGATCTGTGGAATTTAGAAGGATTCCCAGGGTTTTAGCAATGAGATGAGCAATAGCTTTCAGCCTCCCTGTGTCTCTTCTGAAGAGTTCTACGTTATTCTAATTTACACTGTAACTAGACGCATATAGAAAAGAATGAATGAATATGAATGGTTAGCCCGTGGTGTTTGGGAGACAGAAAATAACGGACATTCAGCACATACCACTGCCTGCCTAGGCTATGACTCCTGGTGTCAATTTCCCATATTATTACTACAAACTAGTGTGTGTTAACTATTTTCAGGTGCTTTGAGAAGACAAAGGAAAGAAGGGAATCATTCTGTGTATTTTCAGAAAGATCTAAATGAATAATGCAAGACTCAATATAAAAAAACCCTCAATTTTGCAAACATGCGGTTTCACATGCCAGACTGCCTAAATGGGAAATAGTGGAAAGACCCAAGAAGACTAAAAAGATAATCTGCCCCAAACATTGTTTAATCATATACAAATTAACACCAAGGTAGACTAAAGATTCTTCCACAGTTTTTACGTATATGACTTAACTTTTATGTATATATGCTTTAAATTCTGATTAACAGTTGTATTGCAGAATGACAAAAGCTTATGTAGTATAATAAAAATTTTATTGTAGATGAAAGAATCACTACACAGAAATTTTCCTTTCCCTGGGGTATTTCTAAACTGTCTATCTGACCCTGTCACTGTGTTCCTTTAAACAGGATATAAAACACCTTTGTGCCCAATTTCCTTTATCTCCAACATCCCACCTATGTGAACCTTTTTCTTTAGCAGGACTGTCATCAAATCCACTACACCTGTCATACCCATGACTTTGTTCTTACACCTCAACATAATACTTATCATATTGTGTTTACATTACACATTTCTAGGTCTTCAACTAGATTTTATTGTCAGGAAATATTTCTAAATGAGAACAGGTGTCTGTTAGATCAAGGGGAAGAAAACATCCCATCACTGCTGTTCTATCTGGAATAACATGAAAATACTTGGTTTGTTTTTTGTCCTGAAGTACAGTATGGAATTGCTTATTTTTTTTCCATTATCTAAAACTCTCAGAGACTATTGAAAGAATGTGTATCAAATGTGATCCAGAAAGATTGCTCCATTGTGGATTACAACTTTTTAAAAATCATTTTGTCAACACATTTTGGTTTAAACATTTTCAAATAAAGTGGTAAAATTAATAAGTAATTTGAACTTTACAGTGGACTTTAGGAAAATTGAGTTAAACAGATGAAGCAAAAAGGCAAATCAGTTTTCAAGGGTGGTTCCTGTAACCATTTGGACTGAATATTCCACAGATTGTTCTGAGGAACTGCTTTGCAGCTTCAAGGAGATTGCCCACAGATTTCATCAACTTTCAAATAAGGAAGAATGGATATAACAGGAATTGAGGATAAATATTACATCGACAGGATTAGGCACACATTTCCTCACACCAGCAAAATATAATAAAGACATCGCCAATTTAAGGAATAAAATGGCTTTTGAAGTAGTAAGAAACCATGTTTAGCGTTATGATTAGAGATACTTACCAGGAATAAGCAAAGGTGCAAATTGCCTTTTGTAATTATGTTCCAAAGGTGAAAGCATCTAGCTGTATGATCTTAACAAGCTATTTCTCTTCCTCAACCTTCTGCTCTCTCACGCCTAAATTACAATAGCTGGACTCGAATAGAGTCAGCGAACATGTGGCTTGCATGCCATTTCTCCCACTAGCCTGTCTTATGCCCACAGCAAATATCAACAGGCAATTAATCAAGATACTCTGTTCCACTGAGCCCCAGCACCCTACCAAACAACCTAGAAAGTCACTAGAATTACAAAGGACTTTGACCTAAAGAAGGAAATTAATTTACATGTGAGTTCCGCAATTCTATGAATCTCTTAGCCGGGACTGAGCCCTAGCGGGCTCACGTGATGTCCTGTATGAGCAGTTAGCATCACAGCAGCTTGGGTGGGCAAGACCAGCCAGATCCCACCGAAAACTGACTGTAATGTCCCCGCTCAGGGAGGTGACACTTTTACCACTTCATAATGGCCAAAAGCTAGTCACGGGTCCTGTCCACACACAGGAGGAGAGGACTTTCAACACTAAAGTGACGGGAGGCAGAAATTACTGACGACCACTTCAGATTTTGTCTGCAGCAGTGTGTGGACTATAAAAACTATGTTAAAATAGAGCTTAGTATGTGCCAATCTCTTATTTATATTTACTAAGGAATTTATTCTTCATAAACACCCAATAGGTTGTTTTTCTTCTCATCATTTGCACTTTACAAGGAAACTGAGGTAGAGGGTGTAAGTGACTTCTACACAGCTTGTCAGTAGTAGAAGAATACACATGCAGATAGCAGACACCGGTCTATCTTCTTCACATACGAGATGTCTGTGATAACAGCTCACTCTTCTATAGCATTCCTTAAGAACTTTACATATTTTAATTCATTTGAACCTCCCGTGATGACAGAACTTTAATATGCATCCAGCTCATTCCTTTAACTTTCAGGCGTGCTGAAAGAGATCATAAAATTTATACGTGAATATTATTGTCTCCTGTGAAAACAGTAATAAATGCTATTTATAGAGCAGTCATTTTGTTGAACAATCCATAAATATTATCTAATTTATCCTATAACCTGTCTATGAGATAAAGGCTACCATGCATATTTAGACATAAGGATCCTGTAATTAGAGATATTTAATAGCTCAGCCATGCTTTCTCGGTAAGGGACACAAACCCATTTAGTTCCCTTTGACTCAGAAGCACAAGTATAATCACAGTACTAGAGAGCTGAGGCAGCGTAGCGAGTTCAAGGCCAGCCTGGGCTACACAGTGAGTTCAAGGCCAGCCTGAACTACACAGCAAAATCCCTTCTCAAAGGGAAAAAGAAAAAGGCTTGGAGTTGTAGTGACTGTGATCTGTGTTTTACAAGGCACTGACTGACAACCTAGTATCTTTTCCTTCTTTCCTTTTCAGCCCTATATGCTGACTGGCTGGATTTATTTTGTTGTGGAAAGAAAAATAACAGTTTTATGATTTTTATCTTATCTGAAATCGAGGTTCTGTTGTCTGACTTTCACAACTGAGCAACCCCTGGGTGACCAAGACAGCAAATGTAGGAGCTCAGTTGTGGAGCTGTCTGCACTGCACCACAGCCAGAGCTCATCCGGCTCCAGAGAGCCTTGCTCACCAGCGTTATGCTCAAATTTCTGGGCTGATTTCCAGCCATTTTCACAATGCACAATCTTTTGGGTCAGGAAAGGAAACCGACATACCCTTTGTGTGCTGTGTATCACAGTGGTATCCTGTGATTGGGAGGAATGCCTCTAGTCTATGTGAAGTTCCGTTTAGAGTTGTTGTCTTCTTGGCCTGTATTATTTAGAAATATGTGCTTGATAAAAAGCACCTGTACATAAATCTCTCTGAATTGTGTTGATTATCTTACTTTATGACCCACCTTTTCCTTCTGAGCCCCTGTTGTCAGTCACACTTAATGTTCCATGTGGTTAAACCCTGATTTAATCAAGGGTGTGGGGTAAGGAGCAGATTGACGTGCTAGATTAAAAAGTAAAATGGAAGCTGTATCGTATTAACTAGTGGACTAGCGCGATGTCTGTACTCATTGATAAATTTCCTTGCATATCTGCATCATCTCTAGCTACACAATTTCCATTTCTTTGCCCTACACAGATGTTTAATGGAAATTGGGGTTTTGTTTTTCTTCTTTCTCAACTAGATGATACATCTTATGTGCTACTGGAAAGGGGGCACAGTGTAGATCCAAACAAGCTACCAAATTGAGTTTTGTGTGTGTCCTGCTTTTGACTCGACTGGTTCTATAGAATTTGCTCTTCTGGTGGACATTCCTGTGCACATAGTTCTTCACTTTGCAAGCTAGAAGCAGTGCATCTGTTTTGAAAGACACTACAGCCCTAATGCAGGAGTGCTGTGGATTAGCGATGAAATGGGAGAAGCTCACTGCTGACATACCACGGAGCGGTTCCCTCAATGTAAATAAATCGTTTGCTTTATCTTTAAAGGCACAGAAGAGTTCTTCCATATCTTCATTCATTGCATTTCATCACAGCCTTTTGTCTCTGTGTTAAAACACTTGGGAATTGAGCTAGGTCTCGGAAGTAGCAGTTTCCAGTCCTGTCCCTTCCTGTAAATTACTTTCAGCCATTCGCCTCTACTAGCACAAAAGTACAGTGCTTTCTCTGGAGTCCTGGCTGTCACCTGCCCACCTGGCCAGCTGCCAACAGGGAGGGTTGGACAGGGGTCAGCAGGGGGAAGAAATGAGGCGGGAAATGCAGAAGGGAGACTGGTAGGAGCAGAGGCGCTCAGAGGAAAGATGCGGAGCACCACGGAAGAGAGGGGTGGCACACAGGACGGGGGCTTTCTCTGTCCTCCTCTCCCCCAAGGACTAACAACATGAAGTTAGGTTAACATATTTGTATCACTGCCAAGCTCCCGCCATGGGGCTGCTGGGAGGGCAGGCCAGGGACACACTCTGGGCAGAGCGGGAAGCACCTGAGGTATTGTTGGGGCCAGGCAGAGCAGGCTGGCTGTGACTGCGGGTCTCACCCCTGCTCCTTCGCCTCAACAGCATGAAGTGCTGCTAGAGAAGGAGGACGGGTGGTAGGGACGTGAGCCCCCGGGGCAGGCCACGCTGTGCTGTGCCCTACTGTGAGCTACAGTCCCGCCCTTCCCGGGGAGGCACAGGACACCTGCCGGCCTAGGAGCCTGGAGTGGGCCACAGGGAGTGGACTGTGCTGTCATGTTTAGGTTCTGAAGAGGCAGACTGAGCGGCTTGGTCCACGCCTTTCCTTGATGGAAAGATTTCGAACAGGAAATGATACATAGTCATGTTCAGCTTGTAGGGTGTGTGTGTGTGTGTGTGTGTTTTCTGTTAGATGTGGGAGAAGGGAAACTTGGAAAACATATATTTATATTTATCTAGATGATCTAGATATAGATGATATAGAGATAGATATACAGACAGAGACAGATAGATGTTAGATAGATGATAGATAGATAGATAGATAGATAGATAGATGGCACAGAGGCAAGAACTCTGAAATCACACTTTACTTTCTCAGCAGCTTATTAGAATTCGACACTGACACGTTTCATTGTAATATGGCTTCACTTCTCGAATGCTCACACACTGGCACAATACAGAGTGCGAAAGTATGTGATAAGAACCTGGTAACTTCTCATCTTGTAATCTGTACATTTATTCAGTAACCTTTTTTGAGAAAGACAGAGTTTCGGGGGCCACACAGACAGGTACAGCCTGCCTCCCTTCGGGGTTAGTGCTTGATCTATGTATGTCTAAGTAACCCGAAAGATAAGAGGCAAAGAAATTAAGCTATGTGCTAGTGGGGAGGTGAGAGATACGTTTGTGCAGGGGGGCGGGGGGGGCAGGGGGTAAGGAAGTCATTTTGGAGATAGCAAGCTTATTCTAAACGCTTAGGATTTATTATGATAGAGTAGTCTTTTACCCTCCTTTTGGAACTAGTTTGCTTTTACTTTAGACTGAATTCTTTTCTTAAATGTGATCATCTAGAACCTTCCTGCTTAAACTTTCTTCCCAAGACCAGCAGCAGAGTTATCCCATTGGATCTGATCAGAAACCTACCATTCCACTCCTCATTGTTTAGCTACCAAATCAGAACCTGCTGAGTCTGCATGTAGATAAGACTTCCGGGGTTACTGTTGCACAATATTTGAGAAGCGTCCGCCCAAAGCCTGAGGGTGAGGTCATCCCCTGAGCTCTGGTGCATGCGGATATAGTGTGTTGACTGCTGAGGGCTGGATGGTAGCGGGGAGACTGGCCTCAGTAATGGCAGTAGGAAAAAGCAACCGACATAGAGCAAGCCGGTGAGAAAGGAGAGGAATGGTGTAAGGAGCTGACTCCAAAAGGAAAAAGGCCGCTCTGTGTGCAGGAAGCCAAACGTACTATAGTCATCGCTAAGGCTCCTCTGGTTCACAGTAACATAGAATACTTATCATTCCTAATAGTGAAACCCATGTCATTATTTAAAAAACAAGTTAAATTAGGTTCCACATCCTTTCATTAAAAAGGCAGGAAAGTGAATTGTGCATCTCAGAATGGTTCTCAGCAAAAATGAGTTCATTTTCCTTTTTAATTATTACTTAAAGAGTTATGTTTCAATTAACATATAATTTGAGTATCAGCAAACCTGGAGGTTCAGAAACAATGTTTTTGCGCAGTGTTTTATGCTGCAGGAAAAAGAAGCAACCAGGTACAAAGAACAAAAAAATGATGTTTTTGAGGGGGATTCATTACACGTATTATACAATTGCTCTGTGTGTGAGCGTGCGCGTGCACACATGTAGGCCCCAAGACTTGTAAGTGGTGAGGGCCACCTCCTTGGTGCCGATTTCAGGAATCACCCATCCCGTAACACTTGGATCAACTAAGGAGGCCTTGTTCATGCAGTGCCGGGTGAATGCGGGTCTCTAGAGCTGTGCTGGTCCCAAGTGTAGGGGAGGACACGCCGCATCATTTCAGTTCAGAGCAGCTAAAGATTTTACTCTTATCCTGCCTTCGCTTGCAGGGCTGGCCTGGCTGGTTTGCACTTTGGGACAGAGGAGTGGAGACTGTAGGGTCCTATTGCCCTGAAATTTCTGCTTGGTGGCAAAATATCGTGGCATTTCTATTCGTGGAGGTCATCCCACTGCTGACCAGGCAGACTTTTTGCAAAAGCGATGTAGCAGCATTTCATAAGCTCCATGACGTGGTGGGAATCTGGCCCGACCCAAGACAGGAGCAGGGAAGGGTTGTTCGCATTGCCCTTGCTGCAGGCCTCAGTGCTCTTCTCTCCCGTGTGAAATCTCCTGGCAGCCCAGTCCACTCAGGCTTCCAGGTACACAGCGCTCACTCGCAGCCTCCCCGTCTACGGAGAAACTTTAGGGACAAGCTAGGAGATGGGCCAGCTATGCATTTGGAAGACTTAAAACATATATGCCTCTGGGGAAAAGGAATTTAGTGCATTTGTCTCTACCTAGTGCTTTGGATAGATACAGAACTTTACATTAAAAGGAGTAAGCTTCTCAAAGGTGAAGAAAATGTTAGGTCAAAAATTAATGAGGAAACTTGCTTTGCATTTGGAGATGGAGACAATGTTTGGAAAGTTGAAGGATTAATGTCCTGTTACATATTCAAAAGCCTGGGAACCTGCAAGTGAGATACTCTCCTTTAAAACATATTTTCTCCATCCCTAAATTCATCTATAGAAGACTGCTTTATTCTTGGCTTATGGGTAATCAGAGGCTATTGATGACATTTTCTCTAATAAATCTTACCATAAAATCACTTCTTCCCACAAGCTATGTCACAATATCCTGATTAATTTCCCTCTTACAAATATAGGACACTTAAATTTTCGCAGAGGTCAACAGTCACACTTCAGTGGGTTTGTATTGCTTTTGAGAGTCGCGTACCTTTACCTTCAAGTAGAAAGCTTGAGTATCCATCTCCAGTGGTCCACCAGCATTGCTACTGTGCTGACATGGCAGTGTACTGTGTTCACAAAATAATTTTGCATCATGCTCCACAAATCTAGTCTTTGTGTATTTTCTGAATTTTGCTAATGGCACATTTATTAACAGACAGATCAGTAAATACGTTTTAAAAATTAAAATGCAACGTTGATGTCGTAGTCAAAGAATGAGTAGAAGCCATGGAACCATCAAGAAGGAATGAGTGGTCAAGCATGCTGATGTATGCCTATAATCCCAGCACTTGGGAGGCTGAGGCAGGAGGGCTGCTGTGAGTTCGAGGCCAGCTTGGGCTACATAGTGAGTCCAAGGCAGCCTGCACTACAAAGCGAGACCCTGTCTCAAACAAACAAACAAAAATGGAATGAGTAAATCATTATTTAAGATGTAATGAAGTGTACTCGGAGTTCTCCACTCTGTCTGTGTCAAATTAGTGTGAGCGCTGTTACTTTTGACCACGTAAACTTGCGCCAGTTTGGAGGTCGCACCTCTGTGTGGGTTGGCAGAGGTGAATTCTGTCTGGGTGAGGTGGGCGCTTGCACTTGCCAGCGCAGAACGACCTGCAGCCTTTGCCTCACTGATGGCTGCTCGCACCAGCCCGGCCTCCGCTGCCCCTTTGCCCCCTGCTCTCTGATGCACAGCTCAGGACCGTCTGATCACACTGGGCCCTCCTGACAATCCCAAGTAATCGCCCGAACTCAAGCATTTTAACTTAACCGCGTCTGCAAAGTCTCTCCCACACTCACGTACCCTACAACTCCGGAGTTGGGGAAGGAGACATCTTTCTATACTGATTCCTTAGCCTCCCACGTACTCTGAATCCTAAGTCTTTCCATTCCTGTCTTCCTCTCCATTCAGGTGAAATGGAGGCTTCATTGGCTCACCTGCCTTGCTTTCTTTCTTCACACTGCGGTGCCGCTTCTTGTGAGGAAAATGTTCTACCTTCTCCACACGTCCCCAAATTTCTCACCTATCTGGGGAAAACCAGTTATCTTGACTTTCCACAGGACCCCCCGCACACACAGCTTTCTTCATCCATAGTTTCTTCTGCCTGTGAAATTTCATATTTTATCTCTGCTTCTCACGACTCTTACACACAATTTCAGCTCCAGGTGGAAAACAGTATGTCTTCCCTGTTTTCTAGACCAAGAGGGCATATCCTGCCCGTCACCTATCCCTGTACATCATGCTCAGCCCCAGCCACTCCACCTCCCTACACAGACCACTGCCCACTCTGGGTACTCAGTAAATACCAGCTGACAGGATTAATGAATTTCTGGAAATTGCCATGTTATTACAGAAGAGTCCTGACACTCAAGGGGATGCGCTCAGGCTCTCTAATTTCTTTTTTTTTTCTGTCCAGCACAGGGCTGTCTGTACTTCAAATGTAAGAACATAGGTCCTTCCCTTTCCTGCCCCGCCCCTCACCTTCCCTTCCCTTCAAGTATTCTGACTGTGGAAAATGATACCAAGAGTACTAGGCTCTGCCACATTTGAAATATGATTGCATTTTAAAGATTTTGTTTTCTCTCAGAAGACAAATTTAGATTCAGAAGAAGAAAAGGAAGCAAAATCTTAACACCCCTATAATTATACATGATAGTATTATTACAATGGAGACATTCAATTTTTAAAAAGTCAAGGAGGGTGTTTTCTAAAGTGCTCATATCACTTAGTTATTCCTGCATACTAAATTAGCAGAAATTATAAGATACCTTTCTTCTATCTTTCACCTTGACTGAGATCTTAAAATTAAGTCTCGTGTCTTGACTAGAGATTTGACAGAAGTTCTTCTTCCATCACTGTGAAAAATGTGTTTCCTGAGCTGTAAGGAATAGAAAAGTGTGAAGAGGTTAGAAAGAAAGATCGTTTTCTCTCCCTTCCTCTGGTGTCTTCATGTTACTCAGACGTGTTTCAGCCGTTCCTCTGAGCTGGGTGAGATTATGAGAACTACACCCTGATATGTCAATACCTCATTCTCCTGCGGCACTGAATGTGAGGCACTGGTGTGACGGAATCCTGTTCCTCACACCTCAGGGATTTTTCATGGTGTTATGAGCACGGTGAAAGAGAACCGCCGACATGTTCATTAACTTACAGAGGGCTGGGGATTTAGCTCAGCGGCAAAGCGCCTGCCTGGCAAGCGCAATGTCGTGAGTTCGGTTCCCGGTACCGGAGAAAAACCAAAACCAAAAAAAAAAAAAAAAAAAAACTTACAGAAATCACCCTCGCCTTTTCTTACACAAAGCAGAGTACTTTATGGTTGGGCAACATCATCAAATAATTGTGAATGCAGTAAATGAGCCCACATGGCCCAGAGTCTGCTTAGCGGCTGTGAAGTTGTCCCCATACCTTAGGAGCACCGTGTCACACCTTTGTTTCCTTAAAGTAGTTCCTTTAATTGAAATGAGTTTATAGGATTTAAGGTCGCTACAAGTTACGTTATGACCACGGAATCTCACGTCTTTGTTTCTTTTCTTTAACTACTCTCAACAATGTCGTTTAAACATATTCTGTGCTGAATGCAATGAATAAATAATTTGGTTAGTTTCGTGTGTTAATGAATGCCTGCAGTCCTCCATCTCTGGGAGGCCAAAGCATGGGAATTACAGCGAGGGCAACTTAGTGACTTTGGGAGACCCTGGGTCCAAATGAAAACATTCAAACATGCCGACAAATGAGTAAATGATTTTGCTGATGTTGACACTGTACCTCGGCATCTTGTTATCTGTGGATTTCTGCAGAGGAAACTACTCCTTCAACGCCTTATGAAGACTTGTGTAAACTAAACCCTTCCAGACGGGCTGTTTATCTTTTTGTTGGTCATATTGTTCCAAATGTAATGAAAAAGAAACCTCCTACTTATACTCCACACCTAGGAACCATATTTGGAACGGTCAGTTCCACAGCAGCACAGTGTGTGAAACTGGCTTGAGCTCTTCTGCTGTCGCCTTTAGCAAGATGTTGGAGAGAAAATCTAAATTCCAGTTAGGAGGCTTCATAGCCAGTGATGCAAATGCCCCCCTTTTATGTCTCACAGGTGTTTCCCAAGTCTTGTCCAGTAAAGTTTTCTATGTGGACTTAAGTTTTCAACTCCTTTGGGTCAGTATTATGGACTGAGATTGCTAAATCATATGTAAGAGAATTTTTAATTTTGTAAGAAACTGCCAAATTCTCTTCCAAAATGACTGCGCCATGTTGCATTCCCACAGGAAGCCAAGGTGTTCCACATCCTTATCTGCCTTTGGTGATGCTGAAGTCCTCTTTGGCTCTCACAGCTATGCAGGAGTCTCATTGTTGCTCAAGTCTGCTTTTCACTTTTGACATAACTTCTTTTCATTTCTTTTCTTCTTCTTTTCTGCTTAATTGCGATCTATCTTTGGTGAGATGTCTGCCAAAGTCTTGGCCCATTCTTCAATTCTACTTAAAATGTCGGTGTCATTCCTAAGATTTTCTCTTATGTTATGTCTGAGGGTTTTGTGACTTCTCATTTTACATTAGATACATAACACATTTTGAGTTGATTTTTTGTGAACTGTAAAGTCTATCTAGATTTGTTCTTCTGCTTATGGATGTTCCCTTATCCCAGCAACATAATCTTTGCAACAGTACCACTGTGTCATCTGAATTCTTTCTTTAAAAGGGGGGGCAGGCATGGTGGCTCACACCTGTAATCCCAGGACTCAGGAGGCTGAGCTAGGAGGATCATTTTGAGTTTGAGCCTCACCTGGGCCACAAAGTGACCTCAAGGCCCTCCTGAATAACAGTAAGATTCCATTTTATAAACAAACAAAACAAAACACAAACAACTAGTTGAGTATATTTTTGTGAGTCTGTACTGTACTCTTGATTCTCTACCATTGATCTATCTCTCTGCACCTCCATCAGAGCCAATCTGTCTTGATTACTGTAGTAGTTGATTACTACCGTTTATAATGTCTTGAGGTTGAGTAGTGTCAAATATGTCTCTCTTCATATTGTGTTCAATATTCTCTATCTTTAGTCGTTCATATCAACTTTAGAATCAGCTTGTCACAATATAATTTGCTTGGATTTTTATTGAGAATGAATTGGATTTATACATCAGGTTGGTAAGAGCTGGCATCTTGACAGCGTTGAGCCTTTGTACCTGCAAACATGTAACATCTCTTCATATGTTTAGTTCTTTAATTCATCAGTGTTTTTAGTTTTCCTCATATAGACCATGTATATGTTTTATTTGAATTGTAAGAGCGTTAATATACATGTTATTTTGTATTTAATTTTGAATTTCACTTGCTCATTGTGAGTATGCAGGATTGACTTTTGTACATTAACCTTGTCTCCTGTAACCTTCCTATAATTGCTTATTAGTTTCAGGGGTTTTGTTTTTCTCAGTTCATTCAGATTTTCTACATAGATGATTATGTTATATACAAACAGTTTTCTTCCTTCCATTCCAATATGTATCTTTCATTTCCATTTCTTGTGTTATTGCATTAACTAATTCTTCCAGTGTGATGTTGAAAAGGGCTGGTGAGAGGGAACATCCTTGCCCTGTTCCTAATCTTCATTGGAAATCTTCAGGTTTCTAAATAGTAAATATAATGTTAGCTTTAGGGTTTTTTAAAAGATGTTCTTTATCAAGTTGGGGGAAGGTTACATTAATTTTCAAGTGTTGTCTTTAAATATATTAATGCAGATGTATTAAATTAGGTACTTGTGTGAGAAGTATTTATTTAGGATTATGACAATACTATGCTGATTGGGTTGTTCTGTATAGTCCCGGACTATTCTGTGCTTTCCCATCATCCCTGGGTGACCTACAAATTAACAGAGAGAATTAGGAACCAAATTCCACCTGTAAATTGATAAATATGAACAATTTTGAGTCTTACTGGTACTGCCACTATCAGCCACAGTGTAGATTTTTTCATTCATTCTTCAATCATATATTAGTAATGAACTGATGAATAAGATTATCATTGACATTGAGAGCCTAAAAATTAATAAAATCATTTTTCTTTCTTTCATGATCCTTGCCTCCTCTATTAACCCATCAGGAAGTCTCACAACAATGGCTTCAAAAGCTCCCTTCTGCCTCCCTCAGACTCCTATCCTAGGATAATCTACTATCATATTTTGCCTATACTGCAAAACCTCCTAACTTGCATGTTTCCTTCTACTCTGCTCTGCTCTACCCTACTCTACTCTACCCTACCCTACCCTACCCTACTCTACCCTACCCTACTCTACTCTACCCTACCCTACCCTACCCTACCCTACCTTACCCTACCCTATCCTACCCTACTGTACATTTTTCCATAGAACTTTCTTTGGATAAAGGATGATAATTTTCAAGATACAAATGTTTGTCATTATTCGTCTTCTCCAGAGATTGTCCATTACGCATAGAATAACCTCCATCCCCTACCTAGACTCCAAGGCTCCATCTGACTGGCTGTGTTTCTTGCCTTCCCTCTTTCTCATCAACAATTTTTTCGTCACATTGTCCTTCTTTTGGTCCTCAAGTTCTTTATACTTCTTCCTGTCTTACAACCTTGGCAGTAATTATTCACCAAAGTAGAAATACTCTGCTTCCAGCTAGTCATATGCTGCTTCCTAGTTGCTGAGGCTCAAGAACCATTCCCTGAACCGCCCATATGAAGAACTCTCCCATTTATCCTGGTCCGTTACTCTTGGATACTTTTTCAATTTATTACTTTGTTGGTTGGTGGCTAGAAAAGAAGAGCAGCTCCTGGTATCTGCGGACAGGTTGAATCCAGGCAGTGTTACTAGAAGCTGAGCTGGAGCTTACAGATAGACCATGCCATCAAGCTTTTAGGGAGAAACAGTCTCACAGAGTACCAGCATCGGACAGGGTTACTCTTAAGATAATGATAATGTGAGACGAGATGAGGCCATATCATTCTTTCATTTAAAAACAGATAAAATGAGAGTCGCTGTATAACCTCCAAAAATTGTCAAAACATCTCTTGGTTAGAATGAGTGCCTTCAACTTCTGTACTATTCAAATCACAGCTTTATCTTCACTCTAGTTTACTCTGGCAATAGAAAAGATTTATTGAGGTACCACATCCTCGAATTACTAAATTACCGCCCATTACCCAAGCATTCCATTCAGAATAAAATCCTGCTTTCTGAAGCTCTCCAGAATCCCTTCATGTAAGCCCAAATTATTTACTAGCACCCTCATAGTGAGGTGCTCGGTGATACTCTGCTGTGTGCTTTGTCCTTGCTACAGTGACTAATCAGCTCATGTTGCTCAACTGAAGGTGTGATTCCAGTGATGTCTTGCTAGAGGACATTGATAGTGGTTTGTTAGTTGACTCTTAGTTTTTTTGACTGTAAGTACCTGAAATCAAGACTCCTTAAGAGCAAGAGTTTTATTATCCTCTTAATCACTGTATCTCGAGTCTTAAATAGATTTGATATAGACCTGCCATTTAGTAGACCCATTACATATTTGCTGAATGACTTATTTGATCTTTTTATGTAGAAATCAAATAAGCCTTAGAGCTGTGATTTTCAAATATGAATCCTTGGCCCAAAGACTCTAAGGTTCAACTTTATAGACTTCACCCTGAACTAGAGAAGTAAGTTCTTCGGTTTTGATAGGCAAGTGCACACCAGTCATTGAACTTGGAGTTTTACAGCATAATTAAGAACTACCTACCTGCTTATTAAGAATTAAACAATGAGCATTCTGAGCTAACAATTGCATGCTATTACAGTAATTCAGGATTCAAGCTGAATAATCTCAAGTGTGGCTGCCTCATGGTCCAGGCAATTTCAAAGCTCCTATCACAAAATGCACTTGAGCAGGTAGTTGGAATACCTGTGCCATTTCTGTTGGATACAATACACAACTGATACTATTTGCTTTTTAAATTAGTGTTTAAGTGTATTTGCAATTTAGTTTTTTAGATTTCTTGATAATTGCTATAATGGGTATAGGTGCATCAACTAATGTCTGCTAATGTTTAGAATCTCAAGCACTTATGTTTTATAGTTCAAATATTCATCATCCATACATACCCATAAATCCTCCCATTCCTCGCTTCCCGGATTTACTTGCACAGGGACAATTTAATAAACTGTAAGTGTTCACAGGCAGGCAAACAGATAGACCTTAGGCCTTTCTTTTTCTGCCTAAGTGGGTCAAGAGCAAAATTAGTTTCGTATGAAATATCTAAGAGAACTCTGGGTTCTGAGCCACCGGGCTTTCAGGTCCTCTGCTGTGTGATCCAGCCCTGAGTTCAGGTAATGCAGGTAATGTCTTCTGCTCTCTGAAAGCAGAAGACAGCCAGTATATCTGCTGCCTCACGGCTTCTGACAAAGGAAGAGACAGTCAGGTGTGTGACCCCTCTTTTTATTTCCATGTCTAGCAGTGAATTTGTTATATCTACATAGATTTTAGCAAGAACAGCTTTTATTCAACATATACTATTTTTTCTGACAGAATAGTCAAAACAATAATCTGATTACCAAGGCAGTGGTAGACACTAAGTCTCTCTTTGTGGGTTTTCTGGAAGAGGAGATAATGGGACCATTTTCTAAGAGTCAGAGAAATTCTATACTATGTAATAAAGCCTTTAATTTAGGAGGATTGTTTCACTCTTTAATATATATTTTCCCATCCATCCCATTCAGGGGGGATGAATGTATGGCGGTTTCATTTCTGTGGGTGTCTCTCAAAGGATCCGATTTTGAAGTAGAACAAATAAAATTATAATACTTGTTCCTTTTTTCTTTCCATTCATAGATGTGAACGTGTAGCTTCTAATCAATTCAAACTGACATTTCTTTCTGTGTTATTAGCTTTCAGTTGTTTTGTGATTGTGGAATTATGGCCAAGTATACATATTGTACCTTGAAATACTGCCCGACTCGTATGTCAGGGCAAACTTAACAGGAAAAAGAAATGTAATAATAACTTCCGCGAATTCTAGCTTCTTATTTTCATTTGTCTCTTCTAAAAGTCACAGCTGCTGCCTGGGATATCCACTGTGTTTCATCCAGAGTAAATTTAGACGCAGTCACTTTCTCCCTTTATTTAGGTAGAATGTTAATACATTGGGTTCCAAATTTGCCAGACTTGTACAAATATTACCACATCACATATTTGGAAGATCATTAAAGGGATAATAAGAGTCTTTGGGTTTTAGTAAGTCAGTGGGTCAGTGATTCAGCATTTCGTGGTAATGAATACTACAATTCCAGACAGACCCACCACGTACTATAAATGAGACGTGATCTTCTCCATCCAAAAGCTTTCAAACAAGGAAACAAAAGAAGCATATAGGTGTAAATAGTATACCAAAAATAATAATCACTTTAGTCTCTGAATGTTGTACTAAATCTAGGGTGGTAGTTCTCAAAGTGTGATCCAGGAAGCTTTGAGTGATCAGTAACAGGAGTGGGAGATGTAAGGCTTTTCCAGAGAGACCAAAACTATTTTGTAATACTTCCAGACATGTATTTGCCTTTTTTACTTTCATCCTCTTGAAAGGGTACAGTGAAGTTTTTTTACAGACCACGGACATATGATATTGCAACAGACTGTACAGTGGATAGGAGCCCCTGGGTGTCTTCTGTTTAGCAAGACGTTCAAAGGAGTTATAGGAACAAAACAATACTTTCCTTTTTTAAAAATCTGTTTCTAAAAATACAGTTATTCTAAATTTATGTCAAGCTAACATTAAACACATTATTATTATTATTTGTAAGTGAGTTAGTGCACATTTAGCTTTTTGCATTTCTAATTTCAATGTCATATCTATCCATGTATAATCTGTATAAACTGTATATTTCTAACGTCATCAGAACTTTTTAACAGTGAAGATGGACTTCAAGACCAAAATATATGAGAATCGCTGCTTTAGAAAATGCTGGATGAGTTGTGATAAGCATGTGTGCTCTGTGTCTTCTAGGATTTGGGGAGCTTGTCCCTCCATGTAGATCAGAGTAATACATAATAAAATCAATATCCTTTTTGCACTGTCCTGAATGTGTGGCACTAGCTCTTTTTACTCTTTCACGGCAGTAGTCTCTAGACTATAATGTGTGTTCTTCACAGAGTAGATGGGCTTTTGATTGTTCCACAAATCAAACACATTTCACTGGACCATGCCATGGAGGCATTTTGTACCATAATTTATTACCTGTTGGTATGTCTCAATCAGATGTGGAGTGTTGTGTGCATAATGTATTAGTAATAAAGTTTTAACATCTAGAGAGTGAACAAGCTTGTTTGTGTGTCTGCTTTAGATAACAAGCAATGTAGGTACAGGTGGCATCTATACTAACATCCCTCTCACTGGCGTCGGCGTACACCTTTGTGAGGGAAGATGGCACTGCGCCCGCTGCTGGGCCATGCTTCTGTCCTGCATTTGTCTCGCATGCCAGGGGGAAGAGAAAACTGAAAGTCTCTCACGCAGTCAGTGTGTCGTTTATAGAAGTGAGAAAGCGAATGCACAGGTGTGCCTTCACCACTGTCCACTGATCTCGTGTTCACAAGTAAACCACAGCTGAAATGCAGACTAGCATGATCCACAAAAAAGGCAAAATCTCAGACATTGCAGAGTAAAACGTAGCATTTTCCCCAGACTTTGCATGAATCTATATATAATTTTCAAAGGGAGAAAATTCAAGCCAAAGCCTTTGCCCATCATTAAATTTAGAAACCTAATTGCTTCCACAGGAATGAATGATGTAAAAAATGAATTATATAGAACTGAAATAGTCTAGGCAGTACCTAAAAATCAACTTCTTTGTGTTAATAAGGAAAAAAATACAACTTCTTTATGTTAATAAGGAAAAAATACACACACACACACATATATATATACACACACACGATAGTTAAGATAGTTATACTATGAATTTCTATTAGTTCATTGAAAAGAAAGGTTTATGCCTATACTGATCAATTTTCATGCCTATGTCTTGTAATATAAGCAAATCATCAATAATATTTTCTACTATTTATTCACCGTTGAATATGTGCTAGATCTTTTGGTTCTTGTGGTTGGGATTTTTTTTTTTTTTTCTGCTACGTATTCTCATTTAGACCTTATGGAAAACTTTTAAAGTGATGTGTTGCCACTGTTCTCACTTTAAGAAGGAACAATCTGGGTCTCAGCGCAGGTGAGCTGGCTGGCTGACCTCAGGCTTAGGTCACAAAACCACATCTGTCTGATTTCACTGCCAGTGTCCGCCCTGGAAGTTACTTTCTTCTAGGTAGCCAGATGTAACATGCGTATGATTGGCAAAATCAACTCAGACATACCGACACAGGCAGATTAAATGGTTTGTACAGTCACAAATTAAGAAACAAAACCATATGTCCCCTTTTTATTCCTTAAGCGGTCGTCTGGTACTCATAATACAGGTTATGGGCCTAGAGATCCTTTTTCTGAGAGCCTTCAGACTTTTGGAATGCTTGCTAACTTGTGTGGCACATAGTATTTGTGTGTGTGTGTGTGTGTGTGTGTGTGTGGTGTGCACACACACACTTGGAAAAGACCTGTCTTGCTTTCATATTTCTCACGGTTCTTTGTACCTGCTCGGCTGTCATGTGCATTAATCGAATGAGTGAATGACTAAGTGAATAAAAGGTCCAGCATAGTGTGTTTCTCAGTGCAGACTAGAAACTGCTGCTCTGCAAGGCAGCTCCCTCCTGTTCCCCGACTTCAGAAAGTGTCCTGTAATATTATACATTTCTCACATTGAATTATTCATCAGGACTCTTTGGAAAAAAAATGTTTTCATTCCCAACAACTCAGTTTTTCTCCAGTTATTTTTTTAAAAAAACCATTGCAGTGTCAACTGTTTTAAAACTAATTTTCTCAATTTAGTGAATTAACTAAGAACATGCAGCCAGAGATAGCGATGAATGAGGGGTGAAACGTAACTTAGACTGCGAATGCTGGCCACGTTTCTATGACTTTGTTTATCTCTCAAATTACAATTAAGAGACACTCGCTTTGCCTGTATTTCTCCCCATGTTTTGCTAAGGCTAGAATGAAATATTGTACATACATCAGAATGCATAAAGTGATAGAAAATGTAAGGATAACTGCTGATGATACGTTGTGACATAATTCCTTATCAGTGGGTATTTCTGCATTCTCAGTTCCTCAGCAGTGTGCCAGGTACATCTATATTCTCCACAGGTGGTTTCTAATCCTGTCCGCTAATTCTAACGTTTAATTCACCAAAGCTGCTGCTTTGTGAACTAGCAAGAGACATTTCCTGACTCCGGTGGACCTGAAAGTCATTATCTAAAGGGTTCCGCGATCTGTTTCACAGCATGTGACAGCACTGTGCCATCTAGGACCCGGATCAGCAAGAAATAGAGCCCTACAAAATATACAAAGATAAATTATATAAAGAAATGCTACTACATGACCCATAAAGATATAAATGTTCCTAGGAGTAAGTGGCCTGTAATAGAGTCAGGGAAAGAAAGCTTTCTTTGCCCAAATTCATGACCACAGTCTTGAACTTCATCTGCTGATGAATTCCTTCATCACTGCTCACTTGCTTGACCAACATCTATCGAAAATCTGACGTCATCAGGTGTTTTGCTGGAGGCTGAAAGTACAAAGAGGAAGTGGGCAGAGGCTGACGCTGGAGTTTCTAACTATCTAGGAAGAAGACAAGGACATATGCAAACGGTAAACTACCTGATCAGTATTAAAAAGTACTACAGCAACGCGGTGGAAGTAATGACTAATTCTGCTGAGGGGGTTTGGGAAGGCTGCAAGAAAAAATAGCATTCGAGCTTGGTATAACACAGTGTGTAGGAGTGCACCAGGATTTGTTTAAATGGGAAAAGGGCATCCCCAGATAGGAAAGACAACATGTTCACACCAATGAAGATGTAATAGAACAGAGCATACTGGAGACAATGTGAAAATTGGAATGAGTCTTTTGAAAAATAGTTTGGCAGATTGTTTCAAGATCTATAAAAACACATAAGGTACATCTTAGCTCAGTCATCCCACTTGAGGGAGTTTATGTTATAGAAAATTAAAAGAAGGAAAGTGTTACTTATAATAGCAGAAATACAAAATATAAATGGGCTTATTATCTAAAATAAATAAATATGTGAATACCCACATATCATTTTGATTAATTCTATTGATGTTAAAATAATAATATTTTACATGAAGATGGAAAATGCATAGGTATGTCACTATATTAACTATTGGAATAGAATAAAACTACATCTTTATTACTATAACTCTTTAAAATGATTTATATACACAGACAATAGGCAGAGTAATCCACATTCAAAATGCACTCAGCAATAGCCATCAGCAACAGTCACTGCCAGTGTGTCTCCCGGCTGAGTCCAAAACAACGTAGGTCAGAATCATTGGGAGCACGACCGTGCCATTTGCATCCTCATTGCTAGAATAATTCAGTGGGTCAGGATTTAGCCAGAAACTGCATTTTTAATAAGTACCCTAATTCTAAAGCACTTTAAAGCTGTAAAATATTGAGTCACCAAGCAATAAATACATCTGCCTGCTGTAATTTTCTCAGGTAGCTTTCTATTTATTTGAGCATACATTTGAGAACTTGTGTGCACTGATTTTCTTATATGGACAAAACATACTCAATTTAAACGAAGCTTTGTGGGGCTGGGGATTTAGCTCAGCGGCAAAGCACCTGCCTGGCAAGCGCAAGGTCGTGAGTTCGGTTCCTGGTACCGGAGGGGGGAAAAAAAAAAATTAAAAAAATTTAAACGAAGCTTTGTTTCTAGCTGACCTTTGAGTTGTGTTTGAAGACAGTGTTCACTGCTGAGAAGTAAAATTACAGGTTCTGCATGCCTATCATGTTCATGCGTAGGGTTGTGGAGTCTTGTGTGGTTTTCGACTTGGGTGATGTTCTTAATATTGGCCAGAATATCATTGTGTGGTCCATTTTCAAGTGAGAAGGGAGGCAGGAAGGAAAGGGACTCACACTTGATCATATCTGACAAGCTACATTCACTGATAAAATTTCTCACATGGTCTTAATGGACCTCAACTAAGTGAAGGTTTTATGTTCTTTTTCCTTCGGTTCTTTATGTTGCTCCTTCCTTTCCTTCCTTCCTTTCTTTTTTCTGTCTTTCCTTCTACCAGACCAAGCCATGGACTATGGCTTTTTTGATTAAGTCTTTTAATCAGTCGTCCACAAAAGTACTTGGTCACTGAAAGCCCTTGTCCTACTCACTGTACCCCACAAGAATCAGTTCCTTATTAACCTTGCTCTTCTGGTTTTTAAATTGTATCAGAATGAACAATTAGTCATCCGCTGTCAAAGAGAGAGAAATGTGTAGCATGCCAAGTACCTCCAAAAGTGTGAACATGAGGTGCGGACTGGCGGTCTGAATCCAAAAGTGATTAGTTTCAAAATGCACGCTTATTACAGTTACCCTTTGATCTTCCACTCTCCAACCTGGAAACCAGCTAGGAGAGAAGCAATGGCAGGAGGATTACTGGGCCACACATGCCTGCTTTATCTTCATGAGTCGTTTGGCAGGGAATGGATGGGGCATTTTTTTTTTTCTGGGTGGTTTCATTGTCAAACAACTGAGGAAGCTTTCATCTGATGTTAGTGGATACTGATCCTTCAAAGAAAGCTCACTGTTCTGTAGAAGTCTAGAAAGTCATCCCAAGAAACACCCTCACATATGTGAATTTCAAGGATATGCAAAGTGCCCCTACCTGAATGCTTGCACATTCGTGCTTTCTAACTGCAGCAGGGACCAACTCAGCTAAGAGCCATGTGTATCTATGAGTATGAAAGGATCATCCCAGTCAAAATGCTGCTTTGGGCATTTCTTCTGTGCACAGTTAATCTTCCTTGTTCAAAACCACTTTCAGTTGTAACATATTTCATAAATTCTAACTTGGGAAAGCATCCCTTAGTATATCATTCTATGTCACCTGCACTTTTCTATTCTACTACGTAACGCCGCTCTCTGTTCCAAGGTCTTTTGATG
Organism: Chinchilla lanigera; assembly: GCF_000276665.1. Lineage (NCBI taxonomy): Eukaryota > Metazoa > Chordata > Mammalia > Rodentia > Chinchillidae > Chinchilla > Chinchilla lanigera. The sequence goes on along the minus strand of NW_004955441.1, from coordinate 16,287,880 downwards.
AGCATCACATTTTCTTTTTATCTTAAACTATTCTCATTTTGATTTATTAAATAGCCTGTTGATTTCCTGAAGAATAAATATGAATTTGAAACTACTAAGAGAGTCTTGAGGTTAATAAGGTACGAAGCTAGAATCCTTATTAACAGTGCAGGCTTCAGGCTGCACTCAAGTCAGAAAGACAGTTAGTCTTCAGGGAATGGACCAGGAATCCAAAGATTCAAGTTTCTTGTTTTCTTTTTTTCAATCCTGGGGATTAAACTTGGGGCCTAGCTCATGCGAGGCATGTGCCACACCACAGAGCTACATCTCTAGCCCTTGGTTATTAACAAACTGAGAACAACTATTCTACAGCACTCATAGTTCTCATTGGGGAAGAAAGTTTGATATGTAATCAGGAGACTTTCATTTGCTAGCTTTATGAATATAGAGTTATTGCATTCCTCAAAGTCTCAATTTCTTCATTTTAAAAATCAGTATAATAATGTTCTGGGTTCAGTGCCATTGAAAAGGTTGTAAGAGGTCATGGCTTTTAAATTCATTCATTCTCTCTTTTCTTCCCTCCCTTTCTCCCTCTTTCTTTCTTTCTTTCTTTCTTTCTTTCTTTCTTTCTTTCTTTCTTTCTTTCCTTCTCTTTTTCTCTTCTTGTGAAAGCATATATACCTAGACCAAGCAGAGTAGCAAATGCCTGTAATCCCAGTACTTAGCTGGGTGAGGCAGGGGATAATGAATTCAAGGCCAGGAAGGAAAACATAGCAAGACTCTCTCAAGAAAACAAACAAGAACAACAACAATAACCAATAATATATACTTAGAGAAGTACCTGGGGGAAGGGGAAATGGTAGAGAGAAAAGCTGCTTATGTGGAATTTTATTCATTTAGGCATTATTTCCTTCCTATCTGTAAGTCATACTTACAAATGTTAAATTAGTAGTTAAGGGTTTAGCAGAATTTCATGACTTCAAACTAGCCTTAGCATTATTAGGGATTGGGGGAAGCAAAAAAAATTAATAAAAATTAAAAAGTAAGATAATTCTATACGATTTTCCACCAGTTCTAGTTTTCCCTTTTCTTAAAAGATGAAAATGTTCCAAAAATATTTCCCAAATTCTCTCTCAACCGGAGCTCACTTCCTGACATATGTCTTTAAAAGTCAGCTATGCATCCGACTTCCCATTCATCATGACTGTGGTGCAAATACAGACGAGAATTTGCATTTTTAGAAATGTTAGCAGCTACTCAATTGCTTCTGAAAGGAAGATACTGAAAACTCCTTTTGTATTTCATAGGCTATAAATACTCATTGGAATTTTTAGAAGATCACACTCTCTTCCTTGGATAATGAAGGCTTTCACTGCCTTTACCCAACATAAATGACAGATGGAAAGGGCTCTGGAGCCTTTTGGTGTCTCTCCTATTTGACATCAACTTTTGCCCTTCCTCTAAATCTTACTCTGGTTCATAATCACAGTGACTTCCAAGTACCTTGATACTTTTGTATCACGTTCATCCATTGACTAGGATGGTAAAGGATGCCACTGATGTATTATTTAAACCAAATTATTTAACCTCACATATTCGACTGTAAAATGAGGTGTTGGGCTATTCCAGATGTAAAACTTCTTGAAGTTGTAAAAATCCATTAGACTTAAGAGAAGAATGACATCCAATATTGTCCTGCGTCATAGAGTATATGATCATATCCATGGATAATACTTCTGTATCTGTGGCTATTTCTTATGATCAGGATCTACCCCCTTCCTGTATAACTTTCCCGAAATAACCCCCATGAACCAGAACGCTAATTGGCTGAAGCTATTCCAGCGTCCAGATGGCTCTTAGCGGAGCCCTGCTGCGGACTCTGTGAACACCGCGGGCTTGGGAAGGCGAGGGAACCGCCATGCTCAGAGCCACCGGAGCAAAGTGCCTACAGCTAGTCCTGGAAGTCTGTCCCCAGAGACCTTCCCCACAGATGGAAGGACTTGGTGGGAGCCTGAGCCCAAGAATCCGACACACTGTTTCCAGGAGAAGATGCCACGCGATTTTTCTGCAAGCTGTGATGTGGGATGGTCCGAGATCCTGCGTGTGTACGTTCTGTTTTCAAGCTTTCCTTTGTGGATAAACACACCTACGGCTACATGTAGCCTAGGACTCATACTGAGGGTCTCAGAAGCCCTCAAAATATTTCCTTCATATTCCCTCATATATTTTCCCAGCTAGTCCTCTCATGAGCCCTGTAAATGTTATCATTTCTGGCTATATCCTTAAAAATCTCAATATTAGTGCAGAGGAATAAGAGTTGAAAATTGTTTGTAATGTTAATCTCAATTATATTGATTTCTCACTTTATTTGAATGAAAAAGAAGTCCATGAGGATTACCTAACCCACCAGGCAGCACTTGAGCAAAGTGGGCTGACTTCTTTTTCAGCACATTTTTGCCCCTGTCAGCCTAGCTTCTCATCCGCAGATGTGCTTTCTTCTTCTTCTCTGTAGTAACTTTGTAGTAACTTTGGAGGGACCTGCAGCTTGGTCCTTAGTCTAAGGTCTCTTCTCCATCTAACTGGAAAATACATCCTTGTCAGTATGGAACACGTTAAAACCCTTTGTGTGAATAAAGTAGAGAAGCTGGGTGTTCAGAGCACAGTTCTCCCACTCCTCGCAGTTGGCATTCTGAGCTCTAGTTTGTACTATGCGATGACTAGCACGTGCTAGGCCCCTTCCTGCTCCGCCAGCACGTCCCCGGTTGTGACAGTCAAAATGCGTCTGGACATTAACACGTCCTGTCGGAGAGACACAATCTCCATTAAACAATTTAGCGTCATTTGGAGTAAATTAAAACTTCTTTCATAATGCAAATTTTTAGTCCTCGACTGAATTGAGTCAATTTCTTAAAGTTGGCATCTCTAAAAGTTATAAGGAATCTGAATAATAAAAGTCAACATTAGAACCCATAAACCAGTCCTAGGTTTTGGATGAAATAAACCTGTGCAGAATTGAGAATGTAATACAAGGAAATGCATTTTGTTTTGTCTTTAGTCCCACCGTGCTAGTATTGGTAAAAACGCACACATACTCTTACCCCAAAATGAGCACTGAATGGCATCCTGAGCTGAGATTCGAGTTTTGCTCTGCTGCTGCTTGCTAAATTCATTCACCTGACAAAAGCAAGCCTGGAAGTGTTAACTTTCCTCTGCCTTTCACATTCCTACCTATAAGAATCAGAGATAATTTAGGTGAATCGTCAGGACAAATTGTAAAGCCTTTAATGCACACAAGGTTTTCTTCTCCTTTTTTGCATCCAGAGATGAAAGAATGAAAGATGATAGGGAGGTCTCAGCAAGCTAAGCCAAACCCCAAATCTAGCAGCTGCCTTCATGCCCCACCTGTGCACTATAAAGCAAGCCACAACCTGTCCTTCCTCTCAGCACTTTCCCTCAGAACACTGTCAGTCAGGTTCTTCTGAATCTACATGAACATCATCAATTTAGCTAATTACTTTTGAGTTAGAAAACTAATACAGACTTGAATGAAAACATGTAGTACAAAATGATACATGATAACACTATACCTCAGCTTCCCTTTTCAACTCAGTTGCTCTCAGATTAACAACTGTTAACTGATATTAATGACCATATGGAAATTTCCTCTGAGTATGCAATTGTGTGTGTGTGTGTATAGTGGGTATAGCCTTTCATACTGTAAATTTTGTACCTTGGATTTTTGTTCAAATAATGGTATAATGGTACAGCTTAAAAATATCTTCATATACTCATATGTGAATTGATCACACATTTTATAACTGAGGAAGATTTTTACTGTAAGACTGTACCATAATTTATCTGATCAGCTCACTATCAATAACTGTTTAGAAAGTTTCTACCTTTTGGTTGCTACAATGCTACAATGAACAGATTTAATATTGATGTTTTATTATTATTTTCTTTTTAATGAGAAGTGCTGTGAGCTTTTATCTTTCTTTTAAAAGAATACAGTTTGTTTGCCAAAGATTGTGATTATTGTTATTTTTTAATTAATGGGCCAAGTAGATTAAGCACACGACAACGATGTTTTAAAGTATTTGAAAAATGTTTTATTATGTTTCAGTAATTAATATTGACTAAAAGAAGAAAGGAAAGAAATCTGCAAAATAAAAACGGACAGGATTCAGTCTTTCAGAAATGTGTTTTAAAACCAGTAAATGAGCTTGGAGATTTCGGCATTCTAAAGCTCAGTTACAATTTACCGATGATGGCATTTCCATTAGTATTTATTGGATCCATTTTTTTCTAAGCAATGTTGGGTGACTCTAAATGATATTGGGATTAATCCTTGAAAATGCATGAATATCATTAAACGTGGGCAGTGAAAAGCAATAAGGAAATGTGCCCAGAGTATGTGTATACATATATATATTTTGTTCCTGAGGATTGCTCAGTGCTTCTTTTCAGTGTTTTTAATCTTCATGATACTGTGTGTGAGGCATAGCATGCTTGCACTACCTATAAGTTTCCTGAAGGACTGAAAATACAGTCACCTCGGTTACCTCGAAGAGGTACGCAGCAGTGTCTGCTGTTACAGTATGATCAGTGCAAGCAGTTGTTGGGGGATGTATTTCCATATGGTATTCCAGATGTGTCGTTCTTGCTTACAGAAGAATTATCAGAATTGTAAATTTCAAAGAAAGGCAAAAAGTGAGTACATATTTCCATCCATTATACATATTTCCATCCATTATACATTTCTTCTTCGTGATTTGGGTAACAAGATACACATTCAAATTGTTTTTTATTTGTAATGATTGATAAAATGGTATGTGTGTCAGGCTTTAAATCATCTTTAAAGAAGAACAGTACTAATTGGCAAAAAAGAAAGCCTAATATATTTTTTAATACTGCATAATTGCCTTGGGAAAATCATCTCATAAAAATGCTTGTTGTAAATGTGGCTTTCACAATAGGTCATCCGTGACCTGGAGACTGAAATGAGCCTTACAATTCTGAAACTTTGGGGCGCTTCTGCTAGGAAGGTTGCATGCTAACGACACAGCTGAAAGACTGTCACGTTAGGCAGAAACATCGTAATTATCCAAAGAGAAGCGCAGAAGAGTTTACGATTTGGATACGTTTAAGAGAAAAAAAAAAAGTTTCGCTTCCACTTGGCGGTCACGTGGGCTGCAGGTACCGGGAGATCCCGGCGCCGCGGCGCGGGGCGCGCAGCCAGGTCGGGGGAGCTCGTCCCCGGCGCGCGGCGGGCGCTGTGCAGGGCGCGCCGCTGCGGACCGGACTGCCGCAGCCTCCCCGGCAACGCCCGGCCATTGGCTGCGCGGAGGCACGTGACGCGCGGAGCCCTCTCGGCGTCTCTCTCGCCCATCTGTGTGCGGGGCACTGATAGGCCAGGCGGATGCGCAGGCAATTTATCATCTCGAGCTCCCACTGAGTCAGGGAGCTCTCCTGTCACCAGTATTGATTTCAGAGGATGGACTAAATTTCCTAGGATTTCCATTAAGAATTAAGAAAAAAGCTCTAAGCACGCAGGGTAGCCAGACAGACATGGATATGAGATGGCGCTGTGAAAACTCGCAGGTAGCGTCTTCTCTCACGGCCGCTGCCGAGCACAGCTTAGAGCTGCAGCATGCAGGGTTTAAGATACCAGAGGCTTTAAAACAGCGAGGATGAAATACGAACAGACTCATTCGGATAAACTAATTTTAAGATGGATATTAAACTATTTCTTCTTGGAGATTGCATGTCAAATTTATGCACGCTCTCTATAAAATGTAGAAAGGGGGTTTTAATTTTTAAAATGTCCTTAAACCCTGAGCATGGTGCTTCTAGTTTTGTCTGCTGCTTTTGTGAGCTTCAGAGGTGTCTTAGCATGCTTGTCGCAAAAACAAACCAGAAACGCGTGTGTGAGAGTGTGTGTGCATATGTATCTATGTATGTTTTAACTTGGTTCAAGTAAAAAGCATGAATAAAAGCTGCTTTCAATACTTGCCAGCCTGCTTTATTACTGTTGAGGATTTGGTGAGATTTTTGCTTAAATGTGCTTTGAAATTCTTACTATGCATGCCTTTGCAGCAGAGTGGGATTTTTGTGGAGAATTTGTAAAGGTGGAATGTCTGAATTAAATGCATGTTTGGTACAACGGAAACTGTATTTGTGATCAGTGATTAATAAGTACTGCAAATATTTCATGATGCTGAGATTTGAGTAACGATTATTTGCACTAATTCTGCTTACTGAAAAGTATGCGTGTCTGGCATAATAGAAATGTCTATATCTTTAAATAGTAACTTTGATTATTTCGAATACAGCAAGATTTTAAATTTTAAAATGCTTTCCAAGACGGAAGGAATAAAGGCTTAAAAAAAGAAAGAAAGAAAGAAAGAAAACTATTAAGCTAGGAGAGGAGCCTAAAAACCGCTGTTTATGTATGCGAGAGATTTTGTGCACGGTCATGTATGTATGAATTCCTTGGGGAATTGTTTATACCTTTCGACTTGGTCCTTATTCTTTGAAGAGCAAGAACGCCTTGGCATCCGAGCGTTCCCGAGGCCCCTGGGAGTGAGAGCTCACAGAAGCAGGAGTACGGCCAGATGGGGCGGACATGCTTGCCGGGAGCGGCGACAATAGGTGGGGGTGGAGCAGATGGAGGACAGAAGGGCGTGCATTTCAGAAAAGGGCTGGAGGTAGTGGGGTGCTTCCTAGTGGAGAACGCCTCTGGCCTCTCATTTCGAGGGAACTTCTGGTTGCGTCTTCCTTTGCGTTTGAAACAGGATGTATCTCTATAGTGACAACTATTTTCCATTAAGCAGCCTCTGCCTTGTAGTTCAATGCCATGAACAGAAGTTGCTTTTCCAGATGATAAAGCGTGCATTGTTATGGGTTATTGCTTGTAAACCTCCTCCTAAGCATGTTCACGAAAAGGAGCGAAATTAAAATGAATGTATTGTACTGCTCGACTTGGTGGCATCTAGACATAAATCTGAAAATGACTATGAAATTTGTTTATAAGACCCTGGATGAAGCCTGTGTAGTGTTTACAAAATGTTCCCCAGTAGGATTTCAGTTCTGAAATTTTAAAGGCTCGTGGTAATTATTTATGATTACTTCTGCTTTTAAATAGATGGTCATTTCTACCATGTTTGAATATTTCACGTATTTGTTGATTTTTATCATGAAACCTGACAGTTTGACAAAAGCCCAGTTGAGATCCTGAAATGAAATTATTCTCTTAGCATCCTCCACGACACCTTCTGTGACTTCCAGCCCTCAAAGAACTGGGCACAGTCTTTGCTGAGAAAAGTCATAGCATTAGAACAAGATCAAAATCAATTTATTTCTGAATTCCTTGATTTAATGATTCTTTTAAAATGTCTAGTTGAACTAGACACAGTTCTAGCGCTAGACACATGAATTAAACCAAAATCATGAAGCCAAGATAAAAAAGACAAATTTTAAAATGCTAAATCTATGTCTCTTGATTCCTGAGTCACTCACAGTTCACTTTGTTAATCACTTAGTTGGTGGACCTTGCAGATGGAGAGAGTTTTCATTCTCCCGTGGGAAGTCGCCATGTTGCATATTCTTTCAGTTTACCTTTTAAACCTTGGTTTAACAGGAATTCTGACCGACACAAGAAGTTGAAACTTTATTTTTGGTTCCCTGGGGTGAATTAAAAATAATTTACTTAGATCATTTATACTATTTTTTCTAGAGCTGAAGAATAAAATCAATTCTTATCATTTCTGCAGCCATTTTCCTCCCTGTCTTTAAAAATGAATGGAAATATTCCATTAAGCAGCAAAATTTTCCTCAGGTGGCAAACTCCTTCTAACATTTCTAGAAAGAAGTACAGTCCTCAGATAGAACTTGGGACTGTTACTTCTATTCTGCAGGGTAGGTTGCTGCCCGTTACACAAAGGGACCCAATGACCAATGGTAAAGTCAGCATTTTCATGGTAAAGTCAGCATTTTCATGGCACAGCCACGTCTCCGTGCAGACTAAGAGCCACACTTTTTATAGGCAAGACATTGCCCGGGAAGATGCTTACATATCTACAAAAGAATTAGTGATGGAGCTCTGCATATTTACGATGTTCGGGTAGTTATGATGAAATGTTACTGCCTGTGTGCCTTCTGTATGTGCCTTTAATTTATGGAATGCGTTCATCCCACTGCATCTGGGTACATTTATGAACTAGAAGTATAGTTAACTACATGATAGATAGAGGAAGCAGAATGTTAATTAATGGAAAAGTCCCTCTTAACTTATACTTTTAGTTTTAAAATGGAAGGAAAAATAAAAATGCGAAGACTGTAGGCCTTTGTCTCAGTAAGGTTTAAATATTTCAGTGGTTAGAGTCCTACTCTGGCCATTTGTAAGTGAAAGAAGGTTGAATGCTATCGAGATTAATGGCCTTAGTTGCAACATTCCGAGCACTGGCAAAATGCATAGGTGAACAGTGTTATAGAATATGTGTGTGTGGACCAGCTGCTCTTTCACTATTTAGTCTCCTCTTTGGCCTCTCACTCCCCCACCCCGCTCTTGTATTCCTCCACTGCTTTCCTTGTGGTTTGTGGACTCAGAGATCTATAGTTAGAAAAGGTGGCATGCCACTTGCTTCATAACTCATGATTTTTAAATATAAACAATGATCTACCCATAAATTCAAGAGTATAATGACACCAAATTCTGCATTATACGTTCTTATATATAGCTAACTTTTGAATTTTTTTACCAAGGTTACCAATATTGACCCAGAAGGATTGATTCTACTTTCTGCCATCTTACTTACATTTGCTTGATAGTTGATACTTGAATCTACCTAAGGCCTCCCTCCTTCCCTAGTCACCCTGACGTAGAAAATGGAGCTAAGTACAAAACTGCGTAGTAGGTGGGCAGTTTCCAGTATTCAGAGTAATTGAGGAAAATCACAGGCAGTCATAAACTCATGAAAGTCTCCAGCTTCCCTCAGCAAATTCCAGATAGAGTGAGTCCAAACCAAATAGTTACCTTGAATAAGCAAGAATGTGTGAGCTATTGTGTGGTTTGTGTTGTAAATTACATGTGGTTATCACTACACATTTCTATTTGTTCCTCAATTTTTCATCTTGGTTTGGATTCACTTGATTAAACAATAGTAACTATCTTAGAACTATTTCCCAAAAAAATCAGTGATAGATTTTTATTCCAGTGTTGTGTCTTTTATGTAATTTTCATCTGTGTATAAATCACGATGATTTTTTTATAGCAAAAAGGCTCAAATACTTTACTTCCCATTTCCCCACAGTCATAAGATAATAACTTCATTGCTTCAAGTATTAATTAGCTTAAAAGACAAAACTATATACAGTGGAGTGAATTATTTGGATATTATTTTAGGGTAATAAAAGAAATCAGTCCCCAAAGAAGTCATCCCTAAATTTTGTCTCTCTCACTTTGGTGTCCACTGCTTTTTTATTATAATGCCGTGGGACTTACAGGACACCACAATCTTGGCTCTAAGCCTGTTTTAAATTGTTGACCAAAAATAAGATCATATAAGTTTACAGTTTACATTTACTAGTAAATTCATGGACATAGTGGGGGTTTGACAGTACAGGGAAGTGCCTCATTTTGGCTGACCTCTTCACAGTCATCCATATTAAACACTTTGATTAAGAACAAAATTCCTTGCCATAATCAATCATCAGTGAAAAAGTTGTAGGTTATATATATATATATGTGTGTGTGTGTGTATAAATGTATATATATATGTATATATAAATGTATATACAAAATGTATGTATTTTATAAAGGTAAGGCTACTTGTGTGGGTTCATACTGCTGTTTTATTGTCAGGTTAAAATTTTTATAAAGAGTATTTTTAAATTCCTAATTTTGGAGTAGCACAAATATATCCTCCGAAATTAATTCTCAGTTATCCCTGTGTGAATTCTCCACATAATGGTTTGCTTTGCACAATTAGATGTGCTTTCAGGACCAACTGATTTCCATTGACTTTAAAATGTTTATTGCCTAAAATTTTTTTTAAAAATTATCCTCAGTGGCATACCTTGACTTCTTGCATTACCTCAGCTAGATTTGAGTGGACCATCTGTACATTAGGTATTTAAATCTATAATATCTTTACAATTTAATATAACATGTACAAAATACATGTCTGTATAAAACATTGTAAAATATTTAGTTACTAAATAACAGAGCTAAAGGAGACATATAGCAAACTAGAAATTTGGTAGGATGTAGGTACTCTTGGATTTGCCCAAGAATCTTCTTAGCTTTTAAGAATTGTACAGCATCATCTTTTTCCATAATGTTGAAATTTAAAATATATAATCAATTACTATGCATCCATATAGGTGTCGTTGTAGAGCTATTAGGATCTGTTAAGGTATGTACTGCTTGGTGATCTACACCAGGACTCTGCTAGATGTCATCAGTGACTCGACGGAAAATAAGACACTTGTTGCTTCAAGCGTCCAGTTGAGCAGTGAGGATCAGTGCACCTGAGCCCAAAGGAGCACTGGAGGCTAAATTATTTACTCTGAAGTAGGTTAATGAGCACATATTAGCTGATCATGCGGTGCTCACCTTATGCATGGAGAAAGGGGAGTTTGCTGTGGATTGCAGAGAAGCACTACTGCTCTTCCGTGCCAGGTGTCCGGGGAGTGTTTGGAAAATCAGATCAAATCAGTGGTGCTACCCATTCCTTCATGGTAGCACCAGCCTCCAAACTAAGAGTCTGAGGGTGTCTGTATATCAAGAAAGGTTCCAAGTGGTTTGTCTCAAAATTGGTCAAGGGGGTCATTTCCTGTATGTTCACAAGACAATGTATTAACTTCTTAAAAACCACTTTCATGCTTTGTGAATAATAAAAGTAATGCAAAGTGAGTGCAACTTTTCAATTTAAATATCATCTGAAGAGTTTTCATTCATTGTCTTTAATCATTATGTCACAGTTGTTGATAAGTATTTTTCATTGAAAACCAGGAAGTTAGTTTCCTTGCACTGACTGGATGATTGAAATAGTGAGCTATGTTTTCCAGTACTAACGGAAACACCATGGCATAAGTATAACCATCTCAGGCCACTAAGTATCACTGTGTGTGTTTGTAAGTTAGTCCAGTAGTAAGTTCAGTAAGCCTGGTTCTCCTTTTTTCTCTCCTTATTTTGTTCTCTTTTGGGGAAAATGTGTTAAATGTATGTTGGTAGGGGTAGTAAGGGTCTGTCCTTGAGTCAAGCAATTTTGCATAAGTGATAGTAATTACTTAAACATTCTCATATTGCTATCATAGTTATCAATACTGTCAACTCTTCAGTGAGTATTACTGTTTAAAATACACTCAATAATTGTGAGACATTATTTGAACTATTCATGCGAATTGACTGAAATGATACCAAATTGAATAATTCTTGACTGCTTCACAAAATCTCAAGCTAGAGATAAGTAAGCGTGGGTCACTGTTCATAGGCATCGATTGCAACAAGGTTTCAGAGAATCCTGATGTTCCTGTTTTCCACATAGCCAGTAAGATTTCAATTGCAATAGATGTTATTATTTTAAACAGAAGTGCACTGATGCAATAACAAAGTGAATGTTGATCTGAGCCAGTCTTCTCTACCTAGAAATCCTCTAAATGATGCATCAGTTCTATTTACCTCTTTATAAGGAGATATAAAAATTTAAAATGAGATTAAGTAGAAAAGTATACACTTGGTTGATTTGAAACTCTAAAATGTCAGCACATTTCTAAAGACTGGCCTTTCAACAGGATCAGACCTGATTAAGCTTATAAATCTAATAAGAAAGTAAGTGAGATGATTATAGGTTGTTTTTTTATGGTTGTGATTGATGTATTTCCTTTCCTGCATGAATTTATTAGCGTCTTTTACAAAGACAACCCTTCCACTAATACCATGGTATTCCCACCTTATATGTAATATTAGGATTTGATCCACATGCTTTATTTACTTTTAAAATACATGTTTTTCTTGGGAATAATTGTATTTCTAGAAACTTGGTAAACATATTCTAGAGTGTTCTACCTTCATCCACCTTTCCCTAATATTAACGTCTTATGTGACCATTGCACATTTTTCTGTGTCAAAGAAATTAGCATTCTGTTAATTTATTGTGAGAAGTGGCTGGATTTAACAATTGTTTTGTTGGAGACGCCAGTGAACGTCACCAGGCTCCTTTGGGAAATTTCAGTGTTACTTGTTTGATCATCACCCACCAGATATTTTAAGAGTAAGCACAGTGCCAGAAAATCAGGCCTTTGTGTTTGTAACTGATTTTTCCTTTTCCCTCTTCTAAACCTTGGCTTTAATTTTTAAGCTCTCTCATTCCCAGCTCAGCTCTATTCATAACAAGTATTCTTAATAAATACCCCCAAGTCACCTGAAATTTGAAAAGTTCCCATGTGAACAGATTTTTAGGGGAGCCAATCTAATTTTTAAACATTTTCTTTTAACGATTTGTGTAAAGACCTCATACTGGAGAAGGCTCCATAGCTACTGATGTGAGAAAACCACCTACTTAAGTTTATGAAATTTGATATCCGCATTTGTAAGGTGAGGGCTTTGTACCTCTAAAACTTCTTGATTTTATAGCATGGATAAATGTAGGTTTTCCTTTAAAATTTTTTCTAAAGAAAAATGGTCTTGGAAATACTGTTTATCCTTTTCCTAAATCATCTGGATGGACTTGGGAGATGTGTTTACATCTGGGATATTCTTGCAAAATTTTCCTCTTGAAGGTAGTGTGAGAATACTTAATATATGGTTTTCTTTAATTAGCGAGAAAGCTACCATTTCATTTTCATAATGAAGGAAACAGAGTGTTATTAGGATTCTCTGAGTACACTTGATAGATTTCAGAGATTTCGGGACTTGGAGTTCTTGGAACTCACCATAGAAAGAGCTATAGAAGAAACATCATCTTTTCACCTTGACGGATGAAGACAAATCCTGCAATATGTAGCTCACAAAAGCAAGCACAGTTCTGTGTAAACAAAGGACTGGGCTTTATGCTGCCTGTTTTCCTTGTGCTCTTTCCACTTTGCTAAGAGACCTTGAAATTATTTCAAATCTATTTTTCATACAATGAATGCTAAAGGAGCTAAATTATTCATTGTAAGGGAAAAATATTTATGACCAGGTGTCAAGAGATTGTGGTTTTCTTTCTGGTGCTCCTCCTAAGAACCCTGTGGTGTAGAATCTAGAGCCAGATCCACTAAATAATTATCTGTCTGAATGCTGTACCTACTTACAGTATTTATTTTTAGGCTTTATAGTAATAAATGTTTTAAAGAATTCTGTGTCCTTTAGACTAGCAGTTCCTTATCCGCACACCAGTTTCAGATGCTCCTCTCAGGAATGAGGTGCACAGAGGCTTCTGATGAAAGGAGGAAGGAAAATGGTGACGTAAGCAACAACAACCCATCTGAGACAATTTCTTATCATGGGTGGATTTATGGAAAAATAATTTTTTAAAATGCCGAACTACGTTCTCAGAGAGCAAGGCTTTGCAAACGTTTTTCTATAAATGTATGTTGGGGAGGCGGTCTGTACTGGAAACAAAAGCTTAGGTGTGTGGGACAAATTATTTTTACAAACGTCCCTAACTTGTATACTAAAGCCAGTACACCTAAGTGTATCTATAGCAATCGAATTCCTCTTTATAGAACAGTTGTTCCAGGCACAAGGAAGTGAAATTAGAACTTTGACTTTTGTAATTTCAAAATTTCTTTAGATGTAGAAGGTGTAATTATATTTTGAGAGCTTTTGTTTGCTTGTTTGCTGTCAGACTCTAAACAAAAAATATTTACCCCTCCCCCTCCTTGCAGATACTCAATAGATATTCTGGAAAATGAGTAGTTTGAAGTATAAAATTGATAGGCATGGCAGAGGCTTAGCTTTTCACATAATCTTATAATAACAGACTTGACTTCCAGAACACAGCTAGCTTGAAACAGTTCGACTTGAAAGCTTTGCTCAGACCTTACCAAGCTCAAGGAGCACCGTGGCGTGGCGTGGCGAGCACACAGTGCCAGGCAAGTAGCTCTTTTCTTTAGGGCCATGTGAGGCATGGACGGGCTTGGAGCGGCACCTTTGAAGGCGTGATCAATTTACCACCCTCGGTGTCTTTCCTGACTAATTACACATTACACAATTCATTTTTTCCCATTCATCTCACCATTTTAAATGTACCCTCACCCAGGGAATTAGCATAGTGAGAAACATGGGTGGGCGCCAAGCAAGCTTCATCTCGTAACCCGCTTTCCTTAGACTGCGGATGAAAGGGGCTGAGAAAAGGCCTCCGTTTGCTTTGCACTGTTTTAATTCATAGACGACGTCTGAGGAAAGGGAAATTCTCCGCCAGGAACTCTTCTATTCTGTGCCATAAGTTTCAGTGTTTCAGATGACAGAGACCTTTGCTGGCCCCGGGAGAGCCAGCCCTGATTGATGCGGGCTGTCAGGCTCATCCCAGAGCAGGCCTGGTTTGGGGAATGGTCTTGTACATTGCCTCGTGCTTCTTTTTCCTTAAGCCCCATTCTAGAATTTTTAAATCAAGATTTATTTTGCATTCACTCGGTGAGACACTAATTCTACCTTCCTACATCTGAAAGAGCTCCATGAGGGGTCTCCTGCTTAAAACTGCTGAGAGCCCCTGCCACTGCCCATGACCCCCTGCCATGGCCCACACATATGGGGGGACATCTTCCTTTCCTTACCTGATTGTCCCTGCTCATCCTCTTTATCATTTCCTGCTTGCTTGGCTTCTTTTCTTCTGTTCTGCGTCTACCAGAAATCTGCTGGTGGCATCTACGGCTTTCTTCTGCTCTGTTCCTGTCACTTGAGAATCAAATTAGGAAAGCAGTGAGTAAACAGAGGGTTGCTAAGTCACTGGCTATTGTTCTTAGACCTTGTGGATGTCGGGAGAATTCCCTGAATTCTGTAACATTAAGAGGAAATGCACTGAGCACATCTTATTTCTTAGAAGAATAAGGATTCTGCAGACTTTCAGGATTGGAAAGTAAGATTACATGTTGTAGAAATAGCTAGCTGGGCAGAAAGTGTAATATTCTCAAGTCATACATATTGGAAGTTAAATTATTATATATCTTTTTTGAAATGTTTAGCTTTGTATCATTTGTATTCTGTTTCAGTTTTCTCTTTTGAATCAAGAGCATTATTTTTGTTAAAATTTTCATCTCATGTCTTAATTCTTAGGATTCACTATTCAGGGATAAATGACAAACCTGTAGATAAAAATGGTACTACTAGTAATACTGTATCATGTGAAAATACCACTCCTGGTGAAAGAGGTAAAATGTTACATTAAAGCCAATAGATGTTTCAGATAGCAAGGATCACTGTTAGCTAAAGAGAAAGCAGTCCGGACCAGTGAATTCCATGGGATCTAACATCAGCTCTCCATATTGTTTCATCTCTGCCTGTCATTCATGCAGCAGAAGATTATTTATTTATATAATTATAGATTCACAGGAAGTTGCAAGAAAGATACAGGGTGACCACTGATCCCTTCACCTAGCCTCAACGTGTTGACACCTTGACTACCTATAGTCCAGTATCAAAACCAGAATGTCAATATTAGTATAAATCCAAGCACTTATTCAGACTTCAATGGCTGTACATGCACTTGTGTGTGTCGTGTATGGTTCTGTGTGATTTTATTACATGTATGTTATTGCTGCTTATAGCCATTATGACAGTCACCATACATAACTAGACCACCGAGACAAACTCCCTTGTTCTATCCTTGATGGTTACATTTTAAAGGGCCCTGACCGGCCATCCAACCTACTCTACTTATGCTGGGACAAGGAGGGATTGCTGCAGATTGGGATTAGATTCCTGTTAGCACTCTTTGGAATGTCAGATTGCTGGGCCCTATTCTGGACTAGCTCCACACATTACACTAGCAACTAAAAAGAAGGGCAGATGTTCAGCAATTTGAAAATAAGGGAATGAAAGCTAACAAAAGGTTTGTGGTGGTTGACTGGCCTTTTTCATCACAATTCTGGACTTTTTAAAAAAGGTGATCTTTTTGCTGTGTGCAAATGGGCTGAAGGAACATGAACAGTCGCTGAAAGCATCACATGAGGGTGTGAGACAGAGCGTGCATATTACGGACATAACCCCGGTTTTGTCTTACAGAACCTTGGCATGCTTGCTGGGGAGGCAGTCAGTCGACATCCATATAGAAGGCCAGAGATTTAGGTATAAATACGGAATTAATATCTCTGCTCCAAAAACTGAATGCCTCCTCCCTCACATCTACGAACAAATTCACCAGATAATTTGAGAATTTTTCCCTTTGTAGTTTGTCCTAAAGCTTGCTATAATTTAATTACTACTTAAAACATAGAAGTTTAGAGGAGTCGGGAATTGGCAGATCCTATATACGATTTACCTGCTGACCAGCTCTGTATCCACTTTGGAGTTATTTTGGTGCTATGCACCTTTCTGGATGAATGTGTTTATCAAAAAGAACAGAATTTATTTGGAAAGTGTGCAGGGATCAAGGCGTTTCCTCCATATCAGCATCAAAGAAACTAAAGATGTAAAAAAGAGGCTTCATTAGCTAATTTGCCCTATTTCCATATAAATTTCAGTGAATAATTTTCAAACAGCCTAATCTATTTTGGTTTAAAATAAATGGAAACTCAGTGCAGATTCTTATTAGAGCTTGAAACTGCTGAATGCTGTGTTTTCTGGCTTGTTTTCCTTTTTAGATCCACTTGACAGTTTCCATAGCCAATTACTGTGTTCTCATTTGTTTAATTCCAGCAGAGCTGTAGGCTTTTTAGGATCGGGGGGAGGGGGGGTATCACTGTTATGTTACAGTTTATCAACAGGGAAGGTGGCACAGAGAGAGAGGTGGGGAAAGTGTGTGTGTGTGTGTGTGTGTGTGTGTGTGTGTGTGTGTGTGTGCGTGTTGCAGGAGGATGAGTCAAAGTTAAAGCAGCAAAGTGAATTTTAAATTACTGTTGGGCTTGGTCACTAATAGTGCTTTTTTGAAGGGTGTTGTCAGTAATCAAATGCAGGGAATAGTGGGGTTCCCCATGGCCTGATTTTTTTGTAGGACATTCTGTATCATGATGAGTCATTCACAGCAAATGTTTTTGCTAAGAAAACTGAAGAATATGAACCCTTCAAAATACAGCTTTTTCACGAGTAAATAATTTTTTTAAAAAATATCGATTTAATGTGTGTAGTGCTAATGTGAGATGGAAAAAGTCTTATAATTTGTGGGGAATTTGTTAATAATTATTTTCTTTGTGAAATGCACAGCTTTAAAACTTCCCAATTTTAATGTTCTGTGCATTCTACTTAGGGGAAAAGGGCATTTGTCAAAAATTGCTGTCTTTATTATCATTGAGTCATAAGCTCACTGTTCAGCTTTTAGAAGCACTAACTGAATCATTTTTAAAAGCTGAGGTAGAGACAGTTCTTGAAATGAGCTAAAGGAGGCCTTTGGCATATTTTCTGTTGGTGGTGCCCAGGTGCTTTCCTGAGAGGGAGTGATACGGATACTTGAACTCACACTCACATGATCTTTCTTGCGCTGTGAGGTCAGACTCTTCTAAAAGAGATCTTCCACAGTTCATTAGACTGAAAATGTGCTTTAATGCAGTAGCCCTAAATAATTACCACACTTTTGAGAGTACAGCAATTTGGAATGAGGAAATTCATGAACATTCAGTAGAAAAGTTTTACAGCTCTTTCACAATGAGTCCATCGCTGCGTTTGTCACAGCACTGAAAATTATCTTTGTGGAATGTATGTATTCACCTTCACAAGGAGTGGCAAAGTAGGGAGAGTGGCCGGTGTAGACTGGATAATGATTAACTCGCTCTCCATATTTAAAATAAATAAAAATGGTACTTTGTGGTCCCTGGTTGCTGTGAGCATCAGAGGCAGTTCTTTTCAAACCCTTCAAGACACAATAAGCGGTGAGCATTGTGTGCAAGTGAACCTCCATGTGTGGGCCCAGTGGAGAGCTCGTGCGCTGAGATGAAACTCATACACGTTCTTGCGAACCATTGCCATAGCAACACACTTAAAATTTCCAAGGTCTGTCTCCCTCCAGTTTGCACCTGCAGTTAGCTTATTGTGGAACAAAAAGAAGGCTCTCCAAGTTGAAAATGCTTTGGAACGCTTGGGAGTGTGTTTTGAAGTAAAGTGGAATTTAAAAGTTGAAAAGCAAAATAGGACGTTCAAGAAAAAAGTGTATTTGCATCCTTCATGCAGCGTCTGCCTTCTCCCCTCTTACAGTGCAGTGTCCAGCCACACACATGTGGACAGTCTGCCCATTGCGATTGTTAGGACGGGGGCTGTGCCCACCTTGATGAGCATCACATTGCCTCCCGGCAAACTAGGTGTCTCATAAAGTAACAATGAGGGTGATAGCCAAGATGTATGCGGTGCTTATCGTGTACTGTAAACAGTGTTAAGTATGTCATCCATTAAGACTTTCTTATTTCTTACAACTGCACTGCAGAGACTGGTACTAAACTCCTCCCATTTTACAAATGAGAGTTCAAATAAATCGCACAAGTTCCGATAATGACGGTGTTAGAGCCCAGATTTAAACTTGGATGTACCTGACTCTGGTGACCTTGAACTAAATCACCAGGGAGCAGTAGCACAAAATCTCATAATCGGTACCCAGCCTTCTCAAGTTCTCATGCAAATAGCTGGTTCTACACAGTCAGAAAAGAAGTTACTGTGGAGAGTGTCCCTGCCTCTGCTCAGGGTGCACTGGCTAATTAACCACTCGGTGGGGACAGTCACAGCTGGCCCACGCCATCCCTGCCTTAGTTTACCTGTGAGGATAAGCCAGTGTTCCTCCCATCCTCTCAGACTGCAAGGCAGTCGAGACAGTAAGCCACTCCCCTTTCTTATTATGCTGTTGCATTGCCATCTTCTTCCTAGTAGACTCAGTAGAACCCAAAAGGAGGCTTGACTTCTATTTAACAAAGTTTGGAAAATAGAAACTGAGATACGTGGATTCTGTGAAGTCTCTTGGGCTCGGTGAAATATGAACAGGTTATTTAGGAATTAGCATAGTGAAAACATTAATGCATGCATCACCTACAAAAAATGTAGACGTCTGCCTTCACGAAAGACTTTTCATTTGGAAGGTTTGTGTGGTCTACGCTGTGACCCCTGACTGAGTGCTGTGTAGCACCCAGGCTTTGTTTTCTGAGAACCTCTCCAACACTCTTTCCCTTGCATTGACTTTGTAACGTCTGGAGGTGAAGAATCTTGACCAGCAGAATTTCCAGCTTCTAGCAGATATCTAGGAGCCAGTTGGAAGAAAAGGTAGATTTATAAAGCTTGAAAAACTAGTAGGAGTTTGCATCCACTGAAATGTAAAGAGCAGTTTGGGCGACACGTGGAACAGAGCTAGCGATGCTCTGGAACCCAAAGTCCCTGCAGTGTTGCTGACACTAATGCTCTTAGCAACAACGCCCAATCTGCAAGGAAATTTGTCTTCTAAACTTTTTTAAAAGGATTACCCTTCTATGACTCCCGAAGTTCTCATGATGATGGGGGCATATTTATGGGACTCGGTTTCTCTTGTGCCCTTAACCAGCAGGCATCCCAGAAATGAGGTCGAAGGGCAAAGGGCAGGGAGGGGCGACAGAGGTCTACATGGCAAAGACAGCACAGCACGAACATGGAAACCTATCAGAACCAAGTTAGACCCATCGTAAACCCAAGGCTTGGAAGGGGAAGAACTGTCCGAGAAAGAAGGTAGTTGACCACTTAGAGACCTGAGAGTTTTACTTGTGGCTTTTACTTATCGTGACTTTGTTAGTGACCAAACAATATGTTTTGGCGGCATCAAAGAAAAGGTCGTTCAGTAACGGCATAACTACACAAAACACTCAGATATCTCGGCGGAGAGTTCAGCCACAGATGGCATCCAGTGAAATACAGGCACCAAGGCAAGCTCTCCAGGGAAGCTCCTAGTTCTCCACAGAAGGCATCGTTCTCACCCATCCTCTGTGCGTGCATCCCAGCCTGTCAGCCACCCGCGATGTCGGCGGGTGCCAGCCTCTAGTATTTTCTCAAAGGTCTCGTCTAAAATTACAATGAGACACAGGGCAGCATTGAAAAAGGCAAATCATGTAAGAAAAACTTGGGGGACGCTGCTATTTTTCCTTCCCCATCCCCAGATGCAAACGTGGGAGTGCCCCATGGATGGACACCCAGGAGGTCAGAATCAACATCTTGGATCCCACAGTGAGCAGGACAGTTACTTGACAAGGCTCGTCTGACTCACACCTGACCAAGACAGCATAGGTTTTTCCTATTGTGAACTACAAGAGAATTGGAAGGGATCATGTAAAAAGCCTCCAAATAGGATGAATTCTTGATAAATGCTCAAAATGATGAATGTTTGGTTTTATCATGCAGCTGGAGAGGAGGAGCTCTTTGTATCTTCAGTACACTGATAATGTGCTTCTCCAGGAGGAAAAAATGTTCTTGTGTCAGATGCACAATTCACTGCTTATAGAATGTTCAGGTATGGAAATGTGAATTTGTCAGGAAATTGTACATTTTTGTGAAGAAAACATAGGGGTCTAAAGATTTAGGGAGTCCAGTCTTAGAAAGAAACTTTTCTTTCCACGTTGCCATGAGGATGAGTGCAAGACCATTCATGTTGAGAACCAGCTACGTCTCCATAATAAGTATTCAATATCTTTCAGGTACCAGCTGCTGTGCTAAACAGTATGCCCACCTAGCCTTAGGTACTTCACCAGAACGGTAAAAATAACTTCATCCTAACCCAGAAAGAAATCCAGAGAAGAAGAAATACTAATGCAGAACAGAAGTCTAAAGACACTGCAAGAGAAAATTTAGGAAACTTACCGAGGGCCACAGCTAGTCAGGGCCTGATCTGGGATTAAGTTCAGTCTTTTTGCTCCAACACCCAGACTCCTTCTGCCCTCAATGGCCAAAAGAGCTCAGAGAGAATTCACCTGTGTCACAGCCTGAAGCTGCCCTTTTGCAGTTCGAAGTAGAGAGATGCAGTCACTTAACATGTACCTCAATTTCAGCGGAACTACCACCTCTCTTAGAAATTACCTTTGAGAACTATTAAAAGCTGTCCATACATGCTTCGTGGACACCCAGTAGGGTGTCATATTGTCATATGTGTCATGCATATATGACAGATTATCTTGCTACAATACAGGCAGCTTCATAATTTAAACTGGAGAACTAGAAGTCAATCTTCAAGGCTAGGAATATCTCAAATAACGTTAAATTAATTCAAATCAAATCTACAAATATACAGAGCACCATCTTCATGCCTGAAAGTATTTTAGGAGAACAAAACAGACTTTTTATATCACAAATTTTTTGACACAGAAACATTTCCAAATGTCTTTGACCTGTGGAATCCTATAAGGGAGCACATAACACTCAAAAGAGGCCATACAGTTTTCCGGGTGGGCCCAAGATGTTATGGTAAGTGGGTTAGAGCCAAAACACATGTCCTTGGACTTGTGCTGGTATATAAGTTGAGTTTTCCACCCAAGATGGCTTAGCTGGGAGTTGGGTAGGGATTTTTAAAAACTGAAAGCAAAGGCAAAAGAAAGAAGGTAAGATTCAACATCATTTATTAATCAAAAAATGAAAGTGCACCTATTGCTTAAAGTGTGGTAGCAGTCACATTTTCCAAAGAAATTAACATGATCATGGATGGAGACCACCTTTAAACTGCAAAGAAACTGAACTGCATACCCCACCGCAGTACTGTAAACGTTGTCAGAAAATTAAATTTTTATTCTTCCCCTGAGGAACTATTTATGAATCAATAGTATTCAGCCAATGATTATGAGTGGATGCACAGATTACTGAATGAGGGAAAGTGTGGCAGAATCAGTGGAAATAACTTTGATGAGTGTATTTTCCTCTGCACTTATATCTGAATTTGATGGCTGGCCTTTATCTTCATGCAGTTTATTTCAGGAAGAAGATAAAAGTTGCATCTTACAGTTAAATGTAGGAGGAAAACATTCTAAAAGCATAGTTTCTGCAATTAAGTAAAAGTACTTATGTCGTAAGACTTTTACCATAGAATTTGTGGGTGACAGGAAGAATGGAGCAATGTTATATAGGAAAAAACCCGGAATGATAGCCAACTATTTTTCTCAGTCCTTTCTACAAAGTAGCCTTTATCTTATTGCTTTCGTGAAGGACAGGAAGGCTTCATAAAGGTAGGCAGGCTGGCTCACTGCAAGGCATTTTTAGCTTTGCCTTCCTTTTGCATTTCTGTCATTCTCTTTCAGTAAAAGATAAAGTCACTTTTCTCTATTTCTCTCCCATAGATTTCCAGCATGGGGTGTAATGTAGAAGTCAGTTATAAAGTTTCATTGTCACTTCTAGAGATGCTACAAGGCAGATTTAAAAAGTCTTTGAAAAATAGTATGATTTTGCCCCAATTCTTACCTTTCCCTGTTCAGAGTTGTACTTCTGGAAAATGATGCATGCTTGCTCACTCTCATGCTGAAATTTAATGAACTGTTATGAATGAGCAGTTCTGAGACTAACCATCCAAAATTAGGCTTTTTACATACAATGTTCTAGCAAATTCATGTATCAAAATATTATTTCAATACTTAAGTTCAAGATATTCGACTTAAAGCCAAGGTAGTTCCTCTTAACTGCACTCATTCTATTTCCAAAACTATTTGTTCACAAAAATAATTTTATAAATGCAGATATGTAGAGAATGTAAGATTTTGAGTGGTGATGACTTTCTATGTCAACTCTTTTATACTGAGGATGTGAAACATACACATAACTGTGTCCTATAGAAGTATCAGGGGAAAAACACACTGAAGTAATTCCATTGAAGTAATACGAACACTGCGCTGCATGGATCTCTCTGTCTCTCCCTGTCTCTCTCTTTCTTCTCTCTCTCCCTCCTCCATCCCTCCATCCTTCCTTTAATGAGCAGTGTTGGGAAGAGAGTTTTTTCTATTTGCATTTAAATGCTGTAGATAAACTAGAGCACGAAGCACGAGCAAACTCCGGTGCCGAGATGAATAAATGGTCATGTGTAATGAACTGAACTTGGAGCTTGTGCGTGACTCAAGGCTGCGAGCCCAGTTTTGCAGAAAACCTGACCTGAAGAAGGTGTTTGTAGCAAGTGGGTTGGCACTGCCAATCTTGTAAGGTACCACTGAGAGGCACACATATGCCCCAAATAAGCCATGCCAAGAAGTTTTATCTTGGGGAAAAGCAAGCAGCCTCAGAAGAGCAGCATTTACATGAGGCAGGCAGTAGAAAACAGAGATACATATCTTATTCATTTGAGAAGACAAGAAGATTGCAGGACATGAAAATGAAATTTATCCAGTTAAATATACTCTCAGCTGCCCACTTTAAGCACTCCCCCAAATTTTATATTGTTATACAAGGAGCAAAAGTAATTTCTTACTGGTTATAATGATCGCATAAACACTCTATTATATTTTCATACTTTTCAAAAATGTTTTCTCCTATCAAATTTTATTACCATAGCATCCCTATAAGGTGGAGAAGTTATGATTTACATATAGTAATTATTACACACATGCACATATATATATGTATATATATTTATGATTTAGAACACAGAAATCAGTCCAAGAGAACACATATTTCTTATGAAAGCCAGGGTGAGACTTGAATTTCGAACTTGTATCTGTTTTCCACTATTGATCCACACATTAGAAATTAAACAGAGATGTTTCAGCAGTGTCTCCCAAGTATATATTAATGAATCAAAATATGCACCATAAGGAATGAAGTCAAGATGTGAAGAAGCTTAGAGTTCCAGTTTAATTAGAACTAGCAACAGTTGGGTTCTCTTAGTAAGGAACAAATAATATTTTGATGTATGAGACATGTATAGTTTATTCTCAATCACTGCTTTGCATATATTATGTATTATGTATCATATATATTATATATTGTATGTTGTTTATTATATATTGCATATTCATAAGGGTGTTGCTCAGATTCTGGATTATTTAGGAGAGCTCAGTGTAGAACCTTATAGGCTTTCAATTCATGGATCAAAGTAAAATTAGAAAAGTAAACTTCCTGTTAAATAGGTTGTCATGATTTCTAGCCACATCCATGTTTCTTGCTGTTCCATACTCCAGGAATCTTGCATAGCACCAGGTGAAAGCTCTGTCAATAGTATATTGAGCATGATAATACTTGGAGGCAAAAAATGTATTTGGAAAACTGGCTATTTGTGCCTTCCTATATTCCTTTGATTTTGAACTTCAAGTTCTAGAACTGTCAAGGAAATGATACTACCTTGATCATGGAAGTCATGTCTCTATTGTTTCTGGAGAAAATAAAACAGTATTACTAATAAGTGATCACTTCTGTTTGTCTATTCCCAAGATGTAATTCAGGATAATTTGACAAAGCCCTGTTGATGATTGTATGGTAGAGACAAAGGTAAATATCTCACTAGCACTTATTTTGTGAATACAGTTAATAAGACAGTAAATAAGAAAGACATTGAAAGTTGGATGGATATTGAATGATAGCTTAGTGAGAAGAGAATACTTTATTGTTATTAATTTTGTAACCAGCCTGTAATCTTCAATATTCAAGGGGATTAAAAGGAAGGAAAATGTTAAACAATTTATGATTTCTTTTTGTCTTTAGCGATTTAGATATGGCTCTGTGTTCAAGATGGCATTTAAGGTCTCTAAAGAATAACTTAGGAAAAGATTGACAAAAAGTAAATGAAAACTGTCTGGATTTACTTTAGTAAAAATAGTGTTTGTATCAAAATAAGAGATTTCCATAATTGGACTCTTAAAATAGGAGCTGTAGCGTTCATTTTTCTCTCTAGAAGTTGCTTAATGTGCCTGCTGCCGCATCAAACAGCACAGGAGCGTGTGTGGCACTGTGTGTCTGCCCCTCCTGATGATTTTCATGGCTTTGCACCTAGTCAGTGCCAACTCTTCCTCTGCCACGTTTTCACTTACTTTAAATTTATCACGTATCTTTGTAAACCACGTCAGCCCTTTAGAGAACAGGATGATCTGGGATGGATTGGAGGGACAGATGTTTGCATGGATGTACCAGTGTCATATACAGGGAGAGACCATCACCATGTACCAGAGGTCCAGATCATCTCACATACTGCCATTAATTAGCAGTACACCTGGAGTTTTCAAAACCAGGTACATTTCTGGCGTCCCAACATGAGAAACCGAGAGCTTAGATGAATGATCCCTGAGGTGTGGCTCGGCAAAGGATGCTATGTTGCTGATAGTGAAATGTGACCCCATCTCCTCTTGTGCTACATGCCAACAAGAAAGACCTGGATTTTGGAATCTTGCTTTCCGAGACTGTCCAGCATTGGCATGCTGCAATCAGAAGGTCTCTTTTGGTCTCATTACCAGTAAGGATTTCGAGTTCAACCTGTGTGACTAATTAGTCCATGTAGTCACAATGGCTGGACTACAGATTCATACTGACACAGCTGGAAGCCTTGATTTACATTTGTAAACATCTGTCAGTATTTACTTCGGAAATGGGCAAAATCCTTTCAGGAGGGGCTGTGTCCAAAACCAAAACAAGTGGAGGGGAAACACATTCCATCACTCCGACGTCCTTATATCGACACCCACCTTCAGGACCTCTGCTCCCCTGCCAGCAGCATTTGGAGGTCTTATGCCCCCGAGTTCTCATTAGTAGGAATCCAGGTAAATAGATTATTCCAGGGCCTTCCTGACAGTTTAAACTTCACTTTAACTTTTTCTTTCAGTTGGTCCTTCTCCTTGCTTTAGCTAAAAATGGAAATGCGATATGAGCATAGAGGCCATCAATAGTTTACAGAAATAATAAAGCAGACATGCTGCCTTCTTTAAAAACAAATTTAGTTTCAAATTTCTTGACACCACACTTCTTTTCTGAAGCTTTACCATTTTGCATAATTTAGCTAAAACAATGTTCTTTGACTAGGCAGGAAGCCAGGTTTGTTCTTTCTCCTGTCATTCCCTTAAAATTCATTTCTCTGCAACATTATCTCCATATTTCTATTCTTTTCCATCGAGTTTTGCCTGTTGGAATAACCAGCATCAAATATACATAAAAATAAATGTTACATTGAGCAAGGCATAGGATCGCTTTAACATAGTGAGGTTTTCCTACTCAGACCCCGCTTAGCTGTTCTGAAATCGTTGCATACATTTTCGCCCCAGATGAGAAAATTCTGGAGAAAATTGAATGACTCTCAAGTCCGTCTTTCTTCCAAGCAGGCAGCTGATTTATGGTCACTTTTTGTAATAGCCTGGGGCATCAGTTGGGTAAGAACTTTAAAGAAATGTAAAAGCTGGCGGTTTGCAGGGATATTTAAGCTTTGCCCTAAATATTTGTGGGTGTCAGTGCCCACATTCAAACTGGGTCAAGGAGTACACAGGTGGGTATTTTTTTTTTGAGCAAGCACTTAATTACAGCACTCATAACAGTAGCACTTCCTCCTGCATTCTGGAGACAGATGCTTTGGTGAATGTTAAATAAAGTAATAGACACGGCAGCATTGTTATAGTTCCAGGAAAATAAACTTCTGAAATTGAATTGTTACTTGTATTAATGATTTTTTTTACACCTGCTTTAGAGCAAAGTGGGAATGATATGTATTTGAGGGACAAACCACAGTTTATACTTTTAATATGCAGTAAGAATGTTTTATGCTCACCAGAAAATATTATGTATAAAGTGTTTTCTATTTGTTGACTAATTCTCCTTTGCTATCTTTGTTATTCATGCTCTGGAGCTAAAATTCACCTTCTGCATAGTGGATCTCAATGTATTATTCCTTTTTTTTGTCTTTTTGAGACAGAGTCTCGCTATGAAGTTCAGGCCGGCCTGGAGCTCACAACAATCCTCCTGCCTCAGCCTCCCAAGTGCCAGATTACAGGCGTGCTCCACCATGCCCAGCTCTTATTCTTATTTTTATTAAACAGTGTGTCATTAGACTGACATCTTTGTAAGGTGTCTACTACTTCACATAGAGAAAGGTACCGGCAAGAGCAAATGCCCATCGGTCAGCCAAACACACCACATTTTAGCTGGCACCTTCCCAACACATCAGTCTGAATGTCAGCCGAAACCATGAAAGATTAGGCTAGATCACGTTATGTGAGTTTCTGTGGATGTTTTAGAACAAATCAAGGATTTTTCTATGGACTTAAATTCACAGTGGACGTCAGACTTCACAATTGAAGTTTGCTCTTTCTTTCACAAGCATGTGTGTCCTTCCGGCCGACTTTTCCTGTGGGTTTCTTCCTTGGATTGCCTCAGTCTGGAGCACAAGTGTTTATCACCAGGAATAAATGTTAGGAACACTGTTGTTAGCGGGGACGTACTGTAACACACTAGAGCTATCCATCCTCACACCACGTGCTTTTTACCGTATGGATATGCAATCAAACTGTATTTTAAAAAGTGACACCAAGTGTGTATACAAGGTCCAACATTAATGATAGTAGGAGGAGATAAAGTCGTACTCTGGGGAAAAAAATGACAAAAATACAGCAGTATTTCTCTATTCCTAACCCTTCAAATAGTCTTTCTGTAATATCCCTGAGGATGAATTAAACTGCCCTAACTTCTTCTGTCCATGAAGAGCTTCTTCCTCATTTTGACAGTGTTTCCCAAACCCTACATGCTGGTGCTCACAGGCACAGCTCAACGGAGTAAGTTTCCCTGACTTTATTTCATCAATTCTGGCCAAGCACTTTTCCCTAAAGGTTTAGAAATTTAATTTTGGTAAACATTTTAAGCAGTAACTGATGTTTGCGGTGTGCTTGTATATACCGCTCCAAATTAGGGAAGACCAGTGTGTTGCTTTGACCTGTGAGAGATTGAAATGCACAATTAGAGACACTTACTTAAATGGATTTTTAGGTATAATAATGCTTTGGCCCAGCCACTGTTCTGTCTCTTACAGCAGGTTGTCTCTTTTCTGAGAAAGTTTATAAACATCACGGAAAAATATACTAAAGAACAGAATTGATTAATTTGAGGTACTTAAATTTTTTCCTGCCATTCCCTCAACAGTAAGTGTTACAGTGGCAGCTCCAAACAGAGTGGATTAAATTTAAATTACACAGCTCTCGCTAGAAAATTGTTCAGTTAATTCTGCCTCCAAAGTGAAATTTGATTTTTTTTTCCTTCCATTTGAGCCACTTCCCAAGTTTTCAGACCGTGATGATTTCTGCCAAGACATCTATTGATTCGAGACTATGCTCAGGGTCTCTTCAGATAGTATAAATGTTTCCCCTTATTGATTCGAGACCTGCTACTCCCAAGACCAGTGCTAGTTTTAGATTTTTGAAGAAAAACTAATATAAAAATCAAGAATGTATATTTATTATACCAAATTAAAATGCAGTTTTGCAATTAAAACTTAAAATACAGTTTTACCCCAATGAAATATGGTTTTAAAATTAAAATACGATTTTATAAAAGAGTTATATTTGAATGGTGATTTTTTTCCGACCACAAGAGCGACAGAGGAGGAAGTACTGCGTGGCGTCTCCTGGGACTGCAGCATTGCGTTTTGTGGAAAGCACCACTAAGAGCATTCCAGCATTATCTGTTTGTTATATAACTGTTCAAAAGAAAATAGCTTTGAAAATTTTTGACCTCAGGGGTTGAGGATTTAGCTCAGCGACACAGCACCTGCCTGGCAAGTGCAAAGTCATGAGTTCGATTCCCGGTACCAGAGAAAAACCAAAAACCAAAAAAAAAAAAAAAAAAAGAAAATTTTTGACCTTTATTACCTAAATAATTTAGTCTGTACGAAGTGCTATCCACTGGCTAACATGTTCGTAGCCCATGAGTTTATTTTAAGAAGCAGTCTTATTTATTTATATTTGTTTGCCGATGTCACAATTTAAACGTAAATGGTAAAAAATGAAAACTTAGTTCAACAAAATACTAATGTAGCTACTGTATTTTGATACAAATACTAACATGAGCTCTTCAATTAAAAATGATACATATATAACTTTTATTTTAAAATTTAGGATAATGTTATTTTAAAATATAGTACAGGACTGGGAATGTAGCTCAGTGGTAGAGCACTTGCCTGCTGTGCGCAAGGCCTTGAGCCCAGTTCTTAGCATGAGAGAGAGAGAGAGACAGACACAGAGACAGACAGAGACAGAGAGACAGAGAGAAAGAGAGAATCATAATTGGTATATATATTCCTATATTCAGGAGTCTCCTATATTCAGGAGTCTCGGCCTAGTAGAGCACATCTGTAATCCTAGCACTTGGGAGACTGAGGCAAGAGGATCACTGTGAGTTCTAGGCCAGCCTGGGCTACACAGTGAGTGCAAGACCAACTTGAACTACCTAGTGAGACCCTGTCTCAAAACAAACAAACAAACATCCTGCGAGCAGGCATTTATTCACATCATCCTTCCTGTATCAAATATACTACAACAATTCATTGATTGCAGCAATATATTAAATTTCTTTACGAAAAAATGAAAAAAATTCTCTCCGAAGTTGAATTGAATAATTTAGTTTTAATTTAATTACATTTTAGTTAATTTTTAAGAGCACCTACTTGATTGAGAACAAAAGTAGCTTTCCACTAAAGTTGGCCCTCGAACAAAAAGCTGATAATATGCTCTGGGATGTGTTGGAGCAATTGCCCAGTGAAACCACATAATACAATAAAGTGTCATTATCTGGTCAGGTTGGATGTGATCTGCTCCAGAGGCGTGAGGCAGGAAGCTGAACGCCTTCTGTTTACAGCCCCCTCTGAGGAGGGACCCCCACTTGATAATTATGCCACTTGCTGATAACTTTCACTGTTAACAGTTGCACATCCAGGGAAGCCAAGGTTTTGAACTGTCTCTTTTACAACAACAGCGGCATAATGAATGAACCCAGAAACAGTCTGAGGAGGATTAAGAGCAGAATAACACAAACCCACCTCAAATTGCCGTTTAAAGGCTTGTATTTTTTGACAGCTATATTGTGAAGCATTATCATCTGAACAGGTTTCATATTCTTAAAGATCCTGTGCTTAAAATATTTCTAAGGCTAATGTTTGCCATAAAATCACATCGTCCTTCTCTTCCAATTTTGAAAAGGCCACAGTCTTCTTAAAACTTATGGATTTATACTTTAGTCTCTGGCAACATTAGGTGCCCCTTGGAAGAAAGTGAGTCATACACTGTTTCTTCCTTTTCTTTAAAGTAGGACCTATATTAGTTTAATTCCATTTTCAAATGAAAACTGCATCCTTGTTGCAGTTCTGAGTATCAGCTAAGAAATCCAAATCTCCTTTTCTTTAAAGTAGGACCTATATTAGTTTAATTCCATTTTCAAATGAAAACTGCATCCTTGTTGCAGTTCTGAGTATCAGCTAAGAAATCCAAATCTCCCTAGTCCTTAGCCGGTGTGATGAGATACTTTTCATCTTGCATCTTGGCTCTGTTTTGCTTTAGAACGAGCCAAGTCTGACGCAAACCTTCAGGAATTCTGTGCAGTCACTGTGCTGAGTTTCTTGCTCCTTGTAAGTGGCAGTAAAGAATAACCTTTGGTGCTTGTCAGCGTGTTGCTTATGTGAGTAAGTGCTAGAATTTACACGCTGCTTCTTACGGCAGCGGTGGTTATCATTTTCTGCTGTCGTGCAATGAAGCAACTAGAATGTCACAGAGGAATGTCTCTTCCTCCGCAGCCCAAGTACCCTTTTCATTTGTATGAAACTTTGATGGTGGAAAGGACAATAGAGAGGTGATGCTGCTCTCTGAACATGAAAGAAGCAGATGTGAATGTGGAAGCTGAACAGAGGTGAAAAGTGGCTTAAGTGGATTATTTTTGCTTCGCCTTTTGCATCAAAGACACTTCTGATTCTTACTTAATCTCTGTCTACTGGTAATGACAAGCTACATTGCAAAGATTTATCAAACACTACTTGCTCGTGAATGTAAAAGGTTACGGCTGTTCTGCTTTTAGGAAGCTGAGCACAAGTACTACATAAAGCCCACCGATGCATACATTGTTGCACTCCAGGGCTGTAATAAATCGCTAGTCATCTGTTTCTGCCAGGTTGTTTTTAAAACCTGCCTGAGACTATGTGCGCCTTCTCTCTGCAGCTGGCCGGGCGGATGTCTTCAAGTGGACTATCAGCATTTCTATGTCTTCAAGTAAAATAAGGTGTACTCAAGTGTTCACAAAGATCCTGCCACAAGGGAGCTAAAATAAATCTGTGAATTTAAGCTTTGTGTCTTTGGGAAGGAAAATATTGAATCTGTCTTCTCAACCTGGGAGAGATGAACAAACTGTTTTGCTTGTCAGTGAGACAAAGGAAAGAGGAGCTGTTGGGATCCTTTAAATTAATCTACTGACTGTGATTCTTTTGCAGACCACAGATGACATCCTCGTGGCTTCTGCAGAGTGTCCAAGCGATGACGAGGACATCGACCCCTGTGAGCCAAGCTCAGGTGGGTTAGGTTAGTCCACTTTTTTTTCTTACTTCCTTGGCTTTGCTGTAAATCATTGTTGCATGCCGTATTCCTCAGTTGTGTGTTAAAGCTGCCCCGTTACACGAAGGTGCATTGAGAGATAAGGGTCCTAGCTTTCCACATTGATAAATTTTCCACCATTTATTGTTTCAATATTAGAAGAAGCCCACCAGGGGTATATATTTCAGCGAAACGCAGGAGGACAGCACACCGGGCTGCTAGCTTGCTGTTCGCTTTCTATTAGCTTGTGTCATAATTTTTATATATAATAGCATAATGGGCTTTCCCTTGGGTCACTGATATTAAAATTGTAAGGCTTAAAAAATTGCAGTGCATTGTGCAAAATTACCTGACCTTTCCACTGGCAAAACATCTGCACCGTTTCACTCTGCCAGCAAATTACGCTAAGTGATGTATTTCTGAATTTGGGAACTGAGAGCATTATGGCCTTAGTAAAACAAACAGCAGGTAGATTCCTTAGTGGACTCAATAGAGGAAGATTTGAGTCGTTCCGTGCTTCCCGAAAATCCAGGCGAATGCATTTTACCTCAAGGTGAGGCCTAATTTCTCCTCTTTCTTTAGGGTGTGCTGACATCCCCTCCAATGTGATTAACATGTAAATGACATTTCCATTCAGCCCTTCTGCCACTAAGTGGACGCTGTGGGCCCTAAAACATGAATGAATCATAATCTGGATTTAGTTCTAGATATTCATGATACCAAATATTAGGGCCATTTCTGGTAGTTTTCTTTGCAAAATGATATTTCTTAAAATGTAGTAATACTCTACAGTATATTAACAAAACAGCTAGTAGATATGGATTAGCTACTATCCGCTAGCTCATGCCCAGGACCCAGGAAAACTTCATGTCATGATAAAATAGCTCATTTGCGTTCTTGTGAAAATGCCATCTTGAAGTAAAACTACTTCTTCGGACACTGGAATAAAAACTGTTTTGGGGTCTAGAGCGGTCATCTCTTTCTGCCTGTCCCTTCCCCCGGACTGGAGCTATTGGTTCCGGCCCCGAGGACCCAGCCGGTTAGTGCTGAGGAGCAGCAGGCCTTCAGCAGGGTGTGGGAGATGAGGCTGGGCGGGCTCCACCCTCCTTCCCAGGCCCCGCCCACAGCCAAGACTTCCCCGGAGCATCAGCTATGCTTAGCTTCTAGGCCTCTGCGATCATCTGATCATCCGTTCCCTTCCCTGTGGCCCTCTACAGTCAGTCCTTCGTGGTCGTGTGGACCACCGCAGTCACTCCGTGATACCTTCTCAGGATGCTTGGCCAAGATTCTGCCCTTGTTTCTGTTACTGACCTCGCTATTCTTTATGCTTGACCCCGGAGAAGAGAGAGATTCCATTCCCTCACTTGTTATATCACTTGTGTATCTGTCTTCTACCCACAGAGTGTCTTTCCCTTACCTCCTAGGACAAGGGCCCAGTCTCTCTGATGTTAATTCCCAAACAGGGCAGTTCTTGTATCGCGTCTTCTCTGAGATCACCTCACGTAGACTATTCCAAGACCAATGTCTGTTCTTGCGTGTATCTACCTGTGTAGCTGACTTTGTTTTCTCAACTGATTTTTTGCGGGGAGGGTAGTAGTTTTTTCCAGCATTTTCTGTAGTATTCAGCGACAAAAACTCTGTAAGTTCTTACTAATCACAGTCCCTGCTGATCTGCCTGTGGCAGAACCGCTCCTCTTCTGTCTGAGTGTAGGAGATCTTTTTTATACACAGTGCTTACCTTAAGTACTTCGTGAATCCGGAGTGAGGACTGTAATTGTATTTAAAACTGTCGCATTTTCTTTCTTCTTGAGCTAAATGGCCCAATTATTTTAGCCATTGCTTATCGGTCCCATTAACCATTCCTTGGAGACTAGTCCACTCTACTTTTCTCTGAAGACAGCGAACCTAAGAACAAGATGGTGGAGGGAGAAGAAAATGGGGAGAGAGAGAGAGAGAGAGAGAGAGGGAGGGAGACAGAGAGAGATTTTGTCTCCCTCTCTTCCTTTTTATCCACCCAAATCTTATCTTCTCTGTCAAATATCATACCGTAGTGGAAAGCGAGTAGCACTTGCCGTAGCCACTCCAGAGGACCTTACTGCCCCCTTAAAAACAGTTTCCTTACCATCTCCTAGTTCATTAGTGTGTAGCTTGCATCCCTCCAGAGGAAGGAAAACAGTGGAACAGGAACCCTGTTTACCTGTCTCCCTCTTTGTGATTCTTCCAGAAGTTTAAACTGTTGTCCACGGCCCCAAGTCTGCTCTCAGAATGGGGACACACATCCGCTGGTCCAGCCTCACGACGGCTACTCTCATACTCTCATGCCAAGCCTGGTTTAAACCTTTTTCTCATTTAGGGTTTCCCTCTTTGCTCCTCAGCTTTCAGTTCATCAGCTCCGACTTCAGCAAGCACTTGACCTTCCCCGGAAGTGTGCTGTGGTCTTACTCCCACTGGTCTGGAACGTGTGCACCACGAGTGGGTTCTCCTTCCGTGTTACACTGTGTGAGGGACAGCTCTGTCTGCTCTGGCTTTTTCTGCCCAGTTGTCTGCTGTCTGCTCTTTCTGTGCTCTTCATCCGTGTCGCATGCAGTGCTGTTCATTGGCACAGTTGGTTCTACGCATGGGACAGTTTCCTATAAAATTCTTACCTTACATGATTTTCAGTTGTCGTTTAGGAATAGACAGTTATTTTCACCATCCTTGAATCTGAATTGGTTTTGCCATAGGCTGCCCCTTTTATAAGTCTTTGCTCATGAACATATTAGTTTTCTCAAATCTCTGTTCCGTTTGCTGTTTATCTTGAATAAATATATAAAATAAATGCAGCAGTTTTAATTGCTGGTGTTGTTAGACTTTGGATACTATTAGATGTATCTTGTGAATTATTTCTGGTATCAACAAATTTTAGGAAACCATTAAGAAAAGTAAATTGAGGCAAATATTAAAAAATACATATACCTACCATGCACCTTTGTTATTCCTTAAGGAAGTGAAAGCAGAGCTTCATAAAGAGATACACAGTTATTGTTACAAGCTCATTGTCCAAATATGGTGGGTATTTCACCCTCCTCACCCATGTGCACAGGAAGGTTTTCTAATCGTTCACACTCTTCATTTCCTTCAGAAAAATGGCTTTTTCTCTGCAGTGCAGGGTGTTCATTGTTTAGGTGCCCTCCCAGGGCTGTTAGTGAACAAACAAGAAAAAAAATCTAGCATCTTCTTGAGCGCTAGTAAATTATAGCTTTTGTCAAGTGTTTGATAAATCTGAATTACGGTGTGGTTCCACTCAAAGTTCTTAATGAAGAGAGAAGTGGTGTCCTCAGTTATCAGTTTCATCACTGAATCAAGTGTCTCTAAGTCCTAATGGACATTCGCTGCAGTTCTAATCCCCGGGAGGAAAAAAAATGTACACTTTGGGCCCCTTCCTAACAAGGCCTATTTTCTTTGTTCTACCCTGTGTGCAATGACATCTTAGTTATTTTTTCCTGATTTTCAATTTCTTCACCTTGACGTTAAAATATCACCTGTTTTTCAGAGGCGTTTCAAGAATTAAAATTAATATAGTTAAGGGACTCATTGAAATGCCAGGCATAAAGCAGAGTGTCAATAATGGCTTTCCTTTTCCCCCTATTCAGTTACATAAAAATAATATTTGAGCTATTTTTTCCCCATTACATAACGCTGTTACTTTTCCTGGCTGAAAATTGGTGGGCAACTGGCGAAATCACCCAGGCCTCCTGACGGGAGCTGCGCCTGTTGAAAGTAGATCAGGGCCAACCCCCTGGGGCAACACATGGAGCTCAATCATGCTTCGTCCCAGCCCGCTGTCCCTCGCGGTGAGCATCAGCGATACCTCCACTTTCACCCAAGCCGTGTTTTATGATATGAAAGAGCAGCTGTGTGCATCCGAAGAGCTAACCACACCCCACTTCTTGGTCAACAGGTAGAAACCTGAAGCAGTTACTGGTCACCATGCCAGAGGCCACCACTGTCCTGAAATGTCGAGTGCAGATTGAATGCACGCCAGATACATGACCTTTTCTTCACACTTCCTCTCTCTCAAAAAAAAAAAAAAAAAAAAAAAAAAAAAAAACAATTCTGTGCTTCTTCTCAGCCAAGAGCTGTGGTTGCCAGAATTAATTAATACATGGAAAACATGTTGGAAAAATAATACCTTGCTCATAATGAGTGTTACATGAGTGTTTCCTGCTATTACTCTTCATATTATATGGTACACATATTTTCCAAGGTTCCTTTCTTTACATGAACATGAGTTTGGTAAAACAGATTTCTTTGAAACCTTAAACTTTACATTCATTTGTTTAATTGACAACAGCAACACAGCAAAACCAATTAAGTCTCCACATAGCCTTAACCGTATCGGCACCTCCGAGCTTGCCTGCTTCCACATCAGACTCTCTCCGAATCCCTATGGAAGCTCAGAAAGGGTGATTTTTATGTTGATATCTGAGGTCTTCCTAAATGAAAGTAATGACTATCTGATATTGGAGCTTCCTGAAGAATGACTCCCATTTATCATTTGTTACAGCAAAGAACACATCCAGCTTCCTGTTCCTTCCGTGCTGTTTAGGAAGAACAACTTCCCGTTAGGGTTACCATGCTGAGAATAATATGTCGCTTTGCTTTGTGCTTGTGGGGTCATTAACAAGTTACTGAGCCACTTTCAAATCAATTATGTATTCTTTTTTTTCTTTTTGGTACTGGGATTTGAACACGCAACTTCACCCTTGCCGGGCAAGCGCTGTGCTGTGTATACTTAATTTTTTTTGTAAAGTCAATTAAACCTTTGTAAAACTAGAAAAAGAAAAGCCCTGTTGGATAATAAGATACAGGAAAAGAGAAGGGTCATCCATTTTGTGGCATCTCTTCACCATGAAAGGGGCCCGCAGAGATGTGGGGATCGCTACAGCTGCTCCCAGGACGAGTGCTGACAGTCCATCGGTTAGGGCAGATTGACCAGGCTTCTGATCACATGGATCATGATAACAATCATAATCAGATTCAGTGAGGATTTAGCCTGTGCTCACCACAGTTCTTGGTCCTTTACAAACATTATCCCATTTCACTATTTCCCTGTATTTTGAAGCTAAGGAGCGTCGGAGAGAATGAGCTCCTTAGTGTACTATGAGATTGTTTCTAAGTTCTGTAGCATAGAAAAGGTGACCCTTTAGCTTCTTGGAATGGGCGAGGTTGTTCCTTTTAAATTTAGGCACTGAATAAACACAGGACTAATTCTAAGATGTACATTTAAATAATTCCATGGCATAAATTTAAATTTGATGGCGAAAGGCCCTTTCTATGTATTACTCTTCATTAGGAGGAATTTGCTGTAATTACTATGCAATTCTGAGTGGCTTTCCAGCATGCTATTTTAAGGAAAGATCAGAGGATTTCTATTGAACTGATCCCATTAACCACATTAGGGATAAAGATATGGATATTGAACAAGGTGCATGTTTTCATTCAGTATGTAATGGCAATCATTTAAAGGAGTATATCACTTATTAGATCATATTTTTAAAGCCTGATTGGAAGATAATTTGTCCTGCATTTCAAATTGGGGTATTTGTAATGTAGTTATTTAAAAGTGAGTTTAATTAGGCCATAATAGCCAATACATTGCTGCTGAAACGGAAGGCTTTGAACTGCAGCCAGAAAGCATCCGTGAGTGTTCCATCTTCAGGAACATTAGCGCGGCTCTTGAGGGCCAGGCAGGAGTCAGCTCTGCAGCCCCAGCTCATCCTCAGGATGCGGGTGGAGTTTGGCGCAGACACACAAGCTGGTTTCAGGGTGAAATGGGCAGGCCATATGTGTTTCCCCCGCTAAGACACTAAACTGAAACTACATGAAATATAGTTAAAATAATATCAATCTTACTTTTAGCTTGTTGATCTTTTATTACTTAAAAATTTTCTTTTTTAAAAAAAAATTTGTTGTCAGGCTTGGTGTTGCAAGCCTGTAATCACAGCACTGGGGAGGCTGAGGCAGGAGGATCGTTGGGAGTTCAAGACCAGCCTGGGCTACAAAGTGAGCACAAGGCCAGCCTGAACTGCATAGGGAGACCCTGTCCCAAAAAGATAAAAAAAATAAAATAATAAAATTTTAAAAATTTATGGTTTGAGTTTGTAGTTTTGCCTTCAACACTTTCTCAACACTTTTCTGCTCCTTAGTTAGGAACCACCTTGATTATGTTACAGACACGCTTAGCACATACAATGCTAAACAGATCCTGCCGCTCTGCTTCCTTATTTTAGGAAATCCCATAAGAATTTTAGGTGTTTAGCGGGGCTGGGGATTTAGCTCAGCGGCACAGCACCTGCCTGGCAAGTGCAAGGTCGTGAGTTCAATGCCCAGTACCAGGGAAAAACCAAAAAAAAAAAACAAAAAACAAACAAACAAAAAAAAGGAATTTTAGGTCTTTAGCAGGGACCCTTCAAAGTCTGCCTGGGAACACACCAATAGATTGTTCTGTTTTCCCAGCCTTCTTGGTTTAAAGGTAAATAATTCTAAGAGGGGAGGGAGTTGGGAACACCCAATTTTGTTTGCGGCTGTATTGTAGAATTGCCTCCAACAGAATGTCAAAAAGGTACCATTCTGAGTCCCTCTCAGCTGAATGGTTTTTTTTCTGTTTTTTTTTTTTTTTTTTTTTTTTTTTTTTGGTGGTGCTGGGCTTCTCACAGGCCGCTCCGCTACACCCCTAGCCCTTTATGTTTCCTTTTCCTGTTTTCCCAAAGAGAGTGGTACTAGAGTGAAAATTATATTGAAAAAATTAAACAAAGATTTATTGCAGATTTATTGCAATAAAAGATAGAGTTTAGAACTCCCCCAGAGCTGAACACATTAGGAACCAGCAAACAGAAAAGGCCATTATTTTTTAAAAATTGTATATTTACTTATTTATTTATGTTTACTTTTACCAGTACAAGTTTCCAGTGCATCATAAAAGGTAGGATGGAGGGATCTGTGTCTGCTAAATGGCTTCACCCAGAAGAAAAGTGAGGTCTTACTTTCGCTGCCTTCCTGACTGAAGAGGGAGCTGCACAGGTTGGAGCAGAGTCCCACTGAAGTTAGGCTCCTGCTCTGTGTAAAGAAGCTGGGAGGTGTAAGCACTTTATGGAGGGTAACCTAAGAGAAGGAGGCCTCCCAGGCCTTGACTTAAATAGCCTTGGGTAATAGAATTGGTAAAAGGTTTTTTAGAAGATTTACATATCAAAGGAGGGAGCGGAGAAGGAATTCACTGAGCAGTGCTGTAATGAAAGCAAGAGGAGAGACCCAGAAACCGGAGGAAGCTTTTCTGGTTTGGAGAACCGAGTGCAAATTCCCCAGCAACCGTTTGCAGTCTTCAGCGTTAGCTCCTACTGTGGGGCCAGCAGGAAAGGATAACAAACAATGGATGGGCTTTTGTTTGTTTGTTTGTTTGTTTTCAGAATACACAATTTTTTTTATTTAACTTGAACTACTTTGATGCTTCTAAAGATTTTTTGTTATTATGATATAATGAGATGGATGGATTTTTGTTGTACTTTAGAAAGCTCTTTACAACATTTTGTAGGAATTGTGATATGCAATAGGAACTATTAGTTATGGCCTGGCCTTTAGAATCAAATAGAACTAATTTGAGATGGGCCCTATCCTGGTCTTGGGGAAATTATTTCGTATTTTTCGTGGTCAATTTTCTGGCCTGCAAAGTGGAAAGAGTATTCTCTTGTGAGACTGAAAGGAAAGAGGATGCACACACAGTGCTCGCCAGAGTGGCACATACTGCGTGTTTAAGGAGTAAGTATGGTGAACTCAACAACAGGTCGAGCGGGCGCAGTCACTAGTGCTGGTTTTGTACCAGTGTGTACAGTTGTGAGATTCCTCCTAAAGAGACAGATTTAATCTAGGGGAAAACTAAGCACAGCCCCTCTTAGTGTTGGAGAACAGGCGTTGTTAAAACCTTCTAAAAGGCGATTGGCTGCTTATATTAATTAGCAGGTAAGTGAGTTTGCTGGATGAGATTAAGCCTCTACTTAAAAGTCTGTAAAAATCAATGGCTGCTAATACAGAAACTTCTACCAGTAACTGCAAAATCAGTAACGGGAACAGAGTAGGTTCTGAAGCAGCCTCCTGTCCCCAGCTTTAAAGCATTAATAACCTGTTCCACATCACATTTTTATTAGAAAATGCTGGAATGCCTTAAAAGCCTTTCTCAAGTGTGACCTAGGTCCTGTTGTGCTTTGCAAAGACGCAATGAGATGCGTTTCCCATGCTCTAAAATATCCGCCAGCCTGGGAGGGAGAAACGTAGTGTAGGTTCAGAAAAATATAGGGTAAGTCTGTCTCTTATGAAAACCTGAAATCCAGAAGAATGAAGTCAGGTTCTTTTGTAATTTGTGTCAAATACCTGTTTTGATCACCAAATTGGTTTCCTGTGGCGTTTGGGGGGTACCTTATTAATTACACTTCCTCAGATGGTATCAGAGAGAAACCAGCACATTCCTAATTCCACCCCAAGGGGCGTGCTGCCTCCGTGAGAACCAGTATGCTCTCCCAGTTCACGTGTGCCAGAAGGCAGCAACCTCTCCACCGGGCTTTACTCTGCGGGTCTGCTGCCCTCAACACACTGCCTTGACACTGAGATCGGTGTCATTATCCCTAGCTCCTAACCTGTCCACAGACTGTTGTAACCAGCCTGACAATGGGAACAAAATAAGAAAGACAAAACAGTTTATTAACCTTCCAGATTAAAAAACCATGTGCTAAAGAGGGCAGTAGGCCCAGCATTTATTAATTAGGTTTAGATAAGGAAAAGAGAAAAAAAAAAGGGCTAGGAAAAACAAAACTATAAATGCCACCACATTTATAAACACACTAAAATTTTTGGTTCCTTGGATAAACTTGGGATGTCAAAGTTTCTGAGTTCAAATTCATGTTCAGCCACCTGCTGTGTAATCAGAGGCAGATAATTAAACCACTGCATAACTTGACTTTTGCCTCTGCAAAATGACATGAATAATGTTAAACACCCACGCCACTGAAGTACTGATAGAAACAAACGAAACCTAGAATGAGACTGTACCTGTAAAGGACTTAGTAGAATGTCTGCCATGTGAAACCAATGATATAAATTAGCTTTTATTATTAGCACCAGCAAAAGAAGGAGTAAACAATAAAATAAACGGAAGTAGAGGTATATCCCAAACCAAGAAGGGGAAATATTAATAACTAACATTTTGGCATCTAGAAAGTTTTCAAAAGTACATCTAAATTCCATAGCACTTTCGTCTGTACCCACAGTGAACCTAGCGCTGCTGTGCAGGACATGTCCAGGGTGGGCTGGGGCGGGGATGATGGGACGTATCAAATGCATTCTTCGTTTTGGAAAAACATGAACAAAAGGGCCTGCCCCCGCAGCACTTCTCAGATACAGAATGGTGTTTTTCTGTTTCTTCTTGAAGTTCCCTCCCTCTTCTTCCTAAAACACTTAGGAACGCTCAGGGCGGTATGACTCCTGGGTGTGTCCACCCACAGCGCCCTCGCCCCGTGGGGGAATGTCTTGTCCTCCACGTTTCCTGACTCTGAGCTTCATGGGTTTCTCACTAGTGGGCTCAGAGGGAGCTGTCTAACCCTTCACCTTGGCTGCTGCACTTTCACCGTAAAAGAATCTGATCATTTCCTGACAAAAATTGGGAAAAATGAGACAGCAACAGCATTGTGTCAGGAATATAAAAATGATTACCCAGAGTAAATAGACCCGGTTCCAAGTCAGGAATACTGTACCCTGCCCCATTACCCAGAATGCTCATGGCTTTACAGATGCTGCGCTGCCATCTGGGTGAGGGGTGCCTCTCTCCCACCAAGCACAAAGCCGTGCAGTAGAAACTCTCCAATGGATTTGAGCCAGGTATTCCCCTAGAATTCCAGAATAGGGACAGAGGAGAGAAAAATAAATCAACAATTTAAGAAAGCAACGCTGAGACCTAATCAAAAGAATTACTGCTTCTCAGATAATCAGCTCTACCATCCTCTATTACCAAATACTGGTCTTAGATGATTGACTTCATGACACCTAAAAACATCAACTATCATAAGAAAATATTAACAGAGGGAACAATTTAATTCATTCTAACCATAGGAGCCAGACAGCACCCATCCATTAAAGACAGAACACTTCCCAACAGAAACACACTCCACATGCAGCCCACCTCGCTGGAACGACATGCCCCATGATAGAAAGAGCTGCTGTCACCGCCAGAATTCACAGGGTCATAGTCACAAAAAGGAAGACCTCAAACACCACTACCCCCACGCAGATGATGTCCTGGGTGGTCACTGCCACGACTGACTGGGCCAGAGCATGCATGATGCCTTGCAGAACTAATGGTTGGGACAGCTAATGATTCGGTACCATTGTGTGAAAGACACAACGAACATAATCAGACCATTATTTTCGGAGGACTCACACATTTATTGTCCTGCCTGATTTAATCCTTAGAGTGACCTTGGGAGGCGAATAGTTTAAATGTCACCATCACATTTCTGATGCTGGCAGAGGGTAATGAATTCCCAACTGCCACTGAACAAGTCAGGTTCCAGAACTACAACCAGTTACCTAATCTCACATCCATCTTTTCCATTCTGCATTGCTTTTTCACGATTCTGTGAGTGTGAACCCCTACAGCAAAGGAGGTAGATGGCAGGAGGTGAAGAGCAGCAAAACTGGCAGAGGGTGAACCGGACAGCTGCTTAGGAAGGTACCTAAAATATTAAATGCTTTTATATATGACACAGTGAAAAACTAGGAAATAATAATACATTTAAATTTTAGCTGTCCACATGGAAGCTTGAACAACCTAACGTCTTTCAGACTGGTTTCTTTCCTAAAGGTAATAATAACAGCTTTACCACAGAGCTGTGGCAGATGAGGAATAAGATAATGTATGCATAACTCAATACACAGAGCCTACTGTGTAATAATAATAAGAGCAAAAATCGTTCATGAAGTAAAATAGGAAAAAATAGGTATTATTGCAGGTCAGAAGTCATCAGAGCTGTATTATGTATCAACTGACAAGT
The DNA here is from genome assembly GCF_000276665.1 of Chinchilla lanigera. NCBI lineage: Eukaryota > Metazoa > Chordata > Mammalia > Rodentia > Chinchillidae > Chinchilla > Chinchilla lanigera. The sequence continues at coordinate 16,245,248 of NW_004955441.1, read as the reverse complement.
ACTGTTAGAAATATCTCCTAAGGATAAATTTAGGAGGACATTAAGAAAAGGATTTTATTAATTCACCATATTTAAGTGATTTAATCCCAAGATATCATAAATTTTCCATGGAACTCTTCAAAAGCCTAGCTTTACCTATGCAACCATGAAAAAAACCCAAAAAAAGACAACTTTAGCAATGTGGGTCAGAGAAGTAGGAGTTTAACTATATCATATGTACGAACTATATACAAATACACTATGCACGCACAATATTCATTATTCTACCTATAATCATGGTGCCAAATTTATTGTAAGTTCTCCCTACACTTCTCATTCCAGGCCATGAAGTTTCCTTGGAATAAATCCTGTGGTTTGTTTAAGATAGATTGCTCTGATTTCTATATGCAAAAAAGTGAAATGTATCTTAAGAAGAGTGATTGCTACATCTATGTACTTCTGGCTGTTGTAGTCAGTGAACTCCCAGGAAGGGAAGCTATTTTGCTATCAAGAAATGAAGTTGAATAGAAATCAGTAATAATGCGTACCATCTACATTTCAATGCGTAGTTCATCTTGCATTTTCTGAAATGTAATACATTTTGATGTAAAACACATAGGGACTCTCTGGGCTCTTCAGCTTTGGAACTTATTTTCTCAGTTGTTGCCTGTATGAGTTTTCTTCCGCTTGACGATTATGGAGAGTTTGATCCAACTGATGAGGCCCTTCTTCCCTCCCTCCTTCTAAGAGCAACAGGGCTCAAAAGTACCCTAGAAACTTCTGGAAGCTGCTCTGCTGAACTGACGAAAGGAATTCAAAGTTAGCTATCAACTGTTTGCAGCTCTGCGATGTCAGGCGATGTACATGAATCGCCCAAATGCATCCAACTGAAGACTGCGACTCGGTGAACTTTAAATAACTTAGTGACCTCAGTCATTGGGATCTAGTGGCATATTACTTGGAAGCTCAGGATATTAGATAGGTATTTACATTAATGCACACTGATCCCAGTTCTCCAAAGCACATGGAAGGGATCTCCGGTTTAATGACGTAAATAACACATTTACTCTTTTATGGAAGAGATTATGTAGAGTTGGGGTAGAAAAGTATTGAGGTAAAATATTTTATAAAGAAGTACTCGGTATTAATACCAGTATTTTTTCCACTTGCCCAACACCTTTCCTTAACACTTTACAAGCAAAGGTCCCTGAGGATTTCAAATTTCGTAAGGGTAACATTCACAGGTTCACTGGTAGACATTCACCAACACACAGAAACCTTTTGCTCCAGTCAGTCAGCAAGCATCCTCTGGCATCCGCAGAGGTTCAGGCTGCACTGGAGGGTGGGAGGTAGAGAAATTGGTGACAACAAGGCAGAGTTACAAGCAACTGTCAAAGGTATTCTGATTTTCTCTCTGAAAATGAGAAAAATACATGGAACAGCAATGTGAGCATTTCTGTACGATTTCATTACAGTATAGAATCCATATTAAAATGGGTGCTATAGGGTTGAGTGATTTTATCTTTTAATTTTAAATTTTATAGCTGCTACTGGGGTTATAGCTCAGTGGTGCAGCACCTGCCTGGCAAGCACAGGGTCCTGAGTTCAATTCCTGATACTAAATAAATTAATAAATAAATAAATTTTATAGATGCTATTAGATTGTTTCCTAAAAGCAAATGAAGTAATTATGTTCTTACTGGTGTTTACATCTCTTTTCCAACTGATTATGTGCATTTTTGGCATTTTAATTGGATGTTTGTGTTTCTTCATATAGTGATGCATTTTCTTTGTATGTTAGAGGCATGTCCTTTTTGCGGGGGCGGTACCAGCAATGGAACTCAGGACTTCAAGCTTTCCAGGCAGGCGCTGAACCACTAGGCTAAATCCCTAGCCCTAAGTTATTTACTTTTGGCTTGTGATAGGCCCTACAAATACCACCCCTGTTTCATTTGCATTTTTACATTCTTAGTAATCTGTCTATAAAATTATTATTTATGAAATCAAACGCACACGTATTTTCATTCATGGCTTCATTCCACAGTCCATGATCTGTGTGATTAGACTCACGTCCACCTTCACATTTCTTCTCCCTGTCCCTCTAAGCCTGCTGTGCTGCCGCACTCTGGCTCTCACTCGGTTCCTGAAAAGCAAACCCCTTCCTCCAGCTCAGTCCACACTGAGTTCTCCTGTTCTGTCGGACTCTCCCTCTGCTTTTCTGCTTGACTGCTGTCCACGCATTTCTGGGTCTCATCATGTCAATCTCTGAAAGGACTTCTTGGCTCCCCAGGCTAAATCAGAGACCTCTGCTACATTCTTTTATGTGTTTACAGTTCTCCATCATACGTCTCCCACCTCTTACTCCATGTTTCACTGTGTAGCTCTTTCTTGTATGTTTCTTTACCTTATTATTTTTCAGGGTCCATATGGGCATATGCAAGTGTGTTTGACTATGTACTCATCCATTCTGTCACTGGAACATAACTTTAATCACTGTATATTCATTGACAGAGCTGGGAAAAGATTTAGAGAAAACTTCATAAAAGATGGATAAGTTAAGTGGAGGTATAGATAACCCCGAGCCTAGAAGGAGGAAAGTGATCATACAAGCCAGGCATAGAGGTAGAACCTATTTTGGGGGGACTTGGGGGCAGCAGTAATGTGACGGCTGTGATTTCCACTGAAAAAAGTAGAAAACACACACGGGTAGGTAGGTGACAGCCTGTCAGGAAAGACCAAGTAGTAGATACAACAGATAGGCCATCCAGCAATGTACCAGCAGTAGGGACTTGGGTATTTTAGTAAACACCACGATGCATTCAAGGGCTCCCATAAAACCAGATGGAGACAGTTACCGTGTGAGAAGTGTAAGGAACATCAGATAACCAACACATGCGGATGTGTACATTGCAATGTATAGGATAACCGAAGAACAGAATTCTATAAATGCTGTGATGCTATGACCCTGCCCAGAGAGAAGGTACCAGCTGTCTGCTTCGCTGTCTCCTCAACAGAGAAAATGTTAGACTCAGCTGCCAAGCAGGTAGCAAAGATGCATGAATTTGCAACTTCTTTCAGAATGTCAGATTTACTAGAGAAGGCCTATGATGTTTCAAGCATTTCTTCTCATAAGCTTCTTGTTTGAGTTGCATTAATGGGGTTTAATATGGGCACCGCAAGGGAGCAGCTTAGAGGAGAGAGTAAGAGGGATTGGAAACGTCTATGGCTTCTCACAAAACCACAGCCTTAGTTGAAACGATCCATGCAAATATCACTGTGTCCTGCTTTCCTATGAGTGTGCCATTTAAATATGCCTTCTTGTGAGCAATTGCATCATAATTGCTTATTCTTGCCTGCGTTGTACTAAAGCACAAAAATGGGAAAAATAATCATCTTTGGGTGGTTTTGGAGGTAGGAGGGGAAAAATGTGCTAATCTCAATTCACAAACACCCCAGGAGCCTCCTGTTCCAATTTTCTTTTCACAGTATTAATGAAACTGGGTACCGAAAAGTCAAATCTTCTCCTGTAAATCTAAAACCATTTTCAAGGCTTGCCTAGAATTATAATAACTTCCACATTTATTATGACACAGGATAGAATTCTGGTCTAATGAGATAATTTTAGGAAACTTTTTTTTCTAGTGGTGGAGACAGAAATGTGAAAATGACTAAGTTGAATCTATGATAAAACCAGAAACACTGGTCAAAGACACTTGGAAAACTCAATAAATGCATCTCACGGATAGTTTTTAAAAAGGGTCATCATGATAAGGCAAAATATCCAACAATTCCAGTTAGCAGAATGATATGTATAGAGAGTTATGAAGTTCTATGATCTTTTCGTATGCCCCTCTGGATCTGAAATTTTTGGTTCACATTTTCTTAAATCATTGGTTTGTTTTACTTTCATGAGACTCATCGTTTCCTACAATTCTTTTTCTTAAAGCTCAACTGAATTTTCATTGTCATCAATATACAGCGGCACTCACGCTTTATCCTTGAATTGACAAGGTCATGGTTGATGATGATACTCACAGTCTATATTGAAGAAATAATGGCAGCCTGGAAAATTGCCTGCAAACCGCAGGCTCACCCTGAAAGCCAACTTTGGAAACAACATAAATATGAAAAGATTACAGTGGAGGGACAGCTCATTCACGTATACAAAATAATTTCATAAAGTGACAATTTGAGAGATAAAAAGAGCGTGTCGTGACACGTTACTGCCTTGGCAGACTCATCGATGGAAATGTAAGATTCCCTCAGCCATCACGTCCCATTCTGTCATAAGAATTGGGATTTCAAACAGCATGTCTCATCCAGTTTTGCAAAAACATAATTCATGAGCAGGTTTTTAAAAATATCAATATTTTTATTGCTGTTTCTAAGCTCAGAAGGAATGACTTAGAACGCCAAATACTTTCATCGCAAAGTGAAACCTTTCTGAAAAAATCCATTAATATTCAAAAGTGTACCTTTCAAAGTGCGTATTCTGCATCACCCTTTGTGACTTATCTTGCGTGTCGCTGTGAACTTTACCCTTCCTGTTTGTGAGTCCTAAATTATGACTGAATAAGGTCAAACAATGAGAACTGGCACATACAGGAGCTGATGCAAAGCTTAATATTGCCATCTGTATAACCAAAATTTTCAATCAAATATGTATTTTAATAAAGTGCATAATTTTATCTCTTAATAAATTTAGAAAGTTAATGTTTAAAATAGTTATGCCAAAAAAAAAAAAATTTAAGGGGCCAGGTACACAGCTCAGTGGCATAAGTGCTTGCCTGGCAAGCCTGACGTCATGAGTTTGATTCCCAGTACCAAAAAAATAAAATAAAATAAAGACTTTGGTAAAACAGTCACATTCCTGTCCTGGTAGTTTAAGATAAATATCTCAATCAATTTAACATAAATTAAAAGTGTAATGGTCAAATGGCTTAACTTTTTATGCAGAGCAACAATTTCAGATCTATTATTATTTTATATGATAAAGCACTGAATATGTCCTTTGTGTTTTCTGTACATTTTCCATAATAATTTATCATCTGCTAGGAAAGAATTGATTTATAGCATAGTGCAGAAGTATATTAACTGTCCTAATACCTGAAATCATATACTTACCTGAGTAATCATAATATTAATTACACAATGAAAATTCCTAGAACTAGCATGCCAGATTCTCAATAAATCTACAAAGCCAAAGTAAACCATGTGGAAAACTTCCACAGGTATCCAAATTTGCCAAATGTTAGGAGGGGGGAGGGTAAAAAGAGGATAGAAGGAAAGGAAGCACGCGAAGGGAGGGAGAGAGGAGAGAAGATGGGGGGGGGAGAGAAGAGCCACTTTGCATTTGTCCTCAGTCCCTGAAGCTCGGGAGCTGTCCCTTGCCATTTGGCTGAGTGTAAGAAGTGACTGTGATAGGGAGAGCTCATTGTCCTCAGAAGGGCTTCTTGTCCTTACAGCGCCGTCAGCCAGGTGTGTCCACCCCGCGTTCCACAGGCAGCCCTTTCCCTCCCATATTTTTGTAATTTAAAAGGTGTCTCTCATTAGTGCAGTTTTCAGTACGCACTGTGTGCATTCCTTCTGTGAGCTGGGACCCCTACGCGACACATCGTAGTTCCCTTTCGTCCCTTCGCCCTGCCCTCCCTCCCGCTCCCCTCAATCTCTTGATCCATCTCTTGACACCCTTCCTATCTGAGAAAGACCTGGCTCCCTAGTTCCTCTTACCTGCCTTTTATTCTGCTTTCTATTTTTCATTTCGGTTTCTCATGAAAGCGAAGCCATGCAGTGTTTCAGCTTGTGTTTCTGGGTTATTTCACGTCGCATTATGGTCTCCAGGTGCATCCGTTTCCCTACAAATGACTTAAATTTACCCTTGTTTACGGCAGAGGAGGACTCCACTGATGTCAGCGCCACATTTTCTCCACCCCTTCCTCCGTCCCTGACCGCACAGGGCACTTTTCAGATTGATCTACTTTGCACTGTGCTGCTGTAACATGGGTGTGCGTGTGTCCCTGGGATACAGTGTCTTCAACTCGTTGAGGCGGAAGAGGAACAGCTGTGTCAAGTGGAAGTTTTAGTTTCAGTTTGTTGAGGAATCTCCATACCGATTTCCATAATGGTTGTACTAGAGTACATTCCCACCAACAATGTAGAAGCGTTCTCCCACAAAGACACTCGGCAGCCTTGCCAGCATTTGTTATTGGTTGATTTCCTGATGATGGCCATTGTTTCAGGAGAAGGTGGAATCTCAGTGTTGTTTGCATTTCTCTATTGACCAGCAATGTTGAGCATTTTTTCTTGTACTAACTGGTCACTTATACTTCTGAGAAGTGCCTATTCATTTCTCTTGCTAATATGTTGATTGGGTCTTTTATTTTGGGGTGCTCTAGTTTTTCGGAGTTCTTTATATATTCTAGATATTAGTCCTCTGTCTGAGGAATAGCTGGAAAAAATTGTTTCCCATTCTGTAGGTTTTCTTTTTACTCTGTTGATTGCTTTTTGTGTGTGTGCAGAAGGTTTTTAATTTGACAAAAAAGCGAAAACATACACTGTAGGAAAGGTAGCTTCTTTCATACACGGTGTCATGAAAACTAGCTATCCACATGCAGAAGATTAAATCTAGATGCATATCTCTCACCACATACTAAACTAAAATCAAAATGGAAAATAAAAATAAAATGGGTCAAAGAACTAAATGTTAAAGCAGAAACACTCAACCTGCTAGAATGTGAAATAGGTAAAACTCTTCAAATCATCAATGTAAAATGAACAGAATACCAACAGAAAAAAGTACCAAAAATCAAAAAATGGGATTACATCAAATTAAAAAATATTTTTAAGAAAAGAAAGTCTTATTACTTATGTATCTTAACTACATATTTTTTTTTGACCCAAGACAATTCCTCTCTACCTGGTGCAGCCTAGACTGGGCAAAAGATACTCATCAGCTAACCTGCCAACAGAAGTCAAAATACTTTGTGTTAGTGTTAAAGCAGGTATGCAGCTGTCCCCACATGAAGAGCAAGCAGTGTTGATGTTGTTGACTCTGAGAGATGCACGATGTGAGACACTGTTCACTAGAATTGCATGGTGAGGTGTGATAATCACAATAACCCATCACTGTAGTGTTCTCATTTTACGAAATGCATACTTTATACGTGATATTATACTTCATGAATCATTGAAACAGGATGTATATGGACCCAAATTTTAGATTTCATGAACTCCTTTTTTTATTAGTGACACCTAACCTTAAAATTAATTAGGTATGCCACCACCAAAGTTAAACTCTTGTCCACTGAATTAAACCCAGTTGCTTAAATGCCTTGCTTTGCTCGGTGACATCCGTCAGTCCTACTTAAGTTTGCCTTTGACCCAGACCACTTGTGTCCTTGGGACCAGTGAGATAAACTGGCTTTCTCATCTTACTGTTATCTACAAATCAGAGGTCATTTTTTACCTGTTAAAAGTTAAAGGTAATTTGTGTGTGTTCCACTTTTGTCATCCCTCCTTCTTTGTTCTTTCACTTGTTTTTAAAAATGACTTTAGAGCTGCGCATGGTGGCACAGGCCTGCAGTTGCCGTGATGGGGTGGGGTTACATGGTGAGTTCAAGGCCAGCCTGCACTATACAATGAGTCCCTGTCTCAAAAATAAATAAATACATAAATACATAAAACTGTCTTTATCACACACCTGGATAAATAAAGGGAGAAAGAGTAAAAGTAAACTTCAGTTCATTTATTCAGCTTTTAGCACAGCTGAGAAAAATATGTTGTAAATTTTTTTTGTTTGTTTGTTTGTTTTGTTTTTTTTCTGGTACCGGGAACCGAACTCATGACCTTGCGCTTGCCAGGCAGGCGCTTTGCCACTGAGCTAAATCCCCAGCCCCTGTTGTAAATTATTTTAATTATTAAAACTGTCCTATTAGCTTACTGTGGAATGTAAAAGGAAGGAAAAATGCTGAAATGGATGAAATCCAGAAATTACTTATGGATATCTCTGATCAAAATCCATTTCTCACATTGGCATCTTTAGCCTTGCTATGTTATTTTCTACATTCAAATTAATATAAAATGTCCTCAGATATTTTTCTGTGATCATCAAAATAAAGTATTAATAACAAATCAATAAGTGAAACTACATTTATAATTCATGAACATAGTTGGATTTCTCTAATCTCTAATCTGTTACTGCATGCATGAGAAAAATGTCCTTTTAACACATACATATCTTTCACCTTAGAATGAAATTTAAGGGAAATGTGACTTAGCCTTCAGATTTGAAGCATGAATAGAAAAACATTAATTAATCAGATCTGGGAGCAACTGCATATTGCAAACAGTTCCATGATAATACTAGTTACGGTGATTATGAAAATTTTAATGTGAATGGAAGGAATGATAGAAAGGGAATGTAGATTTCTTCATGGGGCCTAGATTTTAGCTTTTTAGGGCTTTTCTTGTATTACTTTTAAAAATATGATCTATAGAACAGATACGGATGGCATGCAGATATTTTTAGGTCTCGTTTGACGTATGCAACATTTTTGCTGGTATTCTAGAAAAGCCAAGTACAGTCCTCAAATAGGAAATGTGTATCCAGTGCTTAAGCCACAAACTTCAAGAATTTCAGGTTCTGCTCCTGTCTTTGCTAGCTCATTCTGTTTCCAGGACACATTATTAATGTGCTGCATGCAGAGTTGCTCTGAAACTGTATCAGACATATTTGAGACATAAAATTTAAATTAATACTCCTGGATAAGATAATCCATGCATTACACTAATTCCTAGATAGAACTGAATATATTCTTGTGCTAGAAAATTTAAATCCTGCATCCCACGAAAATCCTCACATTTTATTTTCTGAGCTAAGTGATTAGGAATGCGTCTGCCTCCTCCCCCACCCCCTCTGATGACTTGAGATAATTGTAAAAATGGATTTCACACGAAAGCGTTCCATCAAGTGGGGAAAGAGTGATTTAGGCAACATTTACATAAAATTCTCTTTTTAGCTTTTGAGGCTCCGTGATAAAAGGCAGCTCTGCAGAGGGAGCAAGTAGAAGGTTGTCACTTAGCAGAAGTTAGCAGCTGAGCTAATTGGCACACTTTGACAAGATGACTGTATTGAAAGGAGAAAGCCCGCCTTTGGTTTGTCAGGTAGTGACAGTTGCTGCAGTAGGTTCTGTGCTTCTTGAGAAGAAATTAATTTCCTGTAATCAACTGCTGTGGATTATACTCTTTGTGTGCTTCTACCTTGGTCGTAGAAGTGACTGTGAGGCTTTTTATTCAGCAACATTACATTGGCTTGTGTAAAACAAGCAGTGACATAGTCAGGATACAATTCCTGCTGCATTTTGTAGCTTCAGAACACGTTGCTGCTTTGAGGCTGAGAGCTACGACTTTCTAAACAACTGTCTTTGTGGGAGGAAAAGACAATGACAGCAAAACTCTCACCTCTGAACAGAAGACTCTTAGGGACATTTGAAAGTGAAATTACAAAGAAGTGTGGGTATGTGTAATGGTAAATGATTCCCGGTCATTAACAGAAACTTTTACGGAAATACTAAAGTTCACTGAATGACATTGCATAGTAGTGAACTAAAAGCACAGTCTTAGTCTTCTTGAATTGTTGGTTTCCTGGGGAGTGTGAACACAGACACACATATGTGTGTGCACAATATATACACAAATTGAGATTTTTTAAAAGTGACTGCGTAATTTCCAAAGAGTAATGTTTTGGAAGTTGTAGGATTTTTAACCTACTGTACCTGAAATATTATCTTTTTCTGAAAGAAAAAGGAGAGGATGAAGATTCAGTGAAAGAGAAAAAAATAACCGAGGATAAAAAATAGACAGAGTATTTTCTCTTTACAGTTCCTATTCTTTTTCAGTTAAAAAAAGAAAGCATCTCAAGAAAAAGAGCTGCTCTTCCACCTCTCCCTCTCCAGCCCTTTCCTTTGCCTTTTGTGGTCAATTTCAGGGCCTATGGGGATTTGGGGAAGACACTGGACACCTTGTGATCGATGCATCGCTTGTACCTTGTTTATACTGTAGGAAGATTAAGTAAGGGTTCTGTCCGTTGACTAAAACTAGGCCAGCCAGTCTTTTATTATCATCCATTAAGTGCCAAGTGTTGACTCAAACCAGTGTAGAAGATCCTCAAGCTTGAGAAAGAATGCTTTCCTACTTTCTTTCCCAGAGCTTAGCCTTGAGGATCATTCAGTCACTGCCAATATATAAATAAAATGCATGTACACATACGTAAACAAATGACTCCAACAGGAAGGGAAATCAGTTCTGTCGTAGCTTATAAATACGTGACTAAAATTGCACTTTTAAAAGCGGACAATTAGACTATTCAAAGGGCCTGGATGAGTCTATTGTTCAATGCTGCGTTCGTTAGAATGGAAAGTAGTGTAATTTCTAAAGCAGGCCTACGTGGAGTTGTCCTGATTCAGTCCAAGTTATTCCTAGGTGCTCCGCAGAGACAGCAGGGTCGTTCCCTGAGTGATTTGTGCTAACATGATAAGGGAGGGCTGTTGTGGTTTATTCGTCATGTTGGGTTTATGACCTTTCACCAAACTTGCTGTCAAGCAAATCGATGCTTATTTGGGGGCTGTGCTTAGATAATGCAAATGAATACTGGTGATGCAATTGACCTGTGAGGAGTAAGAGGTGACAGCCGATCTCCTTCAGAGGTCTCTGCATCATTGTTTCCATGGTCACTGACCGTGAGGCATGGGCATCGCTCTGCATAGCAACATTATACTTTACCGAAAGAGGTCTGTTCCACGGGGCGCTGATATACAGGGAGGGTGTGAGGCTGGCTCTCCAGGACGCAGAAACCCAGTCATCATTTCTGTGTGTTCTCACCCTGTTTCCTACAGCCAACCCAACCCGAGTGGGCGGGAGGGAGCCGTACCCTGGCTCTGCAGAAGTGATCCGGGAGTCCAGCAGCACCACGGGCATGGTTGTCGGGATCGTGGCCGCAGCCGCCCTGTGCATCCTCATCCTTCTCTACGCCATGTACAAGTACAGGAACCGGGATGAAGGCTCGTACCACGTGGATGAGAGCCGAAACTACATCAGTAACTCGGCACAGTCTAACGGGGCCGTGGTGAAGGAGAAGCAGCCCAGCAGCGCGAAGAGCGCCAACAAAAACAAGAAAAACAAGGATAAAGAGTATTACGTCTGATCCCGGGATCTGAAAAGGACACTTGTATAGAAATAGTCTTCATTTTACCTGAGACATAATATAAACTTATTTACTTTCCTTTTTATGAAGCACATACAAAAGAAGACAGGGAATGCAATCAGGAGGGAAAGACTGTTTTTAAAAAAAAAAAACAAAAACAAAAACAAAGCAAAACAAGTATCTCATGCTCTTGTTTCTCAAAAAATCAAACAAACAAAAAAACCAAAAAACAAAAAAAAAAAAAAGAGAGAAAAAGAAAAACACAGGGGCCAATAAATTCCCTAATATCCACAGTGTTTTCATTTACTCTGCCTGTCTTTATGTTGCTGGAACATTTCTAAAAGACAGTGATGACCGCGCGCATTCATAGAGCAAAGGAGTGTGACAGCATCGAGGCACAACCCCAAAACAACACAAAACATAACACAAAAAAGAAGCTACCTATGATCCTGGATTTAGCCGAAGTGCTAGCGCTTTCCTGAGAGGTCAGTTAGTTTGATGGCCAGAGAAGACTTGTCCTCCTGAGGGACGCAACCCGCAAACCTCTCAGAGTTTGCGGCCTGGTGCAGCTGGAGCAGTGGTTGGAACTTGCGTTTCGTACAAAGTGCTGGCTTTTTTGAAGACTTGTGTAGGAACACATTCAAAAAGCCCCTTTCTGATTGTGCAAGAAAAAAAAAATGTACGGAGGCCTTATTTTCAAAAATGTGAAATATAAGGCACATTTTCACACTAAAATTTCCAGACAAAAATAAGAGGGCATAGATGCAATCATTGGGAAATTTTCATGCACGCTTACTATGTTATTACATATGTTTATATAAAACCCATCTCTGTGTGCTTTCTGGACTGTGATAAGTGACGTTTTATAGCCTGTTGTATAGAAAATGCAAAATATATCTCTGCTCTTCAGCCATTTTTGGTAAATTCAATGTTATAAGTGTTGCTAAGTATAGGGAGTTTTATGACATCAGAGCAACAATTATTTCAGTCAGATTTTTTTTGCCACCATTATAAATTGCCACAATTACTTACTTTTTTAAAAAAATTACAGTGTAGTGTTTATTCTAAGAAAGATATGTATGAATGTATATACAGACTCAGCTAATTTTTTTCTTACATGTACAGCCTTCATTCTGTTGCAGTTAAGTTTTAGTATTTGTATGAGAGGTGTGAATTAGAAGGTAAAATATATACATATATATCTTATAATCTTTTCTCCCCCAAATACTCACATCCCTACATGTGTGCACCATTTGCAAACACACACACACACACACACACACACACACCATGAGGAATCCATCAGATATGACGGAAGACCCAAACTGCACTTGATCTTAGCCAAAAGGCAGAGGAGTGATTAGAAGACCTACACTGAAAAGCAGGCAGAAAGATAGTTGTGCCAACGTATATGACAAATGGGGTGATTTGCTTCACGGAGCTCTTGCTCCCAGGAGAACTAGAGAAGATTTTAGTCCCTAAGGAAATGGAACCTTTTCTTATCAAATACAATATCCCTGGTATACTTCCGTATGAGTGTCAACCATTTTGTGGGTAGGTTATGGAAGTAAAGTTGGTAATCTACACCTTAACTCTGGCTGCTGCAATTGAAAAGTTGGTTTCCAATAAAGTAATATATATATAGTCTCTGACCTGATGTGCATGATAAAACTTTTTGGAAAGTAACTACTTTCTCAACTAAAAAAGTATTTTCAATCATTTTTGATTCTGTATTACTACCCATTTAAAAACTTCTCTTTATATTGATTTTTGACTAAATTTTAACTTTTCTGGTTTATATCTATATCATTAAATATAGTTTTAGCTTAACATGCATTAAATAGTAAGAAAGTACAGATTACTCACTTGTTTTTGCATTTTGTTTTGATGATGTTCATAGCAATAAATTATTAGAATGAGAAGGTAAAGCCATGGAAGAGCATTATTTGGATGGAAGGTAAAAATTGGTCACATTACTTGAACATCTCCTAAAATGATATTAGATTTCATACAAGACAAGAATACCTTTAGAGTTAGCTTTAATCAGCAAAGGCAAAAAATGCAAAACATTTTTGTGATATTTTAGTTAATGGAAAATGCCAAGAAGTGGCCTGGATTTCAGACATATAGTACCTTAGACATATGAATAATTCATAGCAAATCACCATTGTCTATGATTGCCAAGTAACTATGTAAGAAGAACCTTAAAGGCTTTTTCATGACCCAGAAAGTAGATGGTGTACAACTAAAATTTAATATCCATTACTTGAGTTTCAAGTTTTCATCTCTTTTTCATTTGCCAGGTTAAAGAACTCACAAGTCTTTTTCCCCCACCTCTCTCATTCCGTCTTACTCAGGGAAAGTCGGCGAAATAAAAAGGTAATATAAAACCACTAATTTACAGCTTGGGTTTAAAAAGCTGGTTTCTTTTCCATTTGATCTAGTGAATTTGAGCTAGCTTCATCTGAAAAGATTCTAACACTATTTAAAAAAACCAAGTAGTGATATATCAGTGAAGCATGACATTAGGATTGCTTTCAATGTTTCTTTCCAACATAAATTTTAAGCTTTCATGCAATGATATGATCTAATATTGCCAGTAAGATATGTCTAATGTTATTGGCCAACTCAAAAATCTAGCTGTTTTTCTTTTCCTGACTGGAGAAAGAAAAGAGAGGAGATGAGTTAGGGAGAGAAAAAGATTAATACAATCTGAGACTCTTCATACCAAATGTATCAGGGTTCACTCACAGTTTAAATAAAGGATTTCACACTACCTGGCGTAAATTTGATTACATCTCTAGACTGTAACTTTTATGATTGAGTATGCTTCTTTTTTATCCATGTAATGTGTTGCCTTTAAAAAAAAAAACCAAAAAAAACGGACAACTACTATAACAATGTGTGAGGTGGCCAATCCCTAAGGCATCAAAGAGAGGCCACGTGATCTTACCCTTCTAGTGCTTTGTGTGATTGGGTATCTAAGGGGTTTGTTTTGTTTTGTTTTTCTGTTGCAAGGCCAATTTATCCATTATTGGAAATGCTAAGCAAGTGGAATTTACTGTTTTGTTAATAAAATATTTCTTAATACAACTGTGGATTTATTGATTCAAAAATTATATGCGGCACCATTTTGTGATAAAGGGGAACTGTAAGAAAGAGATTGCATTTGAAAAGTCCAGTCCTCAGACAATCTGGGGAATAATATTGACTCTTAAGTCCATATTTTAAAATTCAAGGAAAGTTTCTACATTCATACCCCTCAAGATGCAGCATTAAATATGTCTTTATTTATATCTGTTCATTGTGTTGTACGTGAAGACCTAGATCACAGAACTACTTAAAAACAAACAATCATTTCATAAATAGTATTTTCTCTGAAAAAAGAAAGTAAATCTTTGATTAATTCCAACATTCACTACCTACAATTTACCTAACTTCTTTAATTCTAACTTTTCTTTAGGGCTGGGGATTTAGCTCAGCGGCATAGCGCCTGCCTGGCAAGTGCAAGGTTGTGAGTTTGATTCCCAGTACTGGAAACAAACAAACAAACAAACAAAAAACAAAACTAACTTTTCTTAAATGTGCATTAAGTGTAATAAAGCCAATCTTATAGGATGGTAAGGACAATATAAACTGATGTTATGTATAACATAATGAAGTAAAAGTAAAAGGTGACTACTAGTAATACTATTATTTTTCATAGTAGTGGAAAACATGTCAAAAATGTGTGCTTTTTGTTATTAGAAATATAAAAGTATAAGGGAACATTCTTATTTGTTCCATATACCTATATTTATTTTCTAACAAAGAAAATTAGCTTTGTAGAAACCAGAGTACCCATCAGTAAGTTTTACATCAGTAAGTTTTAGTTTGTAACTGTTTTAAAATCTTACCCCTTTTCAATAGTAAAAGATTTGAACATGAGTGCAGAATACACTGTGTACCTATATTATAGATACAAGTGTTACTTGTTAAGATTTCTTAAATGTAGTAAGTGTAATAATTCACATTTCCTTGATGCCTCAAATAAAGGCTGTATAATTCAGCTTACCTTAAAAATGTATAGCATTCTAAAGGTAGTAGCTATATAAAACTTATGATTAATAAACAGACGAAGACTCACAGATTCTTGTTCTGGGTGACTGGGAGGGATAGCTCTCTAAAGATAATGATTAGACATCAGCTCCTACAAATGTATATGTAATGCATAGGAATGAGATAGTGACATTGAGTATATATAACTATATATAAAGCTGAATATTTCTAACTTTATATATTTATTATAATTTGAAATGACTTTATAGATGAACATTTTCCTGGAGAAGATAGTATTTTATTAAGTCCATGAATTTTTTAAAGACATCCAAAATTCCAAAATTCAGATCCAGGGCGAGGGATATAGCTCAGCAGCACAAGCACCTGCCTGGTAAGCACAAGGTCCCAAGTTCAATTCCTCATACAAAAAAATCCTACCATTTTGTCTGTAATTTGCTAAGTCCCCCCTATTATTATGTTATCCTTCTTTTATTGTTTAAAAAAAAAAAAAAAAATTAAAAATTCACATTCACCAAAATTCAGAACCAGTGAGACATTGCATATAAAAAAATTTTGTTATAAAATTATACTGGGCTTGAATGGTTCACTGAATATCAAGAAAACATCAAGGAGATGTCATGAACTTACTGTAGTAGTACCACCCTATTATACAGAGGAAGTGACCTTTATAACTAGAGGTCCACCTTGCTGATAATTTCTGTGAAAAATAATCTTGCTTCATCTTTACCTGTTCACATTTCAAATTTTTTATTGAGCATTATCATGCAAACTCTATTCATCACACACATATCCACTCCTGTGAACAATTTCATATTCATCTGATGATAAAGTTCTCCAAGGGCCAGAGGACTTGACCTAGTATTTTGAAGGTAGTCTGTATACATCCAATATGCAACAAGCTCCTCAACAACCAATACACCTGTCTTTAAACACACGAAGATTATTGATATTGGAGAGTGAAAGACTATGAAAAATACCTAATTGAATATATGGTTATATTTAAATAAAGAGGGAGAAAAGAGCCCTTCAGGATAGTCACATAGTTAAGGCATCTTTGACCACTCTTTATAATCTCCCTTCATTGAGGAGGCCAACTGGCTCTGGATGGACTGTGAGTGTATATCTTGTACCTATACAAGTACCCTTGTCATGGAAGCATCTCCAAGAGATGGCATCTCAGGGTGAGGAACATGAGTATTCCAGGGCATCTTATGTCTTTCGTCTCAGTTCATCCCTAGGAAAGAGATGAAAATGGTTTAAATGGTTCCACTGAGCAAACATAACACCTTGAAAAAATAGCAAGGCACACTAGCAACCTTCCAGAAATAATAACAATAAATAAACAAGTCTTATTGGTCTGTAATAGTTCAGAAGTTTACTGTTTGGAACGATGTCCTGTACAGTTAAGCAACACTAATAATAATCTCAACACTAATCTGTCAGAAGCACAAATTTAGCAAATTAGATCTAAATCCTAGATTTGAAAATTACCTTGAGTAATCTGGCTCAATCATACAAAATTTTTTCAGCTGTGAAACTGAGATCATATGACCTACAGAGCTGTGAGGATTAAAAAGCAACGAATTTAAGTTTTTTTCATAACAAGTTTAATATTTTAGTGGAAGTGCAGGACTGTAATCCCAGCACTCAGGAGGCTGAGGCAGGAGGATCATGAGTACAAGGCCAGCCAGGAGTACATAGTAAAACACTGCATCACAGGAAAGCAGTAACAACAACAAAACGCATGCTGCAGTGGGAAAAAATTTCTTCAGCCAGGCATGATGACTCCTACCTCTAATTCTAGTACTCAGGAGGGCAAGACAGGAGCATTGCCAGGTCAAGGCTAGCCAAGGCTTCATGGTAAGTTCAAGGCCAGCCTGGATTATATAGCAAGATCTTGTGTCAAAAGATTAAAGCTTGCCTTTTTAATAGGTAAAATGAAAATGTACTAAGCAGCTACTAAGTGAGTAGAGCCATATCAAATTGGTACACTCAAAGTTAAGAATAGAGCGCTGAGTTAATAGTTTTTATAATAGCCACAGCATTCTCCAATGTCCCAGGCAAAGCACTGTCCAGCCATCACTCAAAGAAGGAGAGCTTCTTTGCAAGGCTTCTGGCCTTCTCAGCTTTCTGTGGCCGGGATGACACCTGACACGTGCAGTTTAAAGGAGAAAAGTGTCATTTGGGCCCTTGGGTCAGAGGTCTCGGTCCAAGGCAGAAACACCATGGGGAAGAGTATGGCACAAGAAAGCTACCTGTCTGGTGGCGGTGAGAAAGCAGAGACCAGGGAAAGAGCCGGAGAGGAAAGGGCCAGTGGCCAGACACAGCCAACGTTACACCCCACGCACCACCGAGACACAGCCAGAATGTGCTTTACTGACCTGGCCATCTCTCAAGCCAAACAACTTCACAATCTGGACTGATCATCAGCTTTTGCCTATGGAGTTTGCTACTTGAATCTAAAGGTAAGATTTCCTATCTAACCATGAGGAGTTTCTCTGTACTGAATTTAAATACTGGTCAACTGAGATAAGTTTAGATCTTGGCTCTTTCACGTGATATCCTAACCTTCATTATCAGCAAATTTGATATATATTTAGATAAAAGTTAATCCCTTAGGGAAGATATTTGCAGAATGCTTCAAGAGACCTCCCCTACAAATGTTTTATAGCTGCAGGTACTTTTGCTGCCCCAGGGATATTTGGTAATGTCTGGAGAGTGTTTGGCTTAAAGTTTGGATAAATATGAAAAAGGTATCTGCTAGATAAAGACCAAGGTTGCTACTAAATAACCATCGATACAGAAAAGCTATCCCACTCTAAAAAAACAAAGAAGCAAATAGTTGTCCTGTCTAAATTTCATCACTGCCTAGCTTGTTAGGCGTACTACACATCAACTAACTGGAATCAGACCTATCCACTTGCCAATAATCTCTCAGTGGGGTCACTCAGTGTACCATCTTGTTTAACAGAAGATGATAAGAAACCCATTTGCCTGGTATCCTGGATACAAAATAAATTCCTACTAATCTGTCAGTGAATTACTGTGAAAGAGTATTAGCTTAACTGACAATGCGGTTTATTAATTATTACTGCCTCTTTTATAATGCAGCCATAAAGCATCTCTTTGAAAATGTAGCTCTGGTTCTCATTTCAAGGCTATTGCCATGAAATTTAAAATATCCTTTGAGTATTGCTTTTTAAATCAGGTCAGAGTAATGCTTCCTCTATTCTTCTGGTGTCAACCCTTACTTCTTAAAAACTGTCAAAAGAAACCAGGACAATTCCCACATTCACATTCAAGTTGTCTGGAATGTCATTGGCCTCGACTTGGACAGATCAAGGTTTGAAGAAAGGACCTGAGAATCATTTAATCTTTCCCCGCCTCACATGTCAATCCTCACTGGGCTCTATTGTACTTTATCCTATTCTCAGAGGTCCTCTATTCTCTTGGAGTCTAAAGTCAAGAAGCGTAGGCGTGTGCGTGATTCCTGGCTGGTTAGTCCACCCAAGGGTCTCCAATAGGCCTTCTGTCATGTTTTATCATTTTCAGAAGGCTGCTGAGTGCTATAATTTACAGTGTCCCCCCAAAGTTCTACGTGTTAAAAGGCTCGGTTGGCGGCCTGTAGCACTAACAGGAAGTAGTTAACCAAGAGGAAGTGAAGTCACCGAGGAGTCCCCTTGACGGGCACGCTGCCACCCTGGATCCTTTGCTCTCTTTCCTTCCCCGCTTCCCAGCGGAGGTGAGTAGCTTCCTCTGCCATGTGCTCCACTGTGTTTTGTAATTACAGGGCCAACGCAACAAGGCCAACTGGCCAGGGACTGAAGCGTCTGAATCCACGAGTGGAAGAAAACCTCACATTGGTGGGTCTCTCGGAGCATCAGTGACAATTTCATATGCACTGTGACTTATACTTTTGCTTACATTGAATATATGCAGGTGTCTGTCTGCATATATCAGTTTTGGTCTGAGTACCATGTTATCCAAAATGATATCACTTAACTTATACACTAGTCTTTTTCATTTTTCCTGTGGTTCTAGGATGATTTTCTGTGGAAAACTGAAGCTGGGTTTTGGCTATCTTATAATCATTTTCTACCCTATGTTCAGTAGTCTGTGCACTTATATCCTTTTGTCAGTTTGAGTGGGAAAATTTAACCCAGAGTCCATAATGTATAAACCAGTTTAAATCCAAAGTAGATATTATTCTCCTCAAACATAACCCAGGACTATTGGGCAAGTTGTAACTTTTTTATAGTTGATAGGGGAAAGGTAGTCATGGAAATCAGATTCATCTTTTTTTGCTTGTTTGTTTTAGTTTTTATTATTTTTTTTGTCAAAGTGTTCCTCCCAAAGGACTCATTTTATGAGCCAACTCAAGCTCTGCCTGCTGTAAAGTTTATCAGAGAACAGCACAGTTGGCTGGGACAGTGGGCATGAGAAAGTATAGAGAAAGGACCTCAAGGGTTTAATATTTCTTTACCTTACAGTCCCAGTGATGAATGGGAATTTTATTGAGACAGGAAGTGGGATGGAGCAGGCCATGTCTTTAACACTGCTCACTGGCCCAGACACACTAGACGGTGTATAGAACTTCACCCTTGGCTGGAGGATGTGGACATTTTCCCTGTGTCCTGGCATTTCTTTTGGATCATGGAAAACATTCCACAGAGACATCTCTTGGTTCTTTATACTCTTCCTGCTTCTCCATCAGCCCATTTGCTGAAACTCAGCATATTGCTTTTTCTGTGAGTTAGAAATCTTCATGACCCTAGTATGGGTTTCAGGGCATGAGTATCATGCGTTTCTTCAAAGGAATTTTTACAGTCCTCAATACAGAGAGAGCTTCTTTTTTGTTGTTGTTGTTTTTTGTTTGATTGTTTTTCTTTGAGACAGGGTCTCCCTATGCAGTTCAGGCTGGCCTTGAGCTCACTTTGTAGCCCAGGCTGGTCTCAAACTTGCAATGATCCTCCTGCCTCAGCCTCCCAAGTGCTGGGATTACAGGCGTGCACCACCACGCCCGGCTCTCAATACAGACAAAGGAAGTACACACCCAAGTGGTCTTACACTCTGGGTACATTCTGATTTTTCCCCTTTTCTTTTGATTTATTTTTGTCTCTCTGTAGGAGAAACAGGCACCACACTGCACATGTTATTGTCCCTCGCATGTGCCTAACCTGTCCATTTCATTTGGGGCCCAGTTACGCTAAAACAATTCTGTCTCCTGTTGTCTCTGAGTCACCACCACTGCTTCAGAAGAAGTCATTGTCTTCCCTCTCTGGATTCCGCCACCCCCAGTTCTGCCTGCAGAAGAAAGGGAGAAGTCATTTCAAAAGTGAGTTCTCAGACGGCTCCGAACCCAGCCACAAGTCACCCTGATTCTCCCGCCTCACTGGCTCTTTCCTCTAAGCTTGTAATTTTTAGTTTCTGTGCTCTTTGCAGGCTTTCCCATTTGTCTTTAGTTGTATTTACCTCCAGATCATCTGGCTACTGGATAGCATCTATTTTTTCCATGTTTTAAATATTTGTTTGTTTATTAAGAGGTGAGATCTTGTTATGTGGTTCCACTGGCCTGAAACTCCTGGGCTCAAGCAAACCTCCTGCCTCCGCTTCCTCAGTAGCTGGGAATACAGGCGTGCACCACAACACCGAGCTTCTCTGTATTTTTAACAACTTTTTCTCCCCAAATCCGTAGCATATGTATGACCCATCCTGAGAGTTCCGTTCCTTTTCCTTCGTGTTAGGATTCCTGTTCCTTCTCTCTCTGTCTCTGCTCCTCACCGTCTCTTGTTGGTGGGAATTAGGTCCGGGGCACTAATGGAAATCACTGCCACTCACGACTTATCCAAAAGTTCTACTTCTATGAAGGTGAAACTGTCTTCGGAGAATGCAAATTGCTGAAGTTTCAACAGCTTGGCAGTGTTCCAGCTTTCTTACCCAGACTGGAAAATTGTATCAGTTCCTCTACATGCGATTGTGTTTTCTTCCTTAAGTCCATCAAAAATATTCTTATCATACTTAACTGTTTCTTAAAAATTTTACTTTTTATTAGTGGATGTTTGCAGAATGGAATGATTGCATTACTCCTGGGAAATTGGTGCATGCAAAAAACATATCTTCATTTTTTTTAGATCCTCTTTCTTGTTCCTTCTTTCCCTCTCCTTCTTTCTCTTGGTCCTATAACCTCCTACAAAATATCCATCTCCCTATTTCCTGTGTCTATCTTTTATTTTGCTCTTTATTTATACTTTAGGTTTCTCATATGAGAGAAGCTGTGCAGTACTTAAGCTTTTGTGCCTGCTTCATTTCACTTAATATTATCATCTCATTTTGCTACAAATGAGTAAAGTTTATCCTTCTACATGGCTACTAGCAAATGTTTCACATTTTACTAGCAAATACTTTATTTCTGATAACTTTGAGTTTTAAAATGTGATAATGTAAGAGTGCAGATAAGGCTTTAATGTTTCTTTGGTGAACAGAAAAATTATACTATTGTTTGTAACACAATATCTTGAAGTTCGGGTGCATTTCAGAATGATAGCATCTGTTAACAAATGCTTATCTCAAATACTCATTATCTTTGTGGTGAGAATACTTTACATCCATTCTATGAACAGTCACCAAGAACACAACATATTGTCATGCACTGTAGACATTACACAGTGCAACATCTATTGAATTTATTCCTTCTAAATATAATTATGGTCTTTTGGCCAAAATCTTCTCATGTGACCTCACCCCCAGCAACCACCCCAGCCCATGGTAACCACCACTGTATTCTCTACTCCCATAAGATCAACATTTTAGACTCCACACAGGAGTGAGCCAATATAGTACTTACTTATTTTACTTAACACAGTGTCTTCCAACTATATTAATGTTGTCATAAATGTCAAGATTTCATCCTCTTTTATGGTTGAATAGCATTTTATTGGCCACATACCACATTTGTGATAGACACTTAAACGGATAAAGAAAACTCAGAATGCTTTCATAAATCTTTAATTGGGAAATATGACCAAAAACCTCAACCAACCAAATTTACTAAGCAGGTCTCAATGATGTTTTATTCTTCAGTTAGTTATGCGGGTATAGAGAATATTGTGGTTAGTGGAAATCCATGATAATTCAACTCAATCTTTCTATATTTATCCTCTTACAACTTATTTTTATTTCATGAAGTAACTGAAAAAAAAAATAAAATTTCCCTTTCTTTTGAGGCTTGCTTGTAGAAGAAATTCAAACAGAAATATGTCTGTAATGTACATCTGGCTTTTAACTAAAGCAAAAGATATTAAGCAGAAAATTATGATGCAGGGGGCTGGGGATTTAGCTCAGCTGCACAATGCCTGCCTGGCAAGCACAAGGTCATGAGTTCGAGTCCTGGTACTGGAAAAAAAACAAGAAAAACAGAAAAAAAAAAGAAAGAAAATTATGATGCAAAAGAATTTAAATGCAGCTACGCATTAGACTGATGTGTTGGTGGTGATGGTACCTCTTATATCTAGCACATTCCACCTGTCACCCTGTTTTAGCTTAAGACGTTCCTCTGGGGTCGATCTGATTGGGATTTTTATCTCCATTTTGTAAATGGTAACACTGAGGGGCAGAAACCAAGTGTAAAGTGACTTCTAGCAATAAATCAACCCCTCCTGGGTTCGGCTAACCTCTCCTGAAATGAGAGTAACTAAGTTTAGTATCATAGACTAGAAGAGACTTTAAAAACTCCTTGTTTTGTAGCTGAGGAAATTTGGACATAAAGTTCGAAGTGACTCGTGAAATTACTCTACCCATTAGCAGCAGAGTGAGGCCAAAAGCCCGTGTCCCCTGACTCCAATTTCCACATCCTGTCCTCACTGCCAAAAAATGCAGAATCTGCAAGCAGAAAAGAAAATGCACCTATTAGCAAAGCTATCATCTCTTTCCCAAGCTTGCTTCCTCTCCAGCTCTCTGATGTAAATCTTTTAGCTGACTTTGCTTTTACCTGATAAAATTAGTACTTTACATTTGGTGGCAAAAGTGCAATGTCTAGCATGCAGTGGCTAGTCAATAGATTTTTTTTTAAATGAGTGAGTCAATACAATTGGGTTGGCACTGACATTTTTACTAATATTCACATATTATTTCTTTGAGGCAGCTGAGCAACATACATTTCAAAAGTCAGTGGGTCAGTGGGAAGGATAAACACAAAACGTTTTGCTGCCAGTGTTTCTGTGACTTAGTATCTCAACTGTAAAACGTGCCTTCCTTCTACTGCCATTCCTATAACAGAGAAAGAGCAAGGACTCTTTATCAGTACCCTTGAAACTTGCACCACCTTCTCAGAAACCAATTTCAGCCAGGAGTAAAAGCACACACTTATAATTCCAGTGTTGTTGGAGGAGGATGAGGCAGGAGGGTTGCAGGTTGTAGCTGATCTTGGGCAACTTAGTGATTTAGTGAGTATTAGATATGCTCCCAAAGCCACAAGCAGTCGTGGGGGAGCTTCTCAGAGGTAGCCGGGTCTGCACTGCACAGTGCTGGGATCGAGGGTGTGTGATTATGAAGTCAGTCCACTTATTAGTTTGGCATAATTCTGGCTAGGATTAACGGTGTGAATACCACATCTGCCCTAGAGAGGGGAGCCTGCAGGACATATAAAGACAGACAGGGGGCTAATGTGCCCTTTCCTGCATGCTGGCTGTGGACATTTCTCCTCTGCAATGCCATCCTGCCCTGGAGACAGCCAACTATGTAGTAAACCGCTACAGATGGTGAGCCAAATAAACCTTCCATCCTTTCACTTTGGGTGATGGGGATTTTGTGTCACCAAAGAGAAAAGTAACTAAGACATTGAGACCTGGTTTCAAATATAAAATGAAAAAGGTCAGGCATGGTGATTCACACTTGTAATTCTGGTACTCAGGAGGCTGAGGCAGGAGGATTGTCATGAGTTTCAGACTCCTAATTGCAGGCTACTTAGTGAGTTCAAGGCCAACCTTAACTACATAGTGAGACCCTGTCTCAAAAAACATAATGTATAGGCTGGGGATGTGAAGGCCTTGGACTCAATCACCAATAGTGTGAAGAAAAAAAAAAATATTCCTTTTACTGTTACATTGCCTGCTACCTTTGCTTTCACACCCCAGAATATTCCTTTTGACAGCATCTATGTGGATATCAAAATTTCTGTTTGTCATCTCAACAGTTGGACTTCAGAATTCTTTGTCCTCCTTAATCCCAAAGATCTCCCTTCAAGTTAAATCTCAGTTACTGTGGAGTGATTTATAAGTATCAAGACTGTTTCAAACATCAGTGCATCATTTTTAAATGCATGATTCAGAGAGTCACCTTTAATGACTGTTCAGGCTAATTGTTCTTTTTCTCTACTCTCATTGCACCTGAACCTGTTGGTCCCACTTGGAACATCTTGGGTGCTTTCTGCCCTAGAGAATCATTGTGTTAATCTCATCTCATACACATTCGTCCTACTGCACAGACTCCTAAATCCAGTCAGCACTTTTCCCAACATCATTTCATGAACACTTCCATCTCCTGGACAGATTCCTAGATTATGAATTACCAAAGCTGCATCAAGAAGATATAAGAATTTTAAATAACTCAATATTAGGTAATGAGATTGAAAATGTAATTAAAAACTTACCAACAAAGAAAACCCCAGGTCCTGATGAATTCACTGCTGAATTTTACAAGAAATTTAGAGAAGATTTAATGCCAATACTCCTCAAACTCTTTATGAAATTGAAAAGGAAGCAATACTCCCTAACTCATTCTTGGATGCAAGTATTACCCTGATACCAAAATGATAGAAGGATCCAACCAAAAAAGAGAACTACAGGCCAATCTCCCTGATATATATAGATGCCAATATATTGAGTAAGATACTAGCAAATGGAATGCAGCAAATCATCAAGAAGATTATACACCATGACCAAGTGGAATTCATCCCAGGATGAAACAATGGTTCAATATATGAAAATCAGTAAATGTAATACACCATACAAAAGCCACATAATCCTCTTAATAGATGCAGGAAAAACTTTTGACAAAGTCCAACACTCATTCATAATAAAAACCCTACAGAGAGTCAGAATAGATGGTCTTTACTTCAACCTGATAAAAGCCATCTATGACAAACCAGCAACCAGCATCATACTAAATGGATAAAACCTGAAAGCTTTCAATCTAAAATCAGGAGCAAGACAAGGATGTCCACTGTCACCACTTCTATTCAAATTTGTTTTCTTTTTTGTTTATTTGTTTGCTTTGTTTGTTTGTTTTTGAGACAGGGTCTCAGTCTGAAACATTAGCTGGAACAATTAGTCAAGAAAGAAATAAAAGGAATAAGGATAGGAAAAGAAGAAGTGAAATTATCATTTTTTGCAGATGACATGATACTCTACATAGAAGACCCCAAAAGCTCCACCAAAAGACTCCAAGAATTAATCAACAAATTCAGTACTATAGACAAAGTCAACACACAAAAATCAGTAGCATTCCTTTACACAAACAACAAACTCACTGAGAGAGAAATTAGGAAACCCACGCCCTTCACAATAGCATTAAAAAAATGAAATACTTAGGAAGCAATCTAACAAAGGAAGTAAAAGATCTATACATTGGAAATTACAGTACTGTGAGAAAAGAAATTGAAGAGGATTTCAGAAAATTGAAAGATATTCATTTCTCATTGGTAGGAAGAACCAACATTGTGAAAATGTTCATACTCCCAAAATTGTTGTACAGATTTAATGCAATTCCAACCAAAATACTATTAGTATACCTTGCAGATCTACAGAAAATTTTCCTAAAATTCATCTGGAAGCAGAAGAGCCCAAAATAGCAAAGGAAATCCTGGGCAACAAAGGCAAGGCAGGAGGCATCACAATCCCTGTCAGTGTATAGTCAGTTTCTGTCTTGGGTGACAGATCCCGAGAATGAGGTGCCCATGGATGAAAAGAAGAACAAGAGAGAGATAGTTATGGGATCAGGGGGTTTCAGCCTCTCAGACTGAAGCTTTGATTACCATTTTCCTTAACCTTTTATTGAGAAAGAGCAAAGGTAGCAACAGAACAAATGGGAGGAATTAATAGGATTAGCAAGGATAATACAACTTAATTATCACAGGAATGAGACTTGACTTAGGTGGCCATCATGTTATCATTCCTTCTGGCATATCTCAGCAAAGCATCTAGTGCTGTCCCTTGGCTTTCTACAGGGACACAGGTCCTGCTATCATTTCTTTTTACATCAATACTTTTGCTAGACTTCCTCCGGAACCAAACAATCATATGGCTTTGACAGGCCCAAAGCCCCACATAGGTAATACATTAAAAGATAAACTAAAGAATGTTCTTTTCCACAAATCACTGATTTGAAATTTGTTTTCCTTTTTGTTTATTTGTATGTTCTGTTTGTTTGTTTTTTAGACAGGGTCTCAGTCTGAATTTCAGACTGGCCTTCAACTCTCTTTGTAGCCCTGGTTGGCCTCAAACTCACAGGGATCCTCCTACCTCCATCTCCCGAGTGCTAGGATTACAGGCATGAGCCACCATGCCAAGTCTCCCTGCTTTGAAATCGTACTACAAAAATACTGTGATAAAATCAGCATGGTACTGGCAATAAAACAAAACTGAGGATCAATGGACTAGATTAAAAGATGCACACACAAGTACAAACACACTCAACCCTTATCTTTGACAAAGGGGCCAAACACATCCACGGGAAGAAAGATAGCCTCTTTAATAAATGGTGCTGGAAAAACTGGCTCTCCACATGCCAAAGATTAAAACTAGACCCATGTCTATCACCCTGTACTAAACTAAAGTCAAAATGGATCAAAAATCTAAATATTAAAACAGAAATACTCAATCTACTGGAAGAGAAAGTAGGTACAAACCTTGAAGACATAGGGATAGACAGAGAGTTCATAAACAAAAACCAAATACTTCAAAGAATCAACAACTGGGATCTCATCTTATTAAAAAGCTTTCGGACATCAAAAGAAACCACCAAGTAAAATGAAAATCCAAAAATTGGGAAAAATTTTAGCCAACAGTCCCTCAGACAAAGGAGTTTTATCTAGAACATATAAAGAATTTTAAAAAATCAGACCCCAAAAATTCAAACATCCAATCAAAAAGTGAGTATCTGGGATGAATACACACTTCTCAGATGAAGAAATACAAATGGCAGATAAATATATGTAAAAATGTTCAACATCATTGAGAAATGCAAATTAAAACAATGAGATTCCATGTCATCTCAGAAAGAATGGCTATCATAAAAGAATTAACCAATAACAAATGCTGGTGTGGTTGTTGGGAGAAAGGAATCCTCGACTGTTGGTGACAGCATAGACTTATACAACCGCTGTGGAAATCATGTGGAGATACCTTATGAAAATAGGATTAGAGATCCCATTTGATCCAGCTATTCTCCTTCTGGGTATTTTCCCATAAGATTTAAAAACATAATACCACAGAGATGTATGTGTACCCATGTTCACAGTAGCACAATTAGCAAAATCTTGGAAACAACCCAAATGCCCATGAACCAAGGAACGAATAAAAAAGAGGTGATATTTTTATACAGTGGAGTACTACTCAGCCATAAAGAAGGATAAAATAGAATAAGCAACATGAGACCATACTCACAGGTGAAACAAATCAGTCCCGCATGTGTAAACATCGTATTGTCTCCCTAGTGCAAGAAGGTAAAAGCATAAATAAGATCCAAAATGTATAATAGATATTGGGAAATGTGAAGAAACTGTTCAAAAGGAAAGAGAATCAGGATGGGTGAAGAAGAAAAGAAGGGAGGGAAAAGGAAAATTATATATACATACACAAACGATGTAGTTAAGACAGCTATACTACTAATTTCTATTAGTGCATTGAAAAGAAAGTGTTGTGCTTGTATTGCTCCATCAATTTTTATGTCCATATCTTGCAATCTGAGCAACTACTTTGAAGACAACAATGAGCAATGTGCTAACCATTGTTACTCTCCTACTATCTTTTTAAAAATTTTGCATTTTTTTTTTTCACCTTAAAAAAGAACACTTCCATTTCTTGCCCATTTTCCTGGCCTGGCACAGCAGTGCATCCATCCGCAGCTCCGTCTTCCACTCTGGACCCCTACCTTCCTCTTCAGTCTCACACCCTGCCACACTGCCTGCCAGGCATCCGTTCGTGAGGTGTCTCCCTCACATGTCCCAAGCATCTTCAGCATCTCCCGCTTAATAGAATTTTTATCCTCTCTGTCACAAGAAATGAAAATGTTAGGAACATATTTTTTTAAAGTTTTTAAATTTTTATTTAATTTTTAATTTTTAATTTTAAAGATTAAAAAAACTAACAAAACAACAGTGAAGACAAAATAAAAACAACACAAAAACAACAAAAACAATACATGACCACAAAACAAGATGATGTGAATTAACAATGGTTGCTACATGTGTTCGTTTGGGGCTTATTTTGCAAGGAGAACAATATAATACAGGACACATACTTCATATGATTATTTATAATAGTCACCCAAAGAACAGCATACAAAAGAGTGCAGGA
>NW_004955441.1:16185842-16215764 GCF_000276665.1 Chinchilla lanigera | reverse complement strand
TCCTCAGGTGGGCCTTCCACACCCAGCACCACGCTTACTCAGTTCAGCTGGGGGTTATAAGTTGACCACCAGTTATCAATCCACTACACTACACTACATACTGTTATCTTCAATGAAGTTGCTCAGTCCACCAAACATAAGAATATAAGATTGATCAAATAGTCAAAGACAGTAACAAGTAATGGCAAATAAATACATGAAAAAATGTTCATACTTGAAATTATGCCTGGCATCTTATGGAATTAAGAACATCTCTTTTCCATGCCTACTACTTCAAGTCCAGTTTTCTGCCTGTGCAGTATCTTTTGTTAATTATAGTGCCAATGTTACTGCCTGGGCTTTTATAACCCCTTTATAACTGCTCTCTCTCCTCTGCACTTATCACATCTCCACTCTATCCTTGATATAACCCACTTCTGCTTATATTACTGTTCTGTTACAGAGCTTCAGTGGACCCATTCTACCCTTAAGGTTATGTCACATGCTGCACTGGAGCATGCTCCCCCTACTCCTGTTAAACTAAGCCGATTTTCCATGCACTTCCAGGCCTCTGCAACTTTGCCTGTTTTGTTACCTTAGCCTAAAATCACTTTCCCAAACTTTCCTAGTAGAATGCAATCTCCTCTTCCAGACCCACAGTGTAATCTTTAGTAAGGCTTTCTCAGATCAACCCAGTTAGAATTAATTACTTCTTTATTCGTAAACATATTACCTGTGCACCTATCAGTCCCTTCCTTCATTTTATGCTGGTCTATGGTTCTGTGTTTGTGTTTTTCCAACTGATGTAAGTTCCAAACTCAACTTTCTCAAGAAACTATAAATGCAGTTCCGAATTGCTTTCTACTCTCATGCATGGACATAGCACATATTCTCTATGCATGGACTAGAGAAATTCTTCTTCGGTAATTATGCATAATGCAAGAGTTTAAAAATTATTCTGTATTCATACTCATAGAATGTATGAATATTGCTTTTTAAAATGTATTTCTTCAATTTCTTCACATTTGTGCGGTGCTATGCCCTGAAGTAGGCATTTGATTTATAACTGTGAGTCCACAAAAGGTTTCCACTTCACTGGGGAAACAGAGGGCAATAAAGGGGCACATGAGCATGTTACACATTTGTGCGACAAAGGAAATATGGTGCACGATAAGAGAAGTTACCTAGAGATTAGATCAGGTAAGCAACCAGCTAGGTTATGTCATGAGGGCGGATTTCACTAGGTGCAAGCAGCAGGGAGCTTCAGTGGAAAGAACACCCCCGTGTTGAGAGAAGCCCAGTGCCTCTGAAGGACCGAATGACACCGTGAGACCAAGGCACAGAGAAAACGGGTGTGAGGACAGAGGGAGCAGTGGCCAAAGGAGGCTTGAAAACTAAGTAGAGACCGGATAATTTATCTATAGGTAACAAAAACGCAACTTAACTTATTGGGGAAATTAAACAGTTCATAAATAAAACCCAAAGAGCTAATCAACCTACGCTAAGCATTTTCATCATTACATATCATACAGTTTGCTCCCTAGCATTTGGATAGGCATGGCTTTGTTATAAGGGATATTAATGGAAAAGTGCTTTTTCCATAAGTGGAACTGACTTTGCCTATACTAGATAGCACTTTGTCCTACTCCAGAAAGTCTGTCACAAAAAGAAAGAATTATGACTCTTTGAGATTAAAATTGAAAGCTGGTGTCTGAGCTTGAAAAAAAAATTGCACACAGTACAATTATGCCTAAACAAAATAAATATACCACACTGTACAGTATTATCATTTACTAAATTGGGCATAGCTAATTTTTATCCAACAATGGAAGAAATCATCTTTTCTTTGAGCAACAAATGTAGATTGCCTTGAGTTTATGGACTCTATGTATGAAAATCCTATGTCATATTTATCTCTGAATAGCTAAGAGGTACATAAGAATTAAGACAGAGAGAAATAAGATTTCCAAAGTCCATTTCATGCTCTTGCTAGGCCCTATGGTCACTGAGTAGAGAGAAAAATAGCACACATTATTCATATTGTAACTACTTTTTAAAAATTAGCACCTCTTGGCAAAATCCATCTTATAGAGACTATTGCCATTCTGTACTTACAATTGATGTAGTACAAGTAGATAGCAGTGACCTTTGTCATAGTCTACCAGAACTGCATTAAATTCCTAACCCAATGGAGCATACATGCACAAACACTGCCCCAGGGCCTTATGAAAATGTGTATGACTCACCCATCCTGAGTTTTAATAGCGTGTTATAATGAGGGAACTATTAGTATCCCGCAGGAAAATGTTAGGGAAATGATTCAGTGAGAGACAGAGAACAGGAATACAGGCTGGGCCTGGGCCACTTTGAGGACACATCTGATGCCAGGGAATGTAGAGTCCAGGGACCAATAACCAGTGTGATTTTTCTGTCTCTCAGAAATTTCTGATCGTTGGAGAAACCAGCCCCCACTTACCAATGAATAAATAGACTGACATCAATTTCAGATGGTACTTTTCTAGTTCAACATAAATAATAAAAATGATCTAAGAAACATGTCTGGAGTTTCATGGTTTAGGCTGACAATGGCCCTAAAGTGGTAAAGCATAGGGTACAAGTAGAGCACCTGATAAACTGAAAAACAGAACTGTAAATAACAGAGAGGAACAACTATACGTTGGCCTGGAAAAGTATGCATAAATCAGAACATTTTTGGTATGAATGATCAAGGTAAAGGAGAAAAAGTTTAAAATGTATCTGAAAATGTTTTCAAAAAGAAGCAGAATTATAAATACCAGAGAGATAAAAAAACTAAAGATATTAATAGCTTTGTCATTTCACCTAAGTTTTAAAATGGGTCAACAAACATTTACAGAGAAATATAACTTACCAAAACTGAAACGGGAAGAAATGTGAATTAATGACAATTACAAGCACTTAATAAATAGGTTGAATGTTTTCCCAGATAATAGGCCCATTAATTTGCTAAGAAGCACCAACCTTGCAAAATCAAATAATTTCAACCTCATATAAGCTATTCCAGAGTACAGACATAGGGAAATACTTTACCACTTGTTTTAGGTTACTGGCAAATTCTTGATAGTTATCAAGTACAGTGTTCATAGAAAATCATAACCCAATATCACTCATGAAGATAAATGTAAAGATTTTAATGGTTTAGATGATTCATTTCATATACATTGTTGTAGGAGACCAAGGGGAATTTTTTTCAGAAATTTAAGATGAGACTAACATGACAAAAACTTAAATTTGGAAGTCATTACATTAACATTTTAAAAATTAATTGAATAAAATTCAACATACATTCATACTTTATAAAATAAAATAAGAATAAAAAGGGATTTTCTTATATAATAATGTTGTTATGGTTTGTGTCTGGGTGTCCCCTCAAAGCCTCATGCGGTCATGGGGCAGGCTTTTAGAGTTTGATTGATTATGGGTGTGAGAGCTGCACCCGCCCTGGGGTGGATAGTTTGCATATGTAAGGGAGAGGAAGAGGCTGCTTGACGCCATTCCTCCCTTGTGTGTGCTTGTTGCTTTTGCTGTGTTCTGCCACCATGAGCTGTAGCCCTCTGCCATGTGCCACTCTGCCTTGTAACCTGCCAAGTATGGGCTGAAACCTCCACAAACTGTAAG
The DNA here is from genome assembly GCF_000276665.1 of Chinchilla lanigera. Classification (NCBI taxonomy): domain Eukaryota; kingdom Metazoa; phylum Chordata; class Mammalia; order Rodentia; family Chinchillidae; genus Chinchilla; species Chinchilla lanigera. The sequence continues at coordinate 16,212,128 of NW_004955441.1, read as the reverse complement.
CAAAATAAACCTTTCCTTCCTTAATTTTGAGCGTAAAGTATTTTGTCCCAGCAATGAGAGAAAAGTAAGCAAGACAAATGTTGTTCTACCAAAACACCACAGCAATTATCACAGTTGATGGAGAAATGCTGAAAATCTTTCCTTTGAAACCTGAAACAAAGCAAGGATATCTCTATCATTATTTCCATCATGAATCTGGCCATCGTGATAAGATAAGAAAAAGAAACACACTATATAAATATTGGAAATGACATTGCCATTGTTGAAAGATAATAAAATTTCTTATAAACAATAATAGCTTAGTAAGATGCTGTAATATAAATACACAACTCATTTGTACCACTATACAAAAGAAAGACAGAAAATATCATAAGATACTATCTAAATAGCTTCAATACGTAAACTAGAATAAATCTAACATAAGATATGCAAGACTTTTATACAGAAAATTATAAAACATTTTGAAAGGCATTATAATGAAACGAAACAAAATGGGAGTTCTAAAGTGTTAATGGACTGGAACTCCATATCACAAATAATCCAATATCATAGAACAATTCTGTCCAAACTGGCCCACAAAATAAGTGCGATTCCAACCAAAGTCCCAGAAGCGGTGGCTGCTGCTGTTTATCTTGATAAACTGATCCCAAATTAATAGAGAAGAGCAGAGGCTCAAGCTCAACCTAGAGAGTGCTGAAGAGGCAACGTGGGCTGACACATCCTGCCAGATATTCAGACCTTTTATGAAGCACCTATATTTAAGACACAGAAGTACAAGCACAGACAAATAAAGCAAAGCAACAAAATAAAGAAAACCCATGCATTTGGAAACAAGATTCATTAGAAAACTAGACTTTGCTCTCAGAAGAAAAGAAAGTTGTTCCTGGACAGTTGGTCATTTGGTGGTTAAAAAATGATCCTGAAGCTGGACTTCCATCTCCCATCTTTTATAAAAATCAGTTCCAGGTGTACTAAAGAGTTATTTGAGAAAGCCTAGAGAGTAAAACATTTAAGAGATAACAGAGTGGAATACTGCTGTAACTTCCTGTTAAGGCTTTCTTTTAAAAAGGATTTAACATCACAAATTAGAAATAAAACATTAATATACTTATTAAATTATAATATCTTTTGTTCATAAAAATTTTAAAAAATAATTAAATGTGAAAGGACACACTACAGATGAAGGGAAGAGGTTTGCAATTTACATAATTGATAAAGAATTGATGCTTATAAAACATTTAACGTTCTAAAGTCAGTGAGAAAAAACAGCCTACATAGAATAGTCACTGCATGAAAGATGGACTATACATGTCTAGGAAGCATGTGAAAAAACACTTAACCTCATTAGTAAACAAGGAAATAGAGTTAAGACTATTTCTTAGTTTCTTTTCTCGGTTTCTCTTCTCTTTTGTTTCTTTTGGTTGTGCTGGGGATTGAACCCAGGCAAGGTAAGAGCTCTCCCACTGAGCCACATCCCCAGCCCATTAGCTATTTTTCTTACTGCTGAGACAAAATACCTTACACCCAAGTTAAAGGGGGAAAGGTTTACTTCGCTCAGTTTGCATTCAGTCATGATATGCTGGCTCTAGGCCACAATGGCATGGCTTGGAGGGCAGGCATTGCAGGGGAGAAAGAGCCCATGGTGGCAGAAGACAGTAAAAGCAACCAGGACCTTAACAGAGTCATTCTTCTCTTTTACCTTATCCAGGCTACTCAGGGCAGATAGCAGTCACATCCTTAATCTCAGTTCCCCTGAGCCTAGCATTGCTCCATGAATCAATCCCAGCATCACATACTCTAGACCCAGCCACCTCTGAAAAGCCCCACATACGGCTCCATGAGGCTTTGGGAGGACATCTAGATACAAGCTGTCTTGGATTGGGGCTTAGTTTGCAAGAGGAACAATATATACAGGACACATATTTTGTAAGATTATTCAGAATAGTCACCCAAAGAATGATATACAAGAGTGTGCAGGAAATCTGTTTATAGACCAGGAATCTGTCTATAGACCAGGAATCCAGCTGAGAGTCTGGCTCCTGCTATGAAGTCCTACATGAGTCCAGCTGAATACCTACAGCCCATAAGGATGCCTCCAACAAATCCAACTGGAGGAGGTCCAGAGCCCATAACAATATTTCACACAGCCCTGTTTCACAGATCTGTGCTGTGAAGGCCAAAATGTCACTGGTGGAATCTAGAAAGTCTGTGCCAGCAGAATGAAGGATCTGTGCTAGCAGGCTAAAGGATCTGCACTGGTGCCAGGAAGCGACGCTCAGAAGAACCAGAGCTCCCCCAAAATGTACCACAGCCATCCTTAGCAACAGTGAGGTTCTGAGCTCCTCCGATGATCAAGATGGCCGAGTTCCCATCAGGGAAGCCAACGCAGCAAGCTTCTCAAACATACCCGCAGTGCACCATCTTCCCCACTGGAGCCAGGAAGCAATGCTCACAGTGAGGACCAGAGCTCCCCAAAGTGAACCAAAGCAATTCTCAGTGCCAACAAGGCCCCGAGCTCCTTGTAGGATGAAAACAGCCAAGTTCATCAGGAAAGCCAGCATGACGAGCTCCTCCAACAGAACCAACAGCTCCTTATAGCTTCCACCAGCTCCAACAGCCTTTTTCAGTTCCCAACAGCCTCTTTCTCCTTCTCCAGGTCTGCCTCTTATGCTGTTGGCAACAGTCCCCAGGTGGGCCTCCCACACCCAGCACCACTCTTACTCAGTTTAGCTGGGGATTATAAGTTGACCACCGGTTATCAATCCACTACACAAGCCATACCGACTATGTTAATATACAATTTCACATCCAGGAGCCAGCAAAATGTGAAAAATTTGACAATGTCAAAGATTGATGAGGACTATGTTAGCTAACGGTTTACTCACCTCACATGGGAATGTAAATTGGAACAAGTATTTGAAAAACAATTTCACATTTATCTAGCAAATATGACAACATGTATCTTCCACTAAGCTCACAATTTCTTGATGTATGTATGTATGTATCCCATTTTGACATAGGCATGCATGTGAAAAGGAATAAACAAAAATACAGGAGTATAAAAATTCACTTAAGAGACTACAAAGGATATTGAATATTCTTCTTTTTAAACTAGAGGTTGGGTAAAATTTATTTTTTTACAAAATAGTGGGAGACCATTCTTCCCATCAGTCCTCAAAACAGAGAAAGAGAGAAAGGGAGGGGAAAGGGAGCAGAGAGTGCCTATTTACCATATTCAAAGTGTTTCATAATGACCTTCTAAGAAAGAAACATTTAAATTGATGGTGCAAGGAAGATCATATTCCAGCAAACACAGAGCTCTGCTGGTGATCAAGCTGCAGGGAGAGCTGGAGGTTCCAAAGCCCAGAGACCGATTGGCAGTGTCTAAGAAACAGAAACCTGCAGAGAAACTGTGAGTAGCGGGAAGTGGTATGAGATGGCTTTGAAAAGTCTGTGAGGCTCGGATTATGCAAAGCAAGGCAGGACAGAAGTGGCTTAGATTTTATTCTGCATTTATCCAAATAAAATCAGTAAGTAAACGTAAAATGAGAAGTTGTGGTAGGAGGAGATGGAGTGGAGAGGGAAAGAAATAACTGGATCAAGAGGTATTTTAGAAGTAAAGTGCGGATGACTCCCTAATGGATTTGATGTACAAGGCGGTGAGGAAAAGAACAACAAGGAAATAACAACAGAAACAACAACAGTAAACAAAAAAACAAAGATGCTTCCCAGATACGATATTTGGAAATTAAACCATAAGACCAGTAGCTTTCACAGGGAAAAAGTCTGGAGGAAATATTATTTTTAGCAAGAATCTCTAAAAGTCAGACTAAGTAAACTGAACTTAAGGCACAGGTAGCCACCAAATTCAAGCTATCAAATAGGCAATTGGATGCATTTGCCGAGGTGGAGAGAACTAAGTTAGAAACTTAAATCCGAGGTTAATCCCTGTCTCTGACACACGCAAAGCCACAGGAGTGGATGCTGTTGCCCAGGTCACAGGGACAAGAGAGGAACGTGCTACCGTTTGGATGTGGAGCGTTCCGAAAGGTCCATGTGTTACCGTCTCGGTTGCCAGCCTGAGCCACTCCTGGGAGGGGGAGGAGCTGTAAGGGAGAAGGGGTAGTGAGCAGGAGTTAGGTCACAAGGGGCTGCCCTTTAGGCGGGTACCCTGGCCCTTTCCTCTCTTTGCCCTTCCTGCCATGGGGTGAGCAGCTTTGCTTTACACTGCATTCCTGCTGTGATGTAACGTGTTGCCATGGGCTCAGAGCAACAGGATACAGGGACCATGGACTGAAACCTCTGGAACTGTGAGTAAAAATAAACCTTTCCTCCTCTTACGTTGTTCGTTTTAGTTATTTTGTCATAACAGAGAGCTGACTAACTTATAGGAACAGGTTCTGTGGGCCTCAAATGGTTAGGTGATTTTAATGAGTATCAAGCCTTGAGATGGATCACAAAAAGACAGGAACAACTTGTCTATGTACCTCTTAGGATGTACATAGAGTTCCTCCTTGATTTATCCAGACAAACCAGAGAAACCCAGCAATATGTACACATGTAACCCCAAACAACTTACAATAATACTGGGAGTCATGGTCCCCTTAGCTAATAGTAAATAATAAACACTCAGCTGGTGACAGTATTGAGTCCTTACTCCTATTCTGTGGCTCAATTAGAGGGTTGTGTCTGGATGACTTTGCTTTTCATCAGGACAATCTTTGTGTATTTGTTTTTCTTCCTATTTATTCCGCATATGTACAACTCACCATAACTACAAATCACAAAATCATTTCCCTAACTAAAGGTCAACTTTAACCTTTTATTTTGAGAAAGGGTTTTGCTACGCAGTTCAGGCTAGACTTGAACTCACTTTGTAGCCCAGGCTGGCCTTGAACTCGAAGTAATCCTCCTTCCTCAGCCTCCCAAGTGCTGGGTTTACAGGCGTTCACCACTATGCCTGGCCTAACATATTTTTTAAGCTCCACAGAACCTAATTCAATGTTGAAACTCAGAAGAAGTTGATAATTGTTTGACTGATGGACTTACAGACATTTTCTTTTTTTTTATTTGAAAGGGAAAAGAACAAAAACAAAGACATAAGCAAAACAACAGAGTGACATTTTCATTAGTTTATTTCAGCTCCTTTTTAATGAGAGTTCCTGAGTAGTAAAGAAGTACCCTTTATGACCAAGTTTAAAAAATCACTAGTTGCCAAAGAATTCTCATCTTCTATTCTTTTAGAGATGTTTTATAGATTTATTTTCCTTTCTCACCTCCTCCCCATTTGTAAAATACAAGTGTACCACAACAGTAGCAGAAGCAAAGGGGAAAGCAGGTCCTCTTACTTCAGCTCTGGAATAAGCAAAACAGATGGTAAGGCTTCAAACCAGATGATGCTTGAGAAGGCAATAAATGGAGCTCTGCTACTGCAGGTACCTTATACTAGGGAAAGCAGAGCTCCACTAGATGAACACATTCACAAGGGGACAAATGCCGGTGAGTCCCTACACAGGAGGCAGGGCTACTAAATGAAGGGCAATTGAAGAAATGACTTGAGGACGCACGAACACATTTAGAAGAACCAAAGCCACCCGTGCCCATGCTGGGGAGCACCTTTCCTTTCTGAGCTAGAAAAACAATGACTATGTCAAAAAGAAAAACAGAAGAAAGATTCCCACACTGCCCGTTCTGACAAGTCCACCACGCACAGCTACCTTTCTGGTGCTCCATCATGAGAAATGAGGCTCTGAGAGGAATAGCTGTGACCAACTTGCACATCACTACTTTTTTGCTTTTTCCTTATTCTGTTTCATGTCTCTCTGACTCCAGCTGTAACTGGCGCGGTGTAAAAACCTTGTCTCATAACCTGAAGCCTCCAGAAATCTGCTGACGATGCACTTTCCAATTTGAGCTGAGTCGAGAACCTTTCTCGGTTTTAGCTGGAACTCTCTTGACCTTTGCTACCCAAATCATTTATTTATTTGATCTGATCCTTTTGATTTATTAAAAATGTTGCTATTGGCCTTAGGGCTTCTTGGCAGGGATACAAAATGTTGAGGCAATAATTTAATTAAATCCGGCACAGGGATGGTGCAAGAATTAAATAAAAGAGAAAACATTCTCCGAGAAAATGCCTGCAAAGAGAAAACTTTACCTTGCATTTGTGATCAGTACTAGGAATCCATGTCCAAATTATCTCAGTAATATCAGCAGAACCTGCTCTGACGTGAGCCTTTGGAAAAGCAGAAAATGTGTCTCACTAGAGTCTGGCAAATCAGAACTACTGTGAACAGTACCACCAGGACGAGATGCGGGTATCATGAGTATCTCCTTGTGGTGGTCAGTACGGGCATAAAGATTTTCCTTAGGTACCATTTCATGACACCCCCAACTCCAGCCCTGGTGGCTCTAGCTAGGTGTTGTTTCTGTTTCTACTTTTCCTGAATGTAACGTTGAAGTATGGGGAGGAGAGGGCGCAGTTCTTATTGAGGAGTGCTCTCTGCATCCTCGCTCCTGTCTCTGTCCTCTTCCAGCTTCTCTTCCGTTCTTTTGTTCTCAGTCCCCGCATCTTCTTGCCCCAAAGCCTGAAGGACAAGACAGGGCAGGGTCTCCACCTCATTTTCAAGCCACCTCAAGCCTTAGCTAATGAGTCATTCGGGCAAAATGGTTCCAGCAGAATTGTGGGTGGCATCACCTAAGAATAAACTCATCCCTTCAACCAGTCCTCAGAGCCTCTTACCTACCAGCCCGTGCTTTAAGCTCTTGGCATGTCAGAGCGGACATGGCAGGTTCATTCCCTTTTCTTGTGAAACTTTCTTTCTAGAGAAGAAAAATTTGTTAAATTCCACCCGGTGCCGACGGAGTTATTTCCATTCACATAAGGAGTGGGTCAAAGATTAAAATGAGGCCAAGGAAAAAGACCAGCTCTGCCGAGGGGTGTGCTGGCTGCCGGAGCCAGGCGGCAGCAGCACAGCAGGATGGAGGCTGGGGCCCTGCTTCCCGCGCTTGCCAGCCTTGCCTTCCACGCTGAAGATCATACCACCTTCAGAAACCGTTCCTTAACCTGTTCTTCCTCTTTTTTTTTTTTTTTAAGGAGAGAAATTCAGGGCATTACCTGCTTTCAAGCAAAGGAAAAAAGTTCTTTCTCTCCGTAGGGTTCCTGATTGACTTGTTGAGAGCTGAGAATTCATCCCGGTTTAGATATTTCTCCTGTGAGCGACTGAGGGAAGTCTCTGAGGACAGCTCCGCGTTCGTGGGGGCAACGCCAGAAATCAACAAGGCGCGCTGTCACCCTGTGCTGGTTACGATCAGCTCAAGTGATTTTGAAGAGGCAGTGAAAAGGGAAGCTGCAAAACAACTCACCTCTTTGTGTGCTTAGTGATTCTCAGGCAATCAAGGCTCTGCCCTCACACCCCGCTGATCATGTTGGCCCTGCCCTGCCACTGGCTGTGAAGCCAGGCGAAGAGCCGGCCAGCGGCTGGGCGGCCGAGATAGTCACGCAGCGTGCTCCCTGCAGTGTTCGGAGCTAACCAAGCAGCTGCAAACACACAGACTCTCGGCACAGCGGATGTCAGCAGTCAAGGCCCACAAGCTGCTCCGCAGGTTATCAGAGGCATAGAGGCACCCGGGCGTGCCCGTCTCTGCGCCGGGTGACACTTCCTCACAGGCAGGCAGGTCATGTGAGGAAAGCAGCAGGGCTCTAATTTCCAGCAGAGAGCCTCACACGCCCGTGCAGATGTTTGGCTGGCGTGCTTCTGGAGGCAGAGGCTGCACGTGTGAAACAGAAAGACGAAGTTTGTTCACTGAGATGCCGCGTAGTGATAACGTGGCTGGGGAGAAATGAACACAGAAGTGACAATGCCCTTCCCTACGGATGGCTGAATATTACTTCTTGGCGATGTAGGTGGACCAAGGAGCACAGGGTTTTGCTGTGCACACACTTCTTCTTACCTGCGGGTCTCTCTTGCGGTTGTATTACAAATCACAGGTAGGCTCCCTTTCTCCGGCTCTTTAGTTCACTGTAGACGGTCACTTCATTTGTATGGATACACATGGCTTTCTTAATAATTTCTGTCCTACGCTTAGATTTCTCTAACACTTTCACCACTTTAAACTGCAATGCACTCAATAATGGCAGACATTTTCTTTTTCTTTTTGTTGAACTATTTAAGATTAATATGAATATAAATTCATAGAGTAGGAAAAATTATCCAGGTTTTAGTATGATTTGTCATTCTATTAAAAATTACATCAGTTTATAATTTCACAAGCAAGGAATGAAAGGACACCCTTACAATGACCTGGTGATCACTGAATACTGCACTCCTGTCATTGTTTATGATGATTTTTGTTGAGATCCAGTGTTTAGCACAAAATTGAAGGTAATAAAGAATAAAACACTCCTGATGAGAAGGGGAAATTCTGTAATCCAATGATATTACACAAGACAGGATGTCATGCAGTGCTGCTCAGAACTGTTGTGAAATGTAAATCAAAACAAGATATTACCTTTTACTAGCAAAATATGTATATTCTTTATGAACCATCCATCCCTCTCACGCACAAGACTACCAAAGAAACTGTCACATAGGCCCACATGGGACACGTGTGTGGATGGTTGTCACAGTGCTTTTATGGTGGCAGGAGTTGGGAACAATTTGAAGGTATATCAGAGTATGGTGTGCTTTAGGATTTTCCATTCTTGTGGGTCTTACTACCCACTTTTCTATATAGAAACACTGAGCTCACCGCTGGGACCTTACCCAATAGCTATCTGCTGTGTTAAGCCCTTCTGATGCTCCCCAAAGGAGTTTTCATTGCTTTGCACAGTACGCAGGTTATTGCCAGTGGAGGAGAAGAGTTTCCTCCTCTAGGCGATTTTAGGTTCCTAGTGTGAATGAAGGTTTCCACTGTACAGTTTCTCCTTACTGCGATCATTTGATTTTCATTCTTATCATCCCAATAAGCTATGATATTGTCCACCTCTTTAGAAGATGTGGAGTACTTAAATATGATCACTTAAGACATTACAAGCTGAAAATGGCGGTGCACACGTGTAATCCTAGTTCTCTGGGAGACTGAGGCAGGAGGATACCAAATTTGAGTCCAGCTTGGGCAACTTAGTGACTTAGTAATACCCTGTATCAAAATAAAAAGTAAGAGGGGAGTGGGGCTGGGGCTCTAGCTCAGTATGAAGCCCCTGGGTTCAAACCTAGTACTGGAAAACAAAAGAAGAATTTATGTTATATTTACACTTTAGGCAACTTGAAATACAGCTACTGAAACGTGAAACCCATTCCCAATCCTCCAAGAGAAACAGCATGCCTCTGCATCAGAGCCAGTTCCCAAATTAGGTTTCATAAATCCGTGTTGCAACAGCAGCAATCTCAAATGCCATTGTGAGCTGGGGATGTACCTCAGTGGCACAAGCGCCTGCCTGGCAAGCGCAAGGTCCTGAGTTCAATTCCCAGTACCAAAAACAAAGCAAAAAACAAATACTCAAATACTGTTGTGAAACTAGACATTCTGTATTCTTCTTTCTAATTTTGTGCTAGTTTTGTAGGCAGGTAGATGACTTCACGTTCTGGTTAATTTTTTGTGTCAACTTGGCAGGCCATGGGTTGAGCAGATTAAACATGCTTTTCTTTGGCTCTGTCCCTGAGGGTGTTTCTGGATGACAGTATTATTTGAATCCGTGGTCTCAGAAAGGTAGAGTGCCCTCTCCCATGTAGATTGCCTCAGACAGTCTACTGAGGGCCTGCATACAACAAAAGATAGAGAAGGAAAAATTCTGCTTGTTTTTGTTTGCTATGTGTCTGTTTCTGCTGGAACATCTCATTTTCTTTAGACTTGTGCTGAGCTCAACACTGTTGGTTCTCATGCGTCTTCGTGGGTCTTTACACTGGAGATGGTAGAATGTCTCAGGCCCCGTAACTGTGGGAGGCATTTTCTTATTTCTGTGGTTTCTAATTCTATTGATTTCTTTTATTTGGAGAATTTGGCTAATGCACATTAATATATTTCACTCCTTTAGATCTTGGCTACCTCATCCATCATATGGGTGGAAGGGCATATTTTCTAACCTATCTAAACTTTGATAATTTGGAAGACATTATTACATAAAATAACAGACATTTTAAGTTATAAATTGAGGGTAAGATATTAAGGCACATTAAAGCTATAATATCAAGAACTTTGCATTCTGGGAATGGAACTGGTGAATGGAACAGGAATTTTATTTAGTCACTTTTTTAATTCCCCATTTAAAAAAAATCATTATGTTTATACATACCCACTACCCTAAAAGTTACCAAAGGAAGTTTCAACAAATTAGTTCTGTCGATCAAGATCTATCCTGATCCAGGAAATGATATATAAAAACAGAAAAGGTAAGGTAAAATACTAGGCTGGGCATAATGCTGAAAATAAATATTGAGAACAATTGCTTAAGTCAATCTTAACCATTAAAAAAGGTATAAAACAACAAATAGAATGTTCTTATTTTTACCTTGCACTACTCAGTATTTACAAAGTAAAACCATGTTTTTCTGATGAAAATTTTCAAGCCTTTTTAGGATTGCAAAGAAATAAAGCTATGGAAAATAAAGTGGTACATTAGCCACTAAAATTTAGCAGGGTGAATAAAACTTTATTGTTCATTTTTTTCCTAGTTAAACTTTATAGATTTTTTAGATGTTAATCAGTGCACAAAGTGCCTGGGATTTTTACATCCGGAATCAACAGCAAGTAGATTTTTAAATTATCCAATAGAATTTAGTAGATAAACTGTGGGCTGGAAATTGTTTCTTAATTATAAAGATTTAACAGAGAGAAGAAAAAGAAAGACTAAAATTAAATTGCAATGACATAAAAGTTGAAATCAACTAAATTTTTCTTTTTTTAATTTGCTTCTCGCTTTGTTCAGCTAGGCGACGCTTGGTCTTTCAGACAATAGTTACAGTGTCTCTGCTTCCTTATCTAAAATTTTACTCGCTACAGTTCCAGTTACTCATGGTCAACTGATGTCTAAAAATATTTGTATTTGCCTTGACACTTTCAAAAGAGAAAGCACGTTCACACAGTGTTTATTATAGTTGTTTCCCTCTTTTTTAACTTTTATTTTATTTTATTAATACATGTGTGCTATTCACACAGTTTGGGGAATGGTTCTGTGTACACGTTAAGCTTATTTCCCCCCCAATTCCTCCCCACCCACCCTGTCTTGTCCCCCTATCACCTTCTACATGCTTGTTAATATCCTGTGCCTTAGTTTCTGTTACAGCACAGAAAGTTTACATTGGTTGGAGTTATTAGAATCTTGTATATGACACATCTTTATTCCTCTCATTTTCCCATCCCTTCCTCCTCACCCCTCATCCTTGTTCCCTTGGGCCACTTCCCTATTGGACAAGGTCTGTCCCCAAGATCTGTTCCACTCTATTATTATCTATTGTTGTTAATCTCTTACCATGCCTAACTTACCTATTAAACTTTAGCACACCAACTTTCTTATAGAGGGAAAAAGAGTAGTATATATATGTTTCTGTGTTACCTATGACTTCAGGCATCCACAAGATGCCATGGAACATATGCCCTGTGGTAAGGGGTGGGAAATGTATTTCATCACCATCAAGAAAATTGCAGGTATGCTTCTGCTAGCATTCCCCGACTCACAGGATTCCTTAGTGGTTCGTTCATTCTTTGGCTGAATGGACTGTGTAGAAAAAAAGAGGGAGACACCAAGTAAGAAATACTTTTTGGTAAGTAATTCTATGTTAAACAGCTCATGGTTTCTATGAAGGTTTCGATCCCATCCTTTGTTAGTTCTTTAATCCTTCTTCTGGGGATAGTAATCCAACTTTCCTAATCTCACATGTGGAGACATAAATGAACATTTTCTTCAGACTGACCCTGCTCTATAAAGTTGGTAGTAAAATAGTGGTAGAATCCTTGGTATTGGTTCTAATCCTCACTGGTCCATAGATATTGATGTATCACTCAAGGAATAAAGTTTTCTTGGACCTTCACTCTTGATGAATGTATAACTGCAGTATACAAGACAAAATGCTGAAAAAATTATACTTATTCGAGATTCAGATCCTTTCTTACAATCTCAATGTTGTAAAGATGCATACTTTAATGTATATCTCCTTTAGGTATACAGCCAGTAGAAGGGTCTTCTTCTTAGTTTTTTGAGCATTTTGGGTTTCTCTGTACTGTTTTCCAGCATGACTAAACTAATTTACATTCCAACTAGCAATATATGAGATTTCCCCTTTCTTTGCATCATTGCTGATTGCTATTTTTTTAAATCCTTTTGATAGAAGCTATTCTAACTTAGATGAGAGGATATCTCCACGAGTTTCTGATTTACATTTTTCTCAGAACCAGAAACACCATCTTTTCACACACTGGTTGTCCATCTCTATGTCTTCTTTTGGGAACTGTCTACTCTGCCATTTGTCTATTGATGAACTGGATTGTTTGTGTCTTTTGCTGTTGAGGTTTTCAAGTTCATTCTATAACCAGGAAAGTGAGCCTTCATCAGGTACATGGTTTGGAAATATTTTCTTCTATTCTGCAGGTTGCTTCTCCACTCTGCTATTTTCACTGTTGAACAGAAACTTCTTACTTTGGTACAGTCCTATTTGATTACTTTTGCTTCCCCAAGATCAAATTAGCAAAGAGGGCATAAAGGGAGTAAATACGATGATAAAACCATTTCTTCAGAACTCTTACACAGTCAACTAAGCAATGATGGAACAGTCAACTGATAGTGCAGGTGGGATAACGGGAGAATAAATTCCCACGTTTATCGCAGGGCTATTCACAATACCCAGGGGACAGAAGTCATCAGTGTGCTCATCAGTGGATGAACACATAAGAAAAGTGTAAGCTACTGTGTCATTTGCAGCAGCATGGACGGAAGTGGAGGACACCATGTTAAGGAAAATAAGCCAGACACAAAAGATAAACACCACATGTTCTCATTCTTGAAAGTGAAAACAGTGAGTGTCATAAAAGGAGAGTAAAACAGTGATCACTAGAAATCGGAAGGGCAGGGAGAGGAGGGATGGAGAGAGGTTAGTTACCAGTGCCAACACACAGTTAGGAGAAATTATTCTAAAGCACAGCAGGGCAACTGTACTCCGCAGTACTAAATGACATCCCTCCGCATAATTATGAGTCTAAAGTTTCCCAACACATGGAAATGATAACCCTTGAAGAGACAACAATGCTAATTACCTTGATTTTATCTGTTTGCATTGTGTAAAGGTATTGAATTACACTGTACTACATAAACATACAAATAAAAAGTAGCAATTAGAAACCTAAAGATTTAAAGACACAGGAACCATGAGAGACCATACTGGACATTTACATGCCTGCAGGTTTTTAATCTTGTGATGTCCTTTTCTGGTTTCGGTATGAGGGAGATCTACCACCGTGAGAGGCGGGAAGCAGCCGCTCCTCTTCCGTTTGCCTGGAAAGCGCTGTCCAGCACTGGTTCCGGTTCTTCCGCGGGTGCTGGCAGCCGTCAGCAGGGAAGCCGTCAGGTCCTGCAGGTTTTCCTCACGGCAAGCGTCAGTCCCTGTGCCCAGCTCTTCATGAGATACTTTTGAAGCACTGGTTCAGCCGCTCCACTCAGTGTTGGTGTGTTCAGACTGTCTGCTTTTTCCCGATCCCATTTTGATAGGTTACCTATTTCGGAGGCCTGTAATTGTGCACAGTACTGTCTTACGTCTTTCCCTGTGTCAGTTGCAGCGTCTCCTTTGTCATTTTAGATTCCATTGGATACTTTTCTCCTCAGTCTAACTTAGTCTAGAGTTTTCTCATTGTAGTTATCGTCTTAGACTCAACTCTGAATTCTGTTGACCTTTTATGCTGTTTTCTAAAGTCTATTCCAATTATTTTGCTGTAGTCTCTATTGTGGTCTTCATTTTGATAACATTTAGTTTAGTTCTTATGTTTTTCTGTTTCTTTAGAGTGTAATAGGAAAGGAAGAGGTACAATGAGTGCTGTTTGATAATGAAGCAAACTTGAGCCAGGTGTGATACATGCCTATAGTCCCAGCTGGTGAGGAAGCCAAAGTAGGAGGATCACAAGTTCAAGGCCAGCCTGGGGAACTCAGCAAAATTGTCTCAAAATAGAGTCTACCAAGGGCTGATGATGTATCTCAGTGGTAGAATGCTTGCCAAGGATGTGTATGGTGTTGGTAAGAAAGACAGGAAGAAAGAAAGGAAAAAGAAAAGTAGGTAGGACAAGGAGGGGGGAAGAAAAAAGTGAGGAAAGGCTGAAGATCCAAGCAGAACAATTTTTTTAGAGCTGAGCATGGTGGCTAAGGCCTATAATCCCAGCATTTAGGAAGCTGAGGCAGGAAGGTTGCTACAAATGCGAGTTCAGCCTGGGTTTCAGAGTGAGTTTGAGGCTCACGTGGAATACATAGGAAGACCCTGTCTCAAAAACCAAAAAGAAGAAAAAAATACAGCATGTTTTCTTAGATTTAATAAATGAAATCAGTAAAGTTGAAGGATACAAAGTCAACATGCAAAATAAGTAGTATTTTTCCCTTTTTTTTGGAAAAATAAATCCAGAAACTGGTATCACATATAGTAGCTACAAAGATAAAACAAAATAATTAAAAACAAATTTAACCAAGTAGGTGAAAAACTTGTATACTGAAAAAAAGTATAAAATGTTAATGAAAGACATTGAAGAAAATACAAATGCATAGAAAGATATCCTGAATTCATAGATTAGAAAATTTAGTATTTTTAAAACATTCATAATACCCCAAAGTGGTATACAGAGTGAAAGTATGGAAATTCTAATCTATTTTTCCTCAGATATAGGAAGAAAAACCTAAAATTTTTATGGAATCACAAAAACAAAGAAACCTCCGTGCAAACAATAGAGAAATGACCAAACCAGTGATGAGCAAGAAGGTCAAAGCTGGGGGTATCACGTTTCCAATTTAAACTGACAGTAATTAAAGCAGCAGAGGACTTGTATAAAAATAGGTAACCAATCAGTGGAACAGAAAGCCCAGAAATGACATCCTATGGCTAAGGACAAATGATTTTCAACAAAGGTGCCAAGAATGTACAATGAAAAAAGAAGTCTTTCTTTCTTCTTGACCAGTTTTGCACGCTTGAATTTGGTAATCAGAATGACTGATCTGAAAACAATATAGAGTATAAGAACCATTGTTGAACTCCTTGGAATCTTGTATGGTGAAGCTCTGCACCATTTCCAATGTTTTACTTTTTACTTTTAATTTTTTTTTTAATTTTTCTTTTTTACTTGTTACTGTCTTCGATTGTTTGATCAATCTCACGTTCTTATGTCTGGTGGACTGAGCAACTTCAGTGAAGATAACAGTATGTAACCTGGCAACCACTGTAAATTTCTATCATTTTGTTTCGAGATCGTCTATCGTTTTTGGTGTTTTTGTGTTGTTTTGATTTTGTTTTCATTGTTGTTTTGTCAGGTTTTTAACTTTTAAAATAAGAAAAAAGGATTTTTTAAAAAAGATTTGCATTGGGAAAACTGCTCATCTAAATGCAAAAAAATGAACTGGACCATCACATCATACTGTCTATAAAAATCAACTTCAAATAGGTGTGAACATCCTCACTGATCCTGTTCAATATTTTCCCAGAACTCCTAGCTGGTACAGTAAAGTCAAGAAAAAGACATACACGTTGTACAAAATGACAAAGAATAAATTACACTAATTCATAGACGTGAATTTGTATGTACTCATAACAAAAATTTACACTTTATAATTTTAATATTTTACTTTATTAACACCCATTAGAATATAAAATATTTAGAAATAAAATTAAATGTATAAAACTTGTACATACAAAATAACAAAGTGTGACTGTGAGGATTACAGGTATAAATAAATAGAAAACTGCACCACATACCTATATCAAAGACTTTAATATTCCACTCATAATTAAACAGAGCAATAGAATTGAAGAAGAAAAAATTTAAAAGAACTCATTCGATATAATGAATCTAAGCTCTTAGAACTCTGAAAATATATATTCCAAAATAACTGATAGATAACATCTGTGTGAAGAGGTCACCAGCCCCACTTCCTAAGACACATTCAGCTGAACTCATCAAGGGATAAATCTCGCCATGAGCAATGCATGTGGTGCCCACCGGACCCAGTAACCTTCCCAACTGGAAAACACTGAGGGAACATTTCAGATCTAATTCGGAACAGAGCACTTTTCTTTTTACCAAAGGCTATATCTCCTTAATTTGGAAGTATGTCTTTTTTTTTTTTTTTTTTCAGTAAAGCTTCCCTTTTTATCTTCTTTCACGGTGAATTTTTTTAACAAGGACACCAGAACTATAGATGCCACGGAGATATTTTTGAAATTATGATATTAAAAGTCTCCTAAGAGTAAGTGCATGCCAACAACATTCAAAATGCAGATAAGAAGAGAATGAGATTTCAAAAATTCTAAAAGAGAAGTTATAAGACAATTCAGGCCATTTATTAAAAGCATACTATAAAAATATGAAATTATACTTACTACAGGAATTTATCTAATTTAATATTAGAAAATTGATTGCTATTATGAAAGCATAAACATAGTACAAAGTAATTTCTGACTTACTGAGTACACAAAAATATCATTTAAAATGCTTCCATGAATAAAAAGATTATGTTATCTTGATAAAAGATAATTGCAAGAAATCTACAGTAAACATCATATCCATGGTAAACATTTTAAAAATAAAAACAAAGCATCTATAATATTAGTTACAATAAAAGTGCTTATTCTTACCATGTCTAACACCGAATTAAAACTTGGCATCAGAAAAAGACATAAAATAATAAAATAATAAATGATATGTAAGAACTAGAAACAAACTGATCTGGTAATTGTCTACCTAGTAAATCTTGAAAACACATAAGAATACAGCAATATTGTTATACATGAGATGCATAAGCAAAAATTAATTGCATTTTTGGTTTACTATTAGAAAAACATTAGAAGTATATTTTATAATGATAAATCTATGCTATTATAAATTATTCTAATAAAAATATTTGTAATAACATAGGTTATAAGTAAGATAGATTTTGTGCCTGAAAAGAACTATTATAAAAGACATTTATCATCTCCATGTATAAAAGTCACAAAATTTGATTAAAAAAATGCTCATAAGTGAAATAAATCAGACTTGCGTGTGCAAACATATTGTCTCCCTAGTGTAAGAACCTGAGAGTAAATAGGATCCAAAAGGTAAAATAGATACTGTGAAAGGGAAAGAAACTGCTCAAAGGGAAAGAACAACTGGGATGGAGAAAAGGAGGAGGGAGCAGAAAATTAAAATATTTATATATATATATACACACACACACACACACACACGATAGCTAAGATGATTGTGCTACTAATTTCTATTAGTTCACTGAAGAGTTAGTGATTATATTATTTGATCAATTTTGCATGCCTATGTCTTGTAATCTAAGAGACTATTTTGAGGATAACAATATGCAGTGTAATAACCATTGTTAATTTCCCACAATCTTGTTTTGAAATTCTGTATCATTTTTATTGTTTTTTCTCTTTAAAATAAAAAAGACTTAAATAAGTTGATGCAAACTGCTTTAAAAAAAGAAAACTAAACTTTAAACATTAATTTAAACAATTTTGATCAAAACCACATGGAATTTGGAAAAATTCTACTGTATATAAAATACATTTCATTATTTTAAAATACTAATTAATAGCATAATAGAATATTAGGTAAAATGGTATTTTAAAGATGAAATATTTTTAAAGCTTAACCCGAAATAGTCAAGACATGATTGAATGAAAAGAATAAGATCAACACACTTCCTAAGACTTATTTTCTGGTATAACAAACACACAAAGCAAAATGGTAAGTAGTAAGCAAAAAGATGGTTGGGGTATAGAGACACAAATAACCCAGCGAGTCAGGATACAGAACTTAGAACCAAGCCTTAAATTCAAGAAGTTTCTAGAACTAAGCAGCAATCTAAACTAAAGTTGGTTTAGATTACCCTCTTTTACAAGGCAGTCAACTATTTCTATACCCAAAAGGACAAGAAATGAAGTTCAGAAGTTACTGGATTGTGTCTTCTAGTCTTTGCCTAAATGGGGCACAATCTTTGACCTCCGGCTGGTTGAAAAGTCAGCAGTTGTGATTGGCTGATGCTTAGTTGCTTAGCTGCAATTCTAGCTGCAAACCAAGTTAGACAGGAATGGAATCAAATTCAATGGTTAGGTTTGATGCTGACCTGATGGAGAAATTCAGTTTGGTTTTCACCCAGTTCATGAGCAACATCACGGGTAGAATTGAGTTCATAAATTGAGGTACTACTGAGGCTACAACCTGATTTCACACCAAGCTAGACTGTAGTATGCTACACACAGAGGCACCTCTGAGCCGGCTCATTGTTCAGGCATGGAGACTCATTTATGCCCACTTCTCCAGCTCAAGAAGATATGTGCTAAGATTTGACAGACTCACCTTTCAGGTGAGAGCAACAATCAATAATTGGGCTTCTCCATCATCCTATACCCAAAAGTTAATTTCAGATGAACCCTAAATCCAAAAGACAAAACGGAAACCTTTGGGAGAAGTATTAGCGAGTTGCTTTTATGATCTCTAAAAGGGAGCTTAACAGGGGTTAGAGGTCATTATGTCAAAAGGAAAAGACTGATAAATGAAATTAAATTCAAATTCAGAACTTGCAATAATCAAAAACCTTTTGTTCTTCAGAAAAGGATAACACAAGCCTCTAGAGGGCAACATCTCCTTCATATAGCGTCATGGCGTTTCCAGCTACACCAGCAAGCACTTAGCCAGTGCCCGGTCTTCTGGTCTTCCACTGTTCTAAGCCACTCTCAACAGCTCATTCAATCTCCACCGCTACTCTAGCTCACTGTTACTATCCCCAAATTAAAATGAAGAACCTGAATGCCTGGGAAGCGAGATAATGTGCTCACAGTCATACCAGTGAGGAAACGAGGGCCCAGATAATGTTGTCTGCCTTGAAAATACACTTTCTCGTACGCAAAATCAGACTCCAAACCAGAAGTAAGTATGATATTAAGGAATATATTGTTGAGAAAAACATATGATTCTGGTAAAAGTAAAAAGAAACATAATTAATTATACACATCTAAGGAAACTCAGAGGTCAAAGAACACAAATTCTCACATATTAAGAAGTGAATGATAGTGTAAATATTGCATACTAATTCTCAAATGATGTGACTAAAGTGATACTTAGAAATTTGCAACCTCCAGTTCTTGTTGTGGAGCTGGGGTGTAGCTCGGCAATAAAGCACTTGCCTCGTGCGTGTGAAGCTATTGTTTTTGAACCCCACCACCCCCCAACCATGTTAGCCCTAACTGTATGCACTAAAGTACATGCACTTGACAGAAAGCCCTACAACTACCAAAAATAACCACAAAAAATAAGTAAGCCATGCATATGAATATCTCACAAGGGTCTTCAGTGGCGAATAAGTGTAAAAACTGTTTGAGTTCATCGATATTTATAAAAACACAAATCAAAATTTTCAATCACATACCGTCTATGATACAAATTTATTAGAAGTGGAAATGTTGATCTAAACCAACTTAGACTGTGAAGTAATAGAAAGTCTTACATGCACCTTCTGAAAGTATAAAGTGCTACAGTCACAAAAATATAAGTTTATTGCAAATCTGATACAGTCAATATTCAGCCACTCTACTTCTAGGCAAAATTGGAAGAGAAAATTCCACACATGCACTAGAAGAATGGATAAGAGTATTTTTGGAAACATCATTTAAACTAAAAAAGAATCAAAAGAAGAATGGAAAATGTCCCTCTTCAAATACCCATACAATGTGTAGCTTATATAATAGCAAAATGTAATGTGCCTGGACTCACACTTCAGCACTGAAGAATCTTCTCCACAGTGTTGCATGATACATACAGAATGCTTCCATTTATACAATATTTCAAAAGTGTAAATTAGTTTTTATGGGGATATTTTTAGCATTTAGTACAGCAACAAAGTGTCAGGATGGTAGTTTCTTCAAGGTAGAGAAGTGAAAGGGAGCTGGCTGGACGGCAGGCATTTGGCCACTCACTTCCTTACTACTTTACACAGTACATATTCATCGGCAATGAAATCTACTCTGCAAACATCTCAGGGGACAGTTTTTCAAGGAGAAAGTATTTTGGTTTTTAATATCTATACTTCACAGGACACACATATCCTTAAAACAATATTTTCAACTGACCTTTTTATAGAAAATATTTATAATTATGTTCCTCAAACTCAAGTAAGAGTTTTAGAAAACTAGTTGTTAAAAAAGTCTTGAGTTTTTTCATGGTTGATTGACTGTGTCAACTTGAGAAGTTTCAAACCTTAACTCCTGACTTCTAGTGCAGACACTTTGGCTTCTGCCTCAGATCCTTCAGCTCCCTGATAGGGACTTGCACGGGACACTGTAGTGAGCTCCAGACCTTGGACCGGAACTTTCAGTCTCCAGTGTGTGGACACCCTCTGCACACTTCCTCATCCAACTCTGTGGGTGACCATCGTAAGCCAATCTTGAATTTCTTATTCATTTGTATGTCTTGTGTTATATCTGTCTGTCTAGTAAAACACTGAGAATACAAGTTTTATTCCAAATACAAGTGGTAGAATATTAGAATCATGTAAATCATTTGAAACAATATTGTTTGAGTCCATTCATTTTAGCTTAGGAAATGATAGTGAAAATCTTTCAAACCCTAATATAGTAGGTTTATGTAGCATACAGCTTTCTTAGGTATATGAATGTAACAGCAGATATATATTTTAAGGAACTGGATAAAGGTTTGTAGTTAATGTGTAATACTTTACAAATTTTCACATTTAAAATAATGAGAAATACGATCTGACAAACTTTCTTAGTGGTGCATTTCTAATTTTCAGAAATGGATTTTGGACCCTGAACTGAAATGGCTGTGTATGTCTCTGGTTCTCACACTAGTCCAGGGTTCCTTGACTGAAAGAATGCTCTTTTATGAGTTAATGATACTTAGCAGGTTTTAGTATATGTGCTGCGGAACTGACCATGACAGTAGCTTTTAAATAAATATTTTCCAGGTAAGTAAATTAACTCATAAGTGTGGAAAAGTACAGATCTCTATTTCCTGAAGTTTAAAAAAAAGATTCGAACAGCAAATGGGTCTCAGTGATATAAATGTTATAAGAAAAGAGCTCAAGTCCAGCTCAGAAACAGGAAAACTGTGATGTGGTTTGGGAGAACATAAAAGTGGAATTTCACAGGGGAAAAACAGAAAAGCTGTGCTGTGTTAGCGATGGAAAACTGAGAGATCCATCTTTGTTCTGTTACATTCTGAGATCCAAAGTTGCATAAATCTTTCATATTCAACTCCTGTTCTTTGGTGTGTGCTCTGATGTCCACCCCCCCCCCACACACACACACACACACACTAGCGAGATCTATGTACTGTAATGTTCTACTCCTGGATGTTCTGTCTACAGACCGTATACCAACCAGCTCTTTAGATGTAAGTAGTTTTCTTTGCTTTCCTTCTCCCAGTGAGGGATGGCTAACACGTAATGTACTATTTTAAAGTCACTGTCTTCATCCTGTGATAGCTGACTCATTAAACAAACATTAAATGCATTCCTTCCTTACTGTACTTTCTGATTATTTTCCTAAGGAAGACTCACTCTGACTTAGAAAATCATGTGACCGCAGAGCTACCTCAAACTACTTTCCACGCTAAGGGAGATTTTTTTTTTCTTGCCATCCAGTAGAACAGCCGCTGCCAGCACATGGCTGTGCCACACATAACGTGTCTGTGCTACGCAGAAATGAATTCTTCTTCTTCTATCTAAGTTGAAATATCCGTCTGTGGTTAACATCCACTCTATTAAGCGGCATAGGTATGAAATGTTTGTGAAAAACCTAGAACTGCAGCCACTGCCTCCACTAACCACCTCCACCTCCTGCGGACGCAACTGGGTATGGAATCTGCACTGCTGAATTGCGAACTCGCTAGCACATCTCCAGCGGCACTCTTTAATAGGAACTAAGGGATAGCTAGCGCGTGAAGACGTACTCATTCCTTACTGCTACACATGAGTGGCCAGCAAAATCTATGTATAATCAGTCTATCAAGAAAAGTTATAATTAGAATCTTATTTATTTGCTTCTTCTGGAATGCTGAGTCCCTTTTACCGTATTAACACAATCAGTGGAAAAGGGCAGTAGAAAAGTGGCTTTGGCACGCACATTATTTCTTTGTACGCAGATTTTCAACAGAAGTCAAAGTCGCATTCTGGGTTAGTGCTAAGGATGCTTCTAGCGATCAGTCTGCCCTAAAAAAATACATAAACCTACCCATGCACAGACATTTCATGTCAGCTGCTACAGGGAGAGCATTCCTACCTACCCTTGGTGATTCCGCCCAGACTTCGGGGGATCCACTTAGACAGGTTGTTCAGTACACTCGGAAGGACTCTGCCCCCTAGAGGGGCATAGCATGGTATTTCGTGCATGCCATGGTTTCATCGTTTGGAAATGAGGTTATAATGCAAATAGGGAGGGTGGGGTCTGGAAATTTGCATTGTAATAAACGCTCTGATAGGTAGTAATTCAAATATCTTCCCACCCACTGTGTTCCAGAAGCATGGAATTGCACTGTGGAACTCATTAAACAAGGAGAGTACAGTCCAAAAACACCTAGCACAGTTGTGCATACTGATAAGGCAGTATAACTTTCAGGGATAGACTATTTCAAACTTTTCTTCAAATTGTATGTACTTACAGAGATGCTTTGTGTATATTTAAAGACAGCAGTTCTAAGCACAATAATGTATACTCTATAGCTGGGGGTGTGGCTTAGTTTTATCCCAAGCACCACAAGAAAAAAAAGATAAAGACATGATAATATAAACTCTAGAAGAAGGCGCTCAGACTTAGAAAACTTACAGAAAACTGAAGGGACCCATGGAATTAAAGCAGTCTTGGCCAATGAATAATTTGTCATAGAACAAGAAGTCATTTTCCTTCAGTAAGGTGCCCAGATCCCACAGCAGGTAACAGATGGTAATCTCTATATTCTGTTTCATTTGCCTCTTAATAAGCTAGAGGGGAAGCAAGCACTGCCCTGAATCAAAAAGCCCTGTCAGTCTGTGGCTGGGAGCACGTGCCTTGTCTCAAAAGCACTGTGCTCTAAGCTGAGGTGGGCAGCCCAGAAGAAAGTGGTTTCCAGCTGCTTGTGTCCTTTTTCATCATGGTGAGGCCTTATTAGGTATGGATTTCTTGATGGTGCATTTTGGGGAACATCACTGGGAATCCGTCCAAGTAAAGTCATTTCAAAAGTAGCCTGCCTTCCTGTCATGCAGACAGTAATAGCAGCGACTCTTACAAAGACTATTTCACACCTTTAAGCATAAAAATAAAAAGCCGTTCTGCTGTGCGAAATCTCAGAGAAAAGCTTGCTGTGACTCTGTCTATGCCGTGCAGAAATGGTACATGGTAGCTTCCTCAACCGGAGAATAGTTACATTTCCACAAATACTAAGGTGATGCTTTGACTTGGTTTGAAAAGGGGGATATACTAAAAAGTCATATATTTAACTCTTGGAAGTGTCCTTCAGCTTCAGTGAATGGAATCCTATTTCTGCAGCTGGATAGGAACAGGTCAACTGCCCTTTCTCCTGGCATCCTTGCTCCTCACCTCCCTTGCTTCTGTGGAAAACAGTCATTAGAAGAAAAGGAAAAATGTTTTCATTTATATTCTGTATCAATATGGTGTCTTACAAAGCTGTCTGAAACAGTTCCTAGCATCCCCACTTTACAGAGTAGCAAATGGAGACTTACAGTAGTTAGCTAACTTGTACACAGTAAACCAGTTAGTAAATGAAATGGTACAACTCATTCCGACCAGGTATCAAAGACTGCAAATTTCCCATGCTGGTAGGCATTGACCTATATACTCTTATTTAAAATTTTAAGCTATGCCCATTCAAAAAATCATTATAAAACACATTTTCTTCTTTCTTGTGCCTACCTAGAGGCTTATGATAACTCTTCTGCTGGCCTTTCTGCTGGGGATGTTCTTCCATTACAAATTAACCTGCCAATGACTTCCTTCTGAAACACTACCCTGCCGTTTCTCACCCGGAAATGCTATGCCATGTTTCATTTTCCGAGCCGTGTCTGAGAGCTCCTTCCCCTACATGACCACATCAGCAAAGCACGCTGGAATTGCGCCAATAGAATAGGTTGAGAAATGAGAAGCTAACAGTTCTAATACACTTATCGGGTATTTTACGAACAATTACCTATTTACATATTTATTGAATATTTAACCATATTGTAAGTGCTGTTTTAAAGTATATATGGTATCATATTGTTTTACAGAGGCAGTTATTAAAATAAGAAATAGAGCTGGTGGTCCCGAAAAAGAAAAGAATGGCAGCACAATCAGAACTGTGCAATGGTATCTTCGAAATCTAGCATTTTAAAAAAAGTAGACAGCCAAGCTTAATAAAGATCTAGACAAGAGGCACTAGCATAGCAGAAAGCCATTTTAAGTTTAACAAAGTAATGCCAGCTTTGAACAGAATGTACTTTAATTGAGAGTCACATATGTATAGCCACAGTACTTTATTTTTTCCTCTTGTTTGGTTACGTGAACTACTAATTTTGATTCTGAGCAAATAGTCCGACACCCCGGCTCACACATGTCCTTGGGCTGCTTTGACAGACGTGTTCAGGTAGGCATTGCTGGAGACTCCATAAGAACATGGCGTATTGGCATTATTACACTAGGAAGGGTTGTCTGCAGCTGCTGTGAAACCTTCAGAGTGATTTTCATGCAGGATAATCCTATAGCAAGTGAAATAAAGATGCCCAACATAGTGAGGTGAAGTAGTTGTTTATAAGGAAATACTGGCAGTTTTACTCTGCAGCCGTGCATGCTCCGTAAAAAAAAAACCTTCCCATTTCTTAAGCTGTCTTGATTGGCTTTAACCTCTTCAGTCTACAAGGCAATTATCTTCTGCAACATTTAAAATATTGTTTAAAATCACACTCCACAAATCAAGACTTTTTTTCTCATTGTGTCGGGTAAGGATCAAAATGGAGATTTCAATGAGATCAATATACATATGATTTAGTACATTTTACTCCAGAATTTCTTAGAAATCTTTACAAAAGACAATTGTCATCTCCACTTTTCTGAATGTCTGTGGGCCTCAGAGAGTAGTTCCTAACCTAAAAGCTGTCAAGTCTGGCTTTGCAGACTCGCCGAGGGGTTCTCTGGCTCGTACTGGACCACTCCAATCATTTTCACAGTTCCAGTGAGGGTAAGTACAACTTGAACGTGTGTCTCTAAATAAACCCATCATACCTCTTTGTGCCCAACTGCCTGTTAAATATCTTGGTTTGACCATTCTATTAACACTTCATTACAAACACACAAAATGGGACCCATTTCCCTCAGGTTCATTCCAAGTGAAACTCAACGACACCAGCTGCGATCTCTCCATGAAGGCTATCCCCATTGATTGACTTTGTCAGAAATCAGACCTGCCTACTCCTGTCCCCTTTCATGTCTCTTTTTCTTGGCCCACAATTAACATCTTTCATTGTCTTACTAGTATTTCTAAATGGACCCAAACGTGTTGTCATGGGGTAAAGGCAATTTCTAACCCCTGCTAACGCTTCCTTCTTCACCATTCTCCTCTCTCACTTTCTCCACCCCGTCACCCTCAACTTCCCCAGGGCCGCTGCCGTTTTTCTGAACAATTTTTATTCTTCCCTCATTGTTTAGGCCCTGGATGTCAAGGGTCTGGTGTGAGATGGGAGGAAAGTAGATGGAGGCGGTGTGCACCATCATCAAACGCGTGTGTTTGCTTTGGCTCCAGGACTTTCTCACATATATCTTTGTAGAGGATAAGCAGCTACTATGCACTCTTGTCTGTGTGATGGTAAACCAGGGAACAACTAAGCTACGATGGGGGAGTTTGGAACGTAATGTGCAGATGACTGCTGTTTACCACAGTCTAGGAGTAGGACAGATATGGTTAATGAAAAGCAGAAATGTGCCTTGTGTGGTGGTATACACCTGTAACCCCAGCTTCCTGGGAGACAGAGGACACCAAGTCTGAGGCCAGCCTGGGAAGCTCAGCAAGGTCTTGTGTAAAAAGGAAGAAAGAGAAGGAAAGAAAGAGAGAGAGAGAGAGGGAGGGAGGGAG
>NW_004955441.1:16165637-16185687 GCF_000276665.1 Chinchilla lanigera | reverse complement strand
AAAAGAAAGAAAGAAAGAAAGAAAGAAAGAAAGAAAGAAAGAAAGAAAGAAAGAAAGAAAGAAAGAAAGAAAAAGAAAGTCTGGGACTGTGGGTCAGTGTAGCACTTGCCTAGCATGTTCAGGACCCTGACGTCACTCCCAGTAGTAAATGGCAAAAGAAAAACCTGGAAGTGTTCTTAACCTAATGGACATGATTTTCTTCAAAAATCTAAGTCTGCCTCATGTCTTCCTATCTGGGTTCATCATGCACTTCATGTAGCAATTCTATCTTCCTTATGCTCTCTGGAGCTCAGGGACCAAGCAGCAGAGCTTTTGTACAAACTGAACCATGCTCTAAACCTTCCTTTTATTCTGGAACCCACTGTAAAATAGTAGTTTTAGGTTATTTGTCGATTACTTGGAATAGCATCCAAGTAAAAAAAGGATGTATGACCCCCAAATCTAAATATTCCACCAAATATTGGATCTATTTAAATAATAACAAAAACTGTAGCAATCTACCTTTCCCTCCATAGGTACCCCTAGTCATCAGGGTCCTCAAAGCTCCAAAGTGACCAGTCTTTGCATTTTGGGGGGTTTATCCCCCAAGTTTATGGAATGCATATTTCCTACCAAGGTTTCTTTTTCCTCCTTTCCTTCCTCTTTCCCTCTCTCCTGCATTCTTTTTGTCTTTTTCCCTCCTCCCTTCATTCCTTTGTTCTTCTTTGCTTCCCTGCTTTCTTCTTTTTTGATGACACCCAGGAACTTCACACTGAGCTACATCCCCAGCCCTTTTTTATTTTTTATTTTGAAGCAGGATCTTGCTAAGTTGTCCAAACTGGGCTTGAACTTGGGATCGTCCTGCTTTAGCCTTCCAGAGCCTCTTGCTACCCAGACTTGGATTACTGCTCCCAAAGTTTCTTGGTAGCTGCTGGTATGCTTCCCAAACACTATCAGCGTCACATAATCAAGACGGATCAGACTGTCTCAGAGGATGCTGCAATGAACTAGATTTCTGGTGGTTAAGGTCCAAGCTAAACATTGGAATGGCTTTGAGGCAAGATAAATTTCAGATCTTCCCAGCTGAAATCAAATCACTTCTGATGGTCTCTGACCACTGCAGATTGGTGAGAATATGGACTCAAGTGATCCTCAGCAAAGTATGCAGTTTCTAAAGGAGGAAGCTCTGCCACTTGGCCCCTGGGGTTCAAGAGTGTAGAGAAGATAAAAATGCTACATGCTGGGTATGATGAGCTCAGACGGGAAGACATGATGCAGACTGCTTTAGACTTCTGAAGAAAAATCTTAGCCATTAAATTAACACCTTCACTTTCCCCAGACCAAATGCAAGGTGCTAGGGGATGAGTTGAATTCTTTGCCAAGACCACATCTGGAAAAGCAGCTGTGAACAGAGTCACCTCATGTATAGGCTGGCAGGAGTTCGCTCTGCTTCCCCAAAACACGTTTACGTTCTACACAAGTCAGAAAGACAAGTCAAAGTGGAGACCATCGTGCTGCCTCTTTCAAACATTTGATGCTGGTGCCGCTCTCTGCAGTTTACTGCTTAACGTTGCCCTCTGTGGAAGGGAACTAAGGTTCAGAGGCCTCACTTTTCTGTCCTGAAAGCTTTCACTCTCTGGCTGTGAAAGACTATGTTGGTGTTCTGGTGGCTGCCGAATATTTTTGTTCCAATTAAATATTCTGGGATTCACAACACTCACAAGTTAAATTAATGGACTCAATCATTAGATCAAAAATCCACTTGCTGTTTAATCCAGCTCAATCTCCATTATGCTTTAGAGCCACAGAGTAAATGTATTTTCTCAGGGCTTCGTGTTAGCTCAGAGGCAGTGATGAATAAATCCATCCCAAATAGAACATGATGGTGTACGCCTGTAACCTCAGCGCTCAGGAGGCTGAGGCAGGAGGGTTGAAAGTACAAGGCCAGCCTAGACTACACAGTGAGATCCTGTCTCGAACAAAATAAAACAAATAAAAATCCATCGCCACCCCCACATTTTCATTTCTCTCGTTCATATCTACACAGGGAAAGGGTAAATAGCAGTTCCCTTGGAGGAAGTCTGGAAGAGAAGTACAGTCTATGTTCATGATGAAGTTAGTACATGTCTCGAGTTCTGCCGTTCCCTGAACAGGCCTCAGCACTAAACCAGCTGAGTGCCGCTGTCCTGGGAAGCAGGGACCCCACCTGAGTCTCTGTTGCAGTGGGGAAGGCAAACCTCTGCTCAGTGGAGCTCGAATTACCATTACTGCCTACACAGACTGAGGATTCAGGGATCCTCTGTTGTCGGAACTGCACGGCTCGCACTGAAGACGCCTGATAAATAGGTTTCATCGCTCTTTCGCTCGCTGTCTTGCGTGCTGACCCTCACCCCGACCCTGGTGATGAAGTTCTGGTGCTTGGGCTCCACCATTGTGGCAGCTGGTCGTTCCCACTGAAGTCAGGGATCCTGTTTCCGTCAGACATCCTCCCTGCGCCCTGCAGCCGGGCGTAGGAAAGAGTCACACAGTGCCGCAGAAGTGCTGACACTCAGTCCATCAATTTATCCCTCAGTTCCTGGGGTTAGGGGGGCACTCGTCACTCATGAGGGACAGGGACAGATGTCTACCTCAAAATTCACACCAGGATTTTGGATTATTTTATTTTAAAGAATTTGTATTATCTAAGTGTTGTGTTAGGTAGGCCACAATTACCACCAGGCCTCTTTGAATGAACCAGGCAGACGGAGACATTCCTGGTGACCGAAACTGCCTCATGGATATGCGGTCTCTGCCCTCACACTGTACATTCAGCCTAGCTTCCACTTCTGTGATCTCAGCCTGTTCTCTCTCCTATCACCTAATTTGCTGTCCGTATGAATTCACAAAATCTGCAGTTCCTGTAATGTATCAACCTCCTTTTGAGTTTGACTTTATGCTTAACACCTTGGTATATGGTAATTATAAATCTGGTTATAAATATCTTCACAGTAAAGAAAATGTAGTTGGGACATGAAGGAAACCTATACACCTTTGTGAGAGGATTATTCTTGGCTAAGAAAATAAATATTATACAAACAATTAAATTTAAAAAGAGGAGGAACTGTTTTTGCTTGTGGGATATGTAGTGAGGCTTAGGAATTTGGAGCACTCTGAACTATGAGACGCATCCAAAGTATCTACAAAACAGTAAGTTCCAGCTCCATGCCTCAGACACGTTAGATGCCTGAGAGCCCGCCTAGAATAGTATAACCAGGAGAAATTTTTACGCTAGTGATTGTTTCAGGGTTGACACCAGGGATGGAACTTTAGTCCCTCTACCGCAGGTGACATAGAAAAAGTATTTCCATTAGTGCATTTTCCAGACTGTGCGTCTGATCCTCTTGATCAGGGCCACTGTCATAAACTGGTTATTCTGATTTTCCAAAACTGTCACAGTTTCTTTCAGAAATGTTGCTACATGAGACTCTAAACCATTTTTTAAAATTTTTCTGGCTGGTAGGAAGGCACCCTGAAAGAGTGCTGGTGTACAGTTATCTGAAGCGTAATCTACATAAGTAGAAGATGCACATCTTTTAAATGAACATGAATATGAATGAAGGGGAAAATGTCATGAGTGCAATTTTACTAAGACAATAATGACTCTAAATAGTGAATAAAATTCACAAGGTAAAGTCCTAGGGCCATTTATTGTATAGGTATCTCAGGCCCCATAATAACAACATTGTTTCTAACAGAAAATATAACAGAAATACAGTTTTCTCACTCCCTGCTTTATGTTTCCCGCTATTTTCCTTAAGGTTTGACAAATGCATTTTCTTTGTGTCCCTGAGGATGGGTTCCTTTCCTTTTGGCTTTTACAAAATTTTATGTGGTGTCCAAAACACAAAAGCATAAACGTGGAATGTATTAATGGGGTATCATGTAATGTTGCAACGCATACCTATATTTGTGCAATGTTTAAATCAGGTTAAATGTCTTTCTCTGCACATATTTATTTCTTTATAGTAAAAACACTCAAAATCCTGTTTGTTTGTTTGTTTGTTTGATACCGGGAATCGAACTCAGGACCTTGTGCTTGCCAGGCAGGTGCTTGTGCCGCTGAGCTACATCCCCAGCCCTCAAAACCCCTTCTTCTAGTTTGCTTCAAGGTGCAGTGCATGACTACTATCTGCGACCACCCTACTGTCAACCACCACACTGTAACTGTTTGCTCTTCCTTCTCCTTTAGTTCCTGCTGTGACACTTTCCCTGAGGGATGGAATTCCTCAAACTGTCTCACCTGAGAAAACGCTGGTTGTATTTATATTTTCTAAAATATAATTAAGTTTATTGGTACATTTTAGATATACATAAAGATCTCATTCATCATAGGGAAACTGTCCCTGTACAGGATATATTTTGAATTTCTGGTTGTATTTCTGAGGATTGTATCTATCCTAGCATCACAGCCTCACAATTTCTGAGAGATCTATTTCTACCGGAGTCAGGAAAAAATATGATAAAATCTTGGGGTTATCTAGTTTTTCTTTCGTTTTTTTCCCCCTTTGGTTGATTCCCCATTTGGTTGAGAGGAAAAAGGAGCCCCGAAATACTTGGGGCTTATCTGAAAGTGAGTGCGTCAGACCTGGGAGGTAAAGTTTTATTTCTTAATTTATCTTTATTCTTTGAGACAGAGTCAAATTATGTAGTGCAGCCTGGCCTTGAAGTGACTTCCATAGCTCAGCTGGTCTCAAATTCACAGCGAGCCTCCTGCCTCTGCCTCCCTATTGCTGGGATTACAGGTGTGCGCCACCACGTCCGGCTGGATGTCAACTGTTAAAAAGGAAGTGACTCAGTTATCTTGAAGAGGTAAGAGTGTCTTCTTCTAAAATTGTTTTCCTCTTTCTCATAAAGAGAGGAAGAAAGTGAAACATTTTCCCTGCGCAGACACAGGAATGGAACGTCTGCACCCCCGGGTTGTGATTGGGTTGAGTGCTGGCTGCACAGTTGTGAACAAGCACACAGAACAACAGGACCCCGACTGAAGGGTATTCCGGAAGGAACAGAAATGATGAACCTGGGCCTTGCAGAAGAGAACGTTTTCCAGAAGTGGAGGAGGAGGGACCACAGCTCAAGGTGCTGTCAGGTGAGGAAAAGGATCAGACGGCCAAGGCCTGAGGGGTTGAGAGACAGCCCTCAGAGCCCAGCAAGGCTCCCTCTGACGCCAGCGGTGTAAGCTCGGATGAGCCGTCTCTCAGGACTCTGACCTCCCCAGAGCTCTTTGGTGATCTTCCATCATTTAATTCAGTTGTGGTTTTGAGAACGAGCACTGTCGCAGCCTGTCTCTTCGTCCCTCCCATGAACGCAGATCTCCGGCAAAACCGCTTCCTGGGCTGCTGGTCAGTATCTGTGTCCAGTTATCCCCGCAGGTTTTGCATCTCCTACTCAAATGTCTGATTTGTCTTGCCTTAGAACTTTACCTTGGTGTGTAAATGTAAATATATTTTATATCAAAGTGAATAGGAGCTATATCTTATTATGCAACTGTGCTTTGGCAAAGAGAAGCAATAAGCAGTGAAGAGGAAAGCAGTGAAACGCCCCCCCAAAGGGACGGGACCCAGGGTACCTGAGAACAGAAACCTCAGAGCAAGTTATGTGTGAGACCCAGGCAAGAGCATCAGTCATGAGAAGCAGGAAGGAGAACTCTAGAAATGAAAGTGACAGGTTATCCAATCCAGTGAGTGTTTGGTAAAAATGTTTCTTGCTGTTGACAGATATATTAGGAAGTTAAATAAATGTTAAACAGGTGTCAAGTGCTAAACAATTACACAATCAATGAATATATTATTTTCAGCAAGGTGTGGCGACACACGCCTGTAATCCCAGCAACTGGGAGGCTGAGGCAGGAGGATCGTTGCAAGTTTGAGACCAGCCTGGGCTACAAAGTGAGCTCAAGGCCAGCCTGAACTGCAGAGCAAGACCCTGTCTCAAAAAAGACACACACACACACACACACACACACGAATATATTATTTTTAAAAACTTTCATGTATAATTTATATTCAGTACAATTCAGTGTATTTTGTGTACAGATCTGCTGGTAGTGAAAATCCAGAGGTCATGTAACCATCATAAGATATAGAATAATTACATTACCACCCTAATTCCCTCTTTATCCTATGGCCTGTCCTGTCTCACTCCCAGCCCCTGTCAGTGTTGCCTCTGTAGGTTTTCGCTCTCTCTGCTGTCATACAAATGTTACACAAGAACAGCACATTATGTAGCTTTTCAGGTATGGCTTTTTTCACTCAGAGCATTTATGGTCCACTCCTGTTGCCCCCTATGTCAATGGTTTACGCTTTGCCCCAGTTTAAACGTTTGAATACTATTCCATTCTATGCATTAATGACAGTGTAATTATCTACTTATATAAAAGGTGGTTGATTTTTCCCCATTTTTGAGATTACAAATAAAACATAATAAATTAGTGATTTAAATTTAAAGTAAAAATTGCACGAGAACCAAAAACATAATTGCAATAAAACACACACACACACACACACACACACACACACACACATATATATATATTACTTTGTGCAGGCTATCAATCCAAGCTTCTTAAAAGATAACATGATAGAGAAGGAAAGGGTTATTAACTGGAGTTAAATCACTTTTTACTAGATGGCATCAATACATGTTGTCTGAAATATATAAATGAAGAAATAAGAATACAGCATTAATATTTATAAGCATGGAGAAAATACCAGAAAAATCATCTAAATTATTTATAAAATGGCTTCTCCTGGTAAATTGAGACTTTTGCATCAGGGAGTTAGAGTTTTGTTTTGTATTTTTTTGTTTTTTTTTTTTCCTTAAAATCCTGTTAGTTCTTTTAAAATTTTTGAGATAGTGTAATAGATATAAAATATGAATGACACCTTTTTTCTTAGCATCCTTCAAGTAAGTCTTAATATGACCGTGTTCCCAGACTGACGTTCTGCTCCTTACGTTTACCCATCCTTCTTCCTTACCTGCTCCTCTTTCTCTTCCCCTTCCTTTGCTTCCTTCCTCTCCCATTTCTTCTCTTTTTCCTGATATGGAGACTGACCCCAGAGCCTTTGCACTTATAGACATTTTCAGCCATTTTTATTTTTAATTTTCAAACAAGGTCTCTTTAAATTGCTAAATCATTCGGGATGCGCTTGCAGTTCCCCTTCCTGAGGCTGCCAGAGTCCTGGGATCATAGATGTGCCTTACCACACTTGTTCTTCCCCTGTTCTTTACAGACTCTTTCCCTCCAGGAAGAGTGCTGTTTCCTTACCTCTTCAAAATTATCGTCTTATCTTTGCCGTCACTATTGCGATTAGTATTGTTGTTGCAGTTGTTATTTTTCTCTGTTCAGGCATTTGCTTCTATGTGTAGGACAAAATGAAAGGTCATGATAGAAAGCTGATCATTCATTTGGTTGGAACACCTGAAGACGATAAAGATTTTAACTCACAGGCACGCTGTTCAGATCCAGATAATGAGCATGATTTACCCACCACCAAAACATCTAGAAATTCCCAAGCTAAGTTAAATGATTTAGGGAATTACTTACGGGATCAAAATTTCCCTCCTCTGGAGCAAGAAAATCTAAAATAATATTTGCTCCAAATAAACAAATAAAACATTAACAAGCCCACTGAGAGGGAACTCAAATAGAGGCAAGTCAGTCAGGATGATGGGAAACGTGGAACACTGAGGGAAGAATGAACTCAAATATGGCATGAAAGCAGCAAAGAATTATGTCCCTTAGCAGGATCAGAAGCATCAGCAAAAGAGGTAATTCTGTGTAGCCCTGCTTATTTCCCTGGGGACTAACATGTGGGTATATCTTTAAGGAAACTTTCATTAGATTTCAGTAGTTTTGGTTTAATAAATTCAGTATATCTCTGGGATTTTCCAGGGGAAAACATCATATAGGTGGAGTGAAACCGTAGAGAGGAGAGGGTATGAATCAGTTCTATCCCTTTCCTTATTTTCCAAGTGTAGTGACATGAAGCAGTCACGATATGATAGCGCCAGTGTCACAACACTCTCGACTATTTGTGAAGTGTCCCACCATTTACAATCTTGTGGGAGTTCCCCTCGATGGCCCAGCAAGTGAAATTTTGAGAACCCTTTTATAAAATATGAATAAGGTCATGGAAAAAGATATGAGCTTCTGGTTGAGATGTAATTCACAACTGGCCTTTCTGGTTAAATAAACTGCTATTAAATATTGCCATATTGGCCTAAATTCCTTTTACCTTTAAGCTAGTCATGGTTTGCCTAACTGATAACATTTTGAAATTCATATTAGAAAGTATTACATATTTTTTCTATTTTTAGAGACAGCACATACTTAGAAACATTACATTCTTACAACTATGTTTAGCAGAAAATTAATGCTAAACAATGCAAAAATGAACACATTTTTAGAAACATCATTTATAGCAATTGGTATTTTGAAAATATATCACAATTTTCTAAATATCTTACATTTTTTATCTCATGGTCTGTCATAAATAAGAGTGGCCCTTCTTATAAGAGGGGCATGTGTATAAATAGTA
Source organism: Chinchilla lanigera (assembly GCF_000276665.1). NCBI lineage: Eukaryota > Metazoa > Chordata > Mammalia > Rodentia > Chinchillidae > Chinchilla > Chinchilla lanigera. Next base: position 16,177,132 of record NW_004955441.1, on the reverse strand, counting down.
CAGAAGTGAGATTTCTAAAATTAGTCTTGTTACTTGGAAAAGTTGTGTCCCTGACTCCTCTGTTCATCAGAATAAACATATTCATGATCAGGTTTTGACTCTGCTACTCGATTTTCAGATTTTTCATCTATAAAATAATATCAATAATATCAATACCAATAACTTCTAAAGCTCTACAAAGTTATGAAAATTAAACAAAAACAAAACAATCTATTATTTAGGAAAATATTTTTATATCCCTAGTCCCTAGTGAGTTTATAGTTTGTGATTAATATATTTCTAAAAGGATAAACAAAATAAAACACTATAAATTAACAACTCAATATTGAACAGATAATCTTTACATAAAATCATCATTAGTTGCTATAGTTTTGTCACAGTTGCTACCTATCTTTCCTATAGTACGCATATAGTCTATTAAATTTTTTTCTTTAGAATACTAGAATTTGAAAATAACATTTTTACTAGCAACATGCTTGTGACTGAAACAATTTTTAGAAAATATGCAATCCAGAGATGGCAAATATATAGAATTTATACATTTACATTCCCATTCAGGAACTGTAGCACTATCAATTGATTATTGGACTGTTTTTATTAACTCACCTGAGCAAGTTTGTAATAACAGGTACACTATATATGCTATTGTCTTGGTTACTTTTCTCTCATTGCTGAGACAAAATACCCAATGCCCAAAATGAAGGAAGGAAAGGTTTATTCAGCTTACAGTTTGTGGAGGTTTCAGTCCATACTTGGCTGGCTCCAAGGCAGAAGATAGCAAAGCAACAAGAGCAAAGGGGGGAATGGCAGCCCAACAGCAATGCAGCCAGAGCAAAAGGGAGGAATGGCGGCAAGCAGCTTCTTTTTCCCTGCCTTACTTTGTAAACAGGCTACCCCCACCTAAGGGGCGAGTAGCTCTCACATAATCTCCATGCCCTCCTCTTCCACAGGCTCAGGATGTATACAAAGTAAGCACCCTGGCTTCCTGCTGAGTCACTTAGCCAAACCTCTAGACTCCCCAAGTTGACACAATGTTTCAACCAGAACAGCTATGTCTACTCTTATTCAATGAACTCATTTACTGATGAGGGGTTAGATGACTGGACTGACTCATAGTCAAGAACAGACACCAAGACCTAAGACAGTTACTGTCATCCATATACTTGAAGTCCCTGCCCTCATTTTGTAAGTAAAATTCTGTTTAGATTTGGTTTTGCCTTATTTTGTCTATATTTTTAGAATACTCCTCTAAGAAACCAGGTGGTTAAATGATTTTAAGTAAATTAGGTGTGACAATGGGTAAATTTACATGGAAAAAAATAGATCTAGATGAAATATTTCTCACTGAAATTAAGTGGCAGACAGGTGTATGGTGTTAATAATTTACACCTAGCATTTAAATAACAACTGAGTGTAACCTGAGAAAATAGAACCAGAAATCATGAACATATACTGAAGTGATCTAGAAAGAGGAAAATGAGATAAATCAACAAATAAAATCTATTTGTCATATACATTCAATAATAAAAAGTTCACTTTTATATTCAATATAAAAATAGGGATTAGAAGTATGTCTCTCCATTTAAATGATTTTCATCATTGGTCCCCAGTTTAAATTGTTATATCCAAAATTGTGTACCACATTTTACCTATGGTAGATATTAAACAACTTGAAGGCATATAAGATGGTATAAATTGAAATTTCTTCAGATAACTGATGCTGTAAATGTAACCTTCACTTGAGACAGTGCTACAAGAGTATTCTAGTGAATACTCCATTATTCTAAACAATAACTGAGGATTTATATTTAGAGCCAATTAGATTTTTAGACAAAGCATTGCAGATCTGGCACATTTGACTCTTAGTAATATATATCAAGGTACCATTCTAGGTCCAATAAGTAATGATAAACATTTTAGAAAGGAATCCAACCAACATATACAGCAAGTACTGTTCCTTGCAGTAAGTGACCATCCACAAAACTAAACAGCACAATAATCAGTTGCTAGAGTTGTTTTCAGTAAGTGATTATATAACTTCTATCATGTTTTATGAAAATAGATGAGTTGTTCATTAGTGAAAGGAATTCAGAGCCTTTTCTCTGGGGAGCTTTTAAGAGGCATACCTTAGGTGATTTGAAGTCAGACTGCAAAGTCAGTGATGGCTTAAGGAGCCAATAAAAAGATACTCTCAGTTTCATTTCATTTCCTCTTGATAAGTACAGAAAGGCATTAAGCTATTCCCCTTTGTTATGTTCAAATTTAGGGTCCATTTCTTAACATGACATGGGAAACCTAGACTCCCTTACACCACGTATCCACGTACACTACTACAGCATCTCAGGCAGAAAGCACTCTGCACATCCAATTGCTACAAACAGGAAATGATTCATCCTAAAGAACTGTTTTCGTTGTAAGTCCTGGTTATTTACGGACTCCATTCATCTTTACTGGGGTTCTAGTTTGCAGCTCTGGGGAAGGTAAGGAGGGAGCTTCCTGACTTTAGGAATAATTCTAAGAGCCTATGACAAGACCAAATGCACACCCGACTTGGGACTCCTCTACAGGTGGTAGGTTGTTTATCAAAGAATCCTGCACACAGTGTGATGAGTCTGACCAAACCTGCTTGAAGCTCAAGCACGGTGACCCAATGCACAAGGACAAATTGCCGCTGGAGAGAGAAAGAGGAGCAAAGGCAGAAGAACGCAGCTGAGACTCACAGCGCAGAAGTCAATTAAGCCTCATTAAGTCTCAGCTTATCAGACACTATGTTTGTGTTGCTTGGGGAATAAAACAGTTAAAACTTACAGAGTTCAGAGCCGAAAGTTTCTGGGTTCAGATCTGATACTGTTGATTTATTTGAGAATTCAACAAATAGCTCCTCTTTCCTGACTCTAACAACATGGGCTCCAGGGCTGAAAGCTCTATGCCAATGAAACATTTCAAACTGCTGGGAAACTTAGATTAAAAGCCACCTTTGTCAGGCCTGTGTCCTGGCACCAAAAATGCTTCAGTGAAGCAGTCCCTGCACCGGCGCCCTGCCGCAGCACCCCTGTGGGAAGAAATTAACATCAAGCTTGAACACACTGCTTCTCGTCTTCCTATTTTCACCACAATTCAGCTGTCTTCAAGTTGTAGAGTAGAGCAGGGAGCAAGTTATTAACACGGATCGTAGAAGGCCAGAGAGTAGATTGTCACTGTCACATTTTAGGTCTTTGCAGTGAAAGGACTTATTTTTCTTAATAAAAAGCTTGAAGGAAACTTAAATGTAAAATATCTGGTGTTGTGGATTAACTAATGGTCAACTTGGAACACCCAACTGAACTGAATCAGCTCAGTGCTGGGTGTGGAAGGCCACCTGAGGACCGTTGTCAGCAGCATAAGAGGCAGAACTGGAGGGGAAGATGGCATGCTGTTACTGGAGTATTGTCACACTGATTTCCCTGATATGAACTCAGCTGTTCTCATCCTTGGAGAAGCTCAGGTCTTTACTGTCACTGAGGATTGCTATGGTTCTCTTCAGGGGAGCTCTGGTCTTTACCTTGAGCATCACTTCCTGGCTCCAGCGCAGATCCCTCAGCCTGCTGGCACAGACCCTTCATCACACTGGTGCAGGCTTTCTAGCTTCCACCAGTGACCTTTGGACCTTACCATCACAGATCCTTGACACAAACTTGCGCAGGACATTGTTGTGGGCTCTAGGCCTCCAGCTGGAGTTGTGGAGGACACTGCCATGGACTCCAGGTCTTTAGATGGATTTGTGTAGAACTTTGCCATAGGATCCAGGCCCTCAGATGGATTCTTTGGGTCTCTAGTGTGTGGACAGATCTCCCACACTCTTGTGCATTTGACTCTTCGGGTGAATATTATAAAATAATCCTATGTTATATGTCCTATATTAAATCTATTTCCTTGAAAACCCTGACTACAACATCTGGCAAAGTAGCAGCAGAACTTTCAAAAAGTGGCTTGTGAACATTAAGGATTCCATAGTAATTTTTTTTTTTTGTCCAAAAAGTTTAGTTCTTCTTAATTTATCTGCCGTAAGATATTATTTATTTAGACCTATAGGCCCAAATACCTTAGGCCCAATTCCAATGTATTAATTTTTTCTTCTTGCCTGTTATGGAGGAATGCTGTCGCCTATGTTATATACTCAGCTATACAGTGTGAGTCTTATTATATAAAACTTGCCTATTAAATAGTTTTTGGTAAACATATTTTTGATAGACAAGATGAGATCATAAAATGAGTTCTAAATATATTCTCCCGTTTCTTTAGCTATTTTAAACTACATTCAACTTTAGCTTGGATGTTTTGGTTGAAAAATAAGTTTCTTCCCTTGGATCTAGGCCTTTCATTTTGCAAAACTTTTGAGCTGAAAATGGAAAAACTCCACTTTATTAGGAACTTATGAAAACATTCTTTCCCAGCTTTAAAGGAGTAACTTTGTCTGATTATTTTGCTACAGTGTATACAAACTTAATTCATCAAGATACACTTATTGATGCCGTAGAGTGGCACCTTGGTTCATGAACTCAATTTATTCCATGATTCTGGGGAAGATGGTCTCGTTCGTGTTCCTGTGGGTCGTGTTGTCACCTCTTGCAGAGTTCACAAATGGAAGTGAAATTTTGCTCAACATGTTTGTTACTGAACCAAGTTGTTGGAGAAAAGAAATGTTTGTGAACCGAGATATCACTGTACTGTAAACAAAGCACATCCTAGGTGCTGCTGAGGACACAGATCTGTTGTGACTCTAATTTTTTTTTTTTGTCTTTTTGAGACAGGGTCTCGCTATGCAGTTCAGGCTGGCCTTGAGCTCACTTTGTAGCCCAGGCTGGTCTCAAACTGTCAACGATCCTCCTACCTCAGCCTCCCGAGTGCTGGGATTACAGGCTTGTGCCACCTAGCCCGGCTTATGACTAATTAATGACAGATTGAGTTGGGGAGGTAAGAGGTCCACAGATAAATGTGACTTAACAATCACAAAAAAGACTGAAAATCGTATACTCATAGTTAACATTTACTGCTTCCTTACCTTATGTCTCATATTTTCTGAGAAACTCATGTGTACTGAATAATCATTGTTGTTCTCATTTTAGGGAGGAAAATAAACTTCCCAGCATCACATCAACTGACAGAGACTGAATCTGTGTCACTGTGAAACTCCTTCTCCTAACCTTAATCATCTCCAGTGGCGCATTCTAAACCTTCGAAAGTGAGTGGTGTTTGTCGGAACCGAAGAAAGCAGAGAAGACTTCAAAGCGGAACAAAGTGCAAAGCCGTGGCTTGGAGGGTGTAGCTGCTCTTATCTGGAAACAAGAAGAAGAAGAAGGGAGAGCTGAGAAGAAAGAGGGAACGGCGAATAAGGAAATGGAGCACGCGCAGAAAGTCTCACGTAGAATGGGAAGTGAGGTGCAAGCGGAGAGCCGAGGAGGGCCGAGGTCCCCACACGAGGTGTGTGACAGGGAGCCCCTGATCGAGGTGGGGGTGGTGGTTTCAGCAGGTGGAAGGACTGTCGGAAGCACAGCTCTGAGGAGGCGGGGCAGCAGTGGTGCTGGGAAGCAGGACCAGGAGGAGCAGAGGACAGAGGTGGGACCAGCTCGGGACAGATGGAGAGTCCGTGCAGAGGTGCCGGGCAAAAGTCCACACTTCGTATGCCGCCACCTCACATTTCCTGGAATGATCGCCAATTGTTTATAGTTAATAAAATTATAAAACTTCACTGAGCTGAGTGGGCGTTGGGAAGCTCTTGGTAAAAACAGTGTAAATCAGAAAGCAATGTGGCAAAGTATGCCTTAGGCACCGTGATGGGGACGATATGAAACAAACCCTTACCTGACCAGGCCCTTAGAATGCTTATTTTACTAACGAAATGAGTCAAGTTTTGTAAGTAGCAGGTTAAGTGTACATAGCTACTTCTCTAATGCATTAAAGCGCTTGATGCTATCTCATCTTCACGTGACCCCTAATTTCGATTAAATAAGTCACCTTCAGTAGGAAGACACGCTAATGAATGCAAGGTAAACTTTAGCCAACATATTATTGCATTCACTGATTTGTTTGCTCTATATTTTTAAAATTCATGACAGAAGCAAAGTCTGAATTATCCCCACCTGTAATGTTTTCAGAGAATGCAGACACTAAACTTCTCAAAATGCCTCCTGGTTTGAATTTTGAGGTGACTCATCTGGGGAAGATTTGCTAAGATGTGTTTCCTGTTAAAGATAACATTCTGTATACATGAAACAGGTTTTGTTCTGTTTTGTTTTGTATGACAGTTTTAGAGGTTGAGCCAGGGACATTCTGCACTGGGCTGCATCCCAAGTCTTTATTTTTAATTTTTACTTTGAGACAGGGTCTTGCTAAACTGCCCAGGCTGGCCTTGAACTTGACACCCTCCTGCTTCAGACTCTTCAGTACCTGAGATGACAGGCCTGCAGCACTGCAGCTGATGAAGTGGGTTATGCTTTGTATGATGACTACTAGATGAATCTTTCAAAAATGTGTAAGGACTAGTATAGATAACAAAGGCATTTTTTGAAATTTTTATAGAAATTGGAAACAGTGGGTTTATTTTTACACTAGGAAGATGACTGCAGTTTTGGTGTGCTGTATCAGTAAATACAGATGGCAGAAGGACAGCCTGAGCTGTCACTGGACTGGATTTAAGGAGGTTCCTAAGGCTGAGATGAGGAGCTTAACACACTGTAAATGTAGAAGGTTTGCAGGTTTGCTGACTTCTGTTGAGAAAAAGAACTTTCAGTACTTATCAGTAAGGTACACGAGATGAATTCATTAGGACCAGATTTTGGGACAGTATACTCGAGAGTTGAGTGGGGACCGACAGGCACAGGCACACTGAGCTGGAGCTGTGCATGTTTATGGCGTCCTGGTGTGTCTTCAAAATGGGTGACCTAGTGTCTTAGCTATTTTTCTATTGTTGTTGACACAAAACACCTGACACCTAAAATTAAGGAAGGAAAAGTTTATTTAGCTCACACTTTGTGGAGGTTTGTCTATAATCAGCTGACTCCAAGGCAGGGTAGCAGGGCACAGGGATAACACTTCAAGGTGGCACAAGACAGCAAAAGCAGCAAGCACAAAAAGGGGTGGGGGGAAGGCACCAAGCAGCCTCTTTCCCTCCCTTATGTTATATACAAACTATCGCCCCAGGGCAGGTGTAGCACTCACATCTATAATCCCAACCTTGGACCATGAATCAATCATAAACTCTAGAAGCCCGCCCCATGACTGCATGAGGCTTTGGGGGGACATCCAGACACAAACCACAACACCTAGCATGTGCACGCCCACTGTCAGCTTACCCAGCTGCCAGGCCATGCCCCAGTGTGAGCCATGTCCACATGCTGAGGTTGAGATCTGCTCCCACTAACACTGCTGCTCCCTTGAGGATGGAGGAAGTGCCATTTACAGGTAGAAAGGACAGATCCAGAGCCCAATTTACAGGTTGTGTCTTTAGGACTTTTAGGAATTTTTTGGAGTGAGTTTTCTGGAAGAGAAGGAGGCTTGAATAACTTTTCTATCCTAAAGCTGCAGTTTTTCTAAAAATACAATTATAAAATATTAATTGTCTAGTCTTTCTGTCTCCCTGTTTTTAAAATTTTCCTCTATTTTACCTCAAGCTAAGTATGGTAGGGTAATAGGCTCAGAGGCACTCCGTGTATGTGAAATTAAGTTTATTGTGTAGGATGGGGTGTTTATGGGAGAAACCCTCCCTCTCAGTGAGGAAAAATATAAACAATAAATACCTGTCAACATTTAAAAAAGAGAGCTATCAAGCTAAGGAACAAAGCCTGTTACTAGAGAAAAGGTCACTATAATTTGCTACTAATTGAAAAGAAGAAATTACAGGCATTTAAAGCATCTGCTACTTGTTCTGGAAAATAAGAACTGTTCTTGTGAGGAATTTTGACATTCTTCAGAAGCCCACTGGTTTTATACAGAAAGCTACTGGGATCTTTGATTTCCACATTATAAGGCTGTACAGAGAGGTATAAAAAGCTAAAAGGTGAGCTTGTCAACCCTATAAGTCAGGATGAAAATGTGTTTTAATTCTCTGCTACACCAGTTAGACTGAGTGCTTTGAAGGCAGAAGAAGATTGCTTTGACAGGTTCAGAAACCCTGCTTCAACTCAGGCAGTTGCATGCCCCAAAGAAGACTGAGTGTCTGACACCACAACAAACTCTGACGTGGTTGCTGAAGTTCTTCAGGGGAAAAAACCAAACCAAACCAAGTCACAACAACAACAGAAACCCTCCCTCACTGAAACGAAGACAGACAGGCATTTTGTTATGTAATTTGAAGTTCTAACAGTCTAGCTTCTATTTCAGTGAGAAAAATGGGATAAGTAGTAGAATATTCTACTTTCTAGTGTTTCAAGTAAACAAAAGTTAGAGTTTTTCTCCTCTAACAAATCCAGAGATTAACACATCAGGGCTGATGTAGCTGCTACTAAGGCAGGAGATTAGGGTGTGGCGAACCCACTGTGCAGGTGGATGTCACCAGTTTATCAGTGAGGGAGACCCAGGAAAGGCACAGAAAAACAGTTCCCAAAGCCCTGTGCCTGAGGCCAGTGGGGGAACGCTCTCTCCAACTCTTGTTGTGAGAACTCCAGCAGGTTTTCCACAGCGCCGTCTAACCTGATGTCAGCCTGGGAAATGGGAGGTGTAAAGATCGCCACCATTAAGCTCTTGGCCATTGTGCTGTCTCTTTCAAGGCGCACACTGTGCTCACTCTGCAGAGTGTGCTTCTTTTCCTACTTTTAATAAATGTAAAAACTCACTACCTTTTGTGTGTGTTCTGTCCAACACTTTGTTCAGGACAAGATGGACCTAGAAAGAATCTGTAAAGCATCCCCAGTGCCCCCAACCCCAGCAATGCTTCCATATTTCTGCACTGACTTCCTTAATTTATAGGTTTTGCCTTCACAGTCACAAGGTGGCTGCTGCCGACCCTCTGGGCATTGCATTTTTGCTCCTGGAAGAAAGCGGGGGGGGGGGGGGGGAAGAGCAAAGTGAAATGAGGGCTAAGACTCATTGCTCTGAAAATCTTTATCAGATACCAGATTCCAAAGATGGTAACTTGCATCTAATTGTCCTAACAGGGTCACATGGGCATGCACATAAACGTTCCAGATAGTTAGGTTAGTTGTTGTTGTTTTTTTTTAGTCTTATTTTTACTTATGTTTTGGTGGATCAATTGCCACATCAAAATTAGCAATTTGCCTGTAAGGAGAAAGAGTCTGGAGATTGGGTAACCAGAATGTGCTCATTCTTACTGTATCCTTCCAATTGTTTATTTTTAGCTGAGCTGGGCTGAGCTCAGCTATGATCCATTTCTCCTGCTTATCTTCACAGTCTGGTAATTACTGTGCTTCAAACAAAAGAGGGGTGGGAGAAACTTGATCGCTAATCTGTAAGATAACAAGAAACAAGAATGATGACAGGAACTTGGAGAGAAAGGCAGATAAAATTTTCTAATAAGATCTCTTTGACAAAGGTTCCGTGTAGAAGTAGTTCTCTGGCAATAACAGGCTTCACAGAACTAAACATTGGGCAAAAAATGGGTGAGACATGAAAAAGATTCAGTTTGTTGGTAGCAGATGTACTGAACTAATCTTTTACTCAAAACCAAGAGGAAAGAGTCACTCGTCTCAAAAGAAAGATTACCCAAGAAATTAGAATGATGAGTAAAAGAGAATTGAAATGCACTGAGTCAGCTAGAGTTTTTTCTAGAACTCTATCTTACTGAAAAATTATAAAAAGAATATGAAAATCATTAAATATTAAAACATAGCATATTAATATGTGCAAAAATTCATCCCCTATGTGTACAACAGAAATATTTTTGTATTTCTATAGGCATTTGTGAAATCAGCTTCCTGACATGACACGGTGCTGGGAATACTGTCTTGTCACACACACCACTCAGTCACACTCTATGAAAAGTGCGCTGGTCTTTACTTCACTCCCCCAGTGGGAAATGTACAGCATTGGACAAAAAGTCTTGCATTTTTTTGAAACACAAAGTCTTGGTTTCGATACAGGAAAATAAAAACTCCCAACCTAAATGGTATGTGGGACGAGTTTGTGTTCTCTAAAATCAAAGAATGAATTTTAGAAACGTAGGAGGTTAAGAGCAGAATACATTTATTGAGGGAAAGAAAGCTTCAGTCCAAGAGAGGGACAGAAGGTGGACCAGAGTGGGTTATCCCAAGACTCTTTCTTTCCTAGGGACTTTTGTAGAGCAAAACCATGAGGTGAGGCGGGTCCAAGGTAGGGGAAAAATGGACAAAACTATGGTCAGCCAATAAGAATTGTTCAGGTAAAAATGATTAAACCGGGATCAAATGGGGAAGCAAGTCATGTAGCAAATGGGCATGAATACAGAACAGGGGCTTTTCCTCTAAGGGGTTGAGTCAATGACTCTTCAAGGTGATGGCTACCTATTCAGAATATCAATCCCTGATATCCAGCCCTGGGGAGGTATGTGAGTGTATTTGTTTGGTCTTTTGTCTTGAGATCTGGCCCAAAGCAAGTACCACCCCTCCATTTGTAAGGTATCTTGTTTTCCATATTGGCTCCTTTGAGGACCTTGCCCTGTCTGACTGCTTGTATATCTCTGTAACTCAGCTGCCTGTAATAACGTGAAAGTTCAACCAGCATGTTGCTGCCCTCCACTTTGGATTTGAATCTCAGAGCCCTAATTAGGGTTTCCTGAATACTTTTTTATTTTTATTTATTTATTTATTTTTCCAGTACTGGGGATCAAACTCACGACCTCACACTTGCCAGACAGGCGCTGTGCCGCTGAGCTAAATCCCCAGGCCCTGAATACTTTTTTATGATGGAAAATTTCCTCTAAGGTTATTTAAAGATGAATTTAAAAGGTAGGTGAAGTCTAGTAGTGTTTAAAAACATGCTTTATTGTTGCTTTCTCTCTACCTCTGTGGATGTACGGATAATAAAAAAGAGATAGAAAGGATAATGGTAGGGGAAATGATCTTTTCTAAGGCATTTATTTGACTCTTTAAATTTGATGATTGGTGAAAAATGAGTTTTCTCTCACTCACTCCCTTCACTGATCTTTAAATTAAGGATTTTTCTGAGCTTCTGGGTAGATGAGTAGGCAGAGCTGGCACTCCTTGATCGCAGAGGTGAAAGTAACACATACAGTGGTCCCATTGAAGATATTACAGTGGAAATTATGATCCCACGCACTTAGGTTCTCAGATGGCAAGTGATAGGTTTTTCCAGTGCAGAGAGAAGTAAAACAGAATAAAATGCCTTTATTGTGGATGCAGAAAGACCACAGGAAAGAGAAAAACGTGGCCTCCACCGATCTCTCGTGGGGTCCAAGGTTAAATAGCCCCAGAGGCGGGGTTTAGGAGGCGCACTGCCTGACATGGCAGACCAGGATTGGGTGGGAGCACGGGAGAAGGGAACAGGATATTACAGAAAGGTAAGTG
>NW_004955441.1:16096125-16163317 GCF_000276665.1 Chinchilla lanigera | reverse complement strand
ATGATTTTATAATTTTTCAAGTTTGTAATTATAAAGACTAGTCAGAACTCTTATTTGTATTTTTTGTGGGTCAGTTAGAGATCTCTTATAAGAATTTGGAAAAAATTAAAACTCTTTATTTATCCTTTCTTTGCTGAGGAGAAAGGGTTGAGTTGAGAATGGTGAAAAGATCTTTATAATGTAAATCATAAGAAATGGTGACAAATTTTAACTCCGAAATATATCTGTGGGGATCACCTGTAAAAGACCACAATTTATTAGAAATTTGTGAAAGGTCAGAGAGAGTAAAAGGAACATGGATATGAACTAGCCCTTCAGGGCCTGGCCTGTTCCTGAAGAGGGAACACAAGTTGAGATTGAGACAAATCAGGAGGTGGTGAAGGGTGAGTAGAGTCTAGGGGGAGCAGCAGCGAGCAAGTGGAGTCAGGACAGGATGGTGGAGGGTGGCCATGTGGCCTGCAGCAAGATGGCTGCTGGTGAGCATGTAATTCATGACAAGATGGCTGCCTGTGGCCATGTGACTCATCACATGACGGCTGCCAGTGGCCATGTGGCTGACAGTCTCCATCTTGCAACTTTTTATCATAAGCCCTCTTAGATCGGGTGTGGTGGGCCAGAGGTAAGCTAGTCTATGCAGGGGGCAAAGAAGAAGAAGAACCTTGAGAGGAAATAGATATTGTATCTGGAGAGGATGGGGACCCATCAACTAATTGTTGGGGAGGAGAATGAGACTGAGCATGAGGCTGAGTGAGTGGGACTGAGGGCAGGGATGATGGCAGAGGAGCGGAGAGAGGAGTATGGTCTGAGGACAATGTGTGGAAAGTAGCAGTTAGGCGAGCTGCAGGTTTGGGAGATGGAGAAGGCTCAGAGATTGGCAAAGAAGGGTAGAGGGAAGAGGATTCCGCTGCTGGCTGAGACGGATGGGGCGAGCAGGTTTGCCCATCTGGCTGATTAGGATTGGGCGGAGAGGAAGAGGGTAAAGAGTCAGCTCGTGGAGACTGAGGATATGGCGGAGGGGAAGCAAAGGCAGGAGGAACATAGTCAAGAAGGTCAGATGAGGCTTTAGAAGGAGATTCTGGCGGTGTGGAACGGGCCAAACAGAGTTGGGCAGTCCCACATGCCTGGAGGAGAGGAGGAGAGAAGAACGCGTCCTGAGAGGCATGAATACATAGAACTTCCTTCCATTTGTTGTTGCCATAGCAAAAATTGTCTAGGTCTCTAAGGATGTTAAAGTCAAAAGTACCATCTTGACCGTTTTGGTTTAACAGTGTCTCTTAGTCCCAAAGTATTTAAATTAGACAAGAGACAACTGAGCGGAGTGTGCTTTAGAGGGTGGGGAGTAATGTTCCCCAGTCTGTGGCCAAATCAAAGGTGAGCCGGAGGCTGAAGCAGCCGGTTCTCGAAATCCCTGAGAGGACCGTCACCCTTTCTGGGATGCGAGAGAGGAGAAAATGCCCAAATCCACCCTCCCAATCGTCACCGAGAAGGCAGAAGGGCGTCCCGTAGGACGGAAAGGACACAGTAGTCCTGGAAGGGAGTCCTGACGTAGGCCTACGGTTTTTGAAAAACGGAGCGAAAACGAAAACAGGAACTCCCGGAACAAAAGGAGGCTCACCTGTGAGAATCGGAGTGGGCCGGTGTTGGATGGAGGCTGGCAACAGCAAATATCCAGAGAAAGGAAAAGTTCTTTGGCAGGGGGGAGCAAAAGCTCTCTCCTTTAGTAAGGCCACACAGCCTGCACCGAGTCATGGCACCAATATGATAAGTTTTTCCAGTGCAGAGAGAAGTAAAACAGAATAAAATGCCTTTATTGTGGACGCGGAAAGACCACAGGAAAGAGAAAAACGTGGCCTCCACCGATTTCTCGTGGGGTCCAAGGTTAAATAGCCCCAGGCTGGAGGCGGGGTTTAGGAGGCGCACTGCCTGACATGGCAGACCAGGATTGGGTGGGAGCACGGGAGAAGGGAACAGGATATTACAGAAAGGTAAGTGGGAAGTTGTAATTCAACTCAGTGGAAGAAGGGTGGGGCTTAGCACATGGCCTTTAGTGGCCAGCGCCATATTAGCTGGATGCCATGGTGACTCAGCACCATACCACATGGCCTGCAGCGCCATACTGGCTTGGGTGCCATAGCAACTCAGCAGGAATTACAGCTGGGCAAGAAACCAATCAGCAAGCTCTTACATACATGAGGAGGATTTTATTCCTCCATCTTCCCAAGGGATCTTTCCCCTCATCTTTTCTTTTCTGGGATTTTTGTCTTCATGTACAGCTTTTATTTAGTACCAGTAGTAGCCTTTTATTTTTATGCATTATGACAGTCTTTACATAGGTGTAATACCTTAGTATCTTTTCTATTATTCTATTAATTACAGAGAAAAATATTACAGAAGTTATCCATATACTAAACATGCATAGCATACATATACTGATTAATAAAACAATGAACAATAATAAAAGTTTTATGAGTAAAATTATAAACTTATAAAAAGTATCTCTGCATTACCTCTGATCTGGGCCGAGAGATTAAAGTCATTTTGAAATAATCATCATAATTACTTCAAAAGAAATAATTCTCTTTATCTTCCTTCTCCATAGTTTCTTATCTCCTAAGTTTGTTCTGCTCCATGATGCAAAGAAGTTTTGAGGGTAATTGTTTGAGGGTAGTTGTTTGTTAAAGTCCACCATAGTCTTATGTGGAGAGGAGAAGGAAAAGAAAGCTAAAATCCTGGGAGGGATTAATTAATTAATCAATTAATTAATTTTTGAGGACCTTGAATAATGGACTGAAATTTTACTGGATCCCAAGAATTTGTAATTAATCTTATGTACTTCTTTTCATTTCTCCCCTTGTCTTCTCCGGAATGGTACTGGAGGGCCACAGCCCAATGAATCAAAATGATAATGACCTGGACTGCGAGCCGACGGTGGTGAGTCAGTAAGCATGCTGAGCAGATAAAGAGATGTTGACTAGCCCTCCACCATATCTCGAACACGGCATTAAACACAGAACACATTTCTGTTTGTCCAAGATGACTTTCTTGCCATTTAATATAAAATAAAACCAAAAAATGAGGTGGGAAGAAGGAAGGAAAGGAGAGAGGGAGGGAGGGAAGGAAGGAAGGAAAGAAGGAAGGAAGCAAGGAAGCAGGAAGCAAGGGAAGGAAGGAAGAGGAGGAAGGACAGGAAGGAAGGAAGGAAAGGAGGGGAAAAGGAAGGAGGAAGGAAGGAGAAAAGAGGAAGGAAAGGGGAGGGAGGAAGGAAGAAAATGAAGAAGAAAGAATTAGGCCAGTCCACGCTGCAGACCGATTATCTCAGGAGAACATTTGTCTTCGAGCACACTGTATTGCCACAAACATGAGCAACAACTAAATTGGCATTCGCAGGGAGATTTGCTCAGGATTGCATTAGTTGGCTGATGGGGAAAAAATGTTGATATCCAGGGCTCTAAAATGGTCAAATCTGCTTTCTCTTAGATATGTTGTCCCTCCAGACACCCAACTGAGTGCCGTCACCCGAGAGGAGGAAAACAAGCCGTGTTATCTGTTCATTTGAATTTAAGGAAAAGAGAGGTAATACTTTTTCTTTTTCATTTTATTCTTTTTTTATCAACTAGACAAGTACTCTCAAAAAGTAAAAGAAATGGAGCCTACAAAGAGCTCCGACACTACAATCTCTGCTAAATTACAGATGATTGGCCTTTCGCAGACCAGTGTGATTGAAATTGCACATGCAAGGCAACCTACAAGATAGCATAATATCTTTTTACTGTCCTGCAAAACTGTATATTCATTTCCCCTAAAATTAGTGACATTCACTCAACTAAAAAGGGGCATATTTTGACATTAATAAATCATAGAATTTTAATGGCAAATCAAAGTTATAAAATTAATTCCTAGCTGTACTGGATATAAAAACTGACACAGTTTATGACTAAATTTAAAGTGGTAGATATTGAGCTCACAGCAGGCTGGGATAACACACATGGAACAACTCTTTTCCAGAAGGATGCTTTTAAAAATAATCCAGGAAATTCAGTGAGGTTGTGTTGACTAGATATCAACTAGAATATTCTGTGCAATTAGAGGGGAAAAAACCACTTTTATGTATCTACTTTTAGTTCTTTGTTATATATTTCCATTCTTTATGTAACGGCTGGCCAACCGGTTTAGCCAGCAGCCAATAAAATGTTCACAACTAATGTGATTTTCACAACTAATATGTTGCTTTATTACGGCAGCTAAAAGTCAGGTTTATGATGACTGGTGGAGCACATATTAATTTTTCTGCCTTGAGAAACAAAATAGTAGTAAATCTCTTGGGGAAATACACCCTAAAAATGATGAAGTCATTAGCTATGACAATAATATGGTGAATGTCAGTAGATAGACGAGAAATTTTGGAAAATGTCTCAAATATGGGAATTGAATAAAAACTAGTCGGAATAATGAAACAAAGAAACAGTCTACACGCTAGATGGTGCAGGGGCAATGAGAAAACAAACGAGCCAATCTCCCCTCCGGTCCACACTCGCCAAGGAGCCCTGGGCTCAGGACCAGCACATGTCACAGAGACCCAAAGAGGGCCTGAAAAAGAAACCAGGGAGTGAAGACTGGCCCAAGGCTTTAAACCACCACCCTAAACCTGCCACCTTCCAACAGTGCCTTGCTGTGGGGAGGGAGACGGTTCAGAATATTTTCACATCACACAGAAAGAAGGAAACCATTCCTTTCTGGAGGAAACAGGAAATCTTGGGGCTTCTATTCCATCTACATGCACATCTGTGCTCCACGACTAAGGGTGCCCATTTCAGCTCCGGGCCGTGACACAAAGGACTGGCTGTCTCCCCGCTCACAAGGAAGGGCATGGAGCCTCAGCCAGCCTTCCTGCTCACTCCCTCACCAAACCGAGCAGATAATCCAATCAGCCAACATGCTTGTGGAACTGAAGCACTGGAGGAAAAAAAGAACATGAACTCTAAAGAAACAGACATTTCAGCTAACAAGAAAAGCAAGGAAAACAAAACCTAAGCAAAATTCTCTTCAAAGACTATTGCCAGGTATATTTGAGAACACTTGGCCTCTATAGAAAAGAATGGTTAGAATATAAAATTATAATCTAAAAATACCATGGGGCTTGAAATTATTATTGCTGATATTCAATTCATAAAAATAAAGCAAGTATGACACAAATGCTAACATTTTAGAAAACCATAAAAGAAATGTTTCCAAAGAGCTCAGAGAGGAGAAGTAGAGTAAGAGGCATAATCAATTCAGTATATCAAACATCTTTTAAATCAGAGTTTTACAGAGAGAAATCATAGAACCTGCAAGGAGGATATTTTCAAAGAAGCAAAACAAGAATACCTCCCAATTAAAGAAAAATCTAAGTATTTATGTGGGAGAATTCATTGAACACTAAGATAAGGAAAAGAAGGAGAAGGGGGAGGGGAAGAGAAAAGGAGGAGGAAGAGAAAGGAAGAACAGGCCCAGCGCGAGCCTGGTACTTCCAGCCATGCTGAAAAGAACCCCTTCTTAGTTCAGTGAAATGTGCAGCCTCAAGTAATTAACGGGGCTCCTGTGATAACTCATCAGAAGTGGCGAAAAAAGACAGGTTATCGGGTTGCACCTGGGTCTCCCACTGTGGGTAGTTCCGAGGCATACATAGTGCCATCCCCATGCTTAAACTCTGAGCTTTGATATCTGCATTCAGATTTTGATGTGTTAATAAAACCAACTTTCTAAGACTTCTTCTGGGACTTGCTGATCAGAGAGAGAGACAAAGAATCGTAATAAAATTCCCTTTAATACTTTTCTTGCTAAGGTCTTAAATTTTGTAAATGAGAATTACCCCAAGGAACACTACCAAGATGTCTTGACAACATAAAAATAAAGCATAGAAGGGGCTGGGGATTTAGCTCAGTGGCACTGCGCCTGCCTGGCAAGTGCAAGGTCGTGAGTTCGATCCCTGGTACCAGAGAAAAACAAACAAACAAACAAAAAAACACCAAAGAATAAAGCATAGAAGACAGAGTTAAAGGGGTAGGTGGGCAGAGAGTGGAGTGCGGCTCTGTAGCTGTTATGAGGTGACAATCCAGAGGAGCTATCAGACATCAGCGGAACATGAGTGCATTGTTTTGAGTTACGTGAGTAATTAATATGCAAATTAAAAATCTGAGATAACTGTCAAAGTGATGAAGTGGGCGTGCAGGGAGAGGCGGAGTGAGCACCCGCGCACTAACACAGCTGCCTCCGTGGAAAGGCACTTTGGTCAGTAGCTTAGGAGTGTGCAGCTGGCCAGACAAAGGTCTGAGATAGAATTGGGTGATCAGCCACACTGATGAGTTAAAATAAAAATAGGCAATAAAACTGGCAGTCTGACCAACGAGGTCTTCAGTTATGTTCAGGGAACATGACGCCTCCCCAGCAAGGAAGTTACAGACCCTCCCTACTGAAGTCTTGAGTGTCAATGAACTTAAAAATGCAGAATAACCCACTTTTATTTAAACTCTTGGTTTTCTTTAAACTCTGCCTGCTAAGGAACTAGTTTAGAGAGCCTCCATTCCAGTTGGTCTCTTGGAACCGGCAGCGCTGCCTTCACAGGGGGTCGCTGAACAATAGGAGAGTTCCTGTGCTCTATTTGGACCAAGGGGCCTGTGGTAAGCACTTTTCAGGATTCTACCTGAATGCTCACCGGGAGCGATTTTTCTCCTTATTTCCGATACATACTCTCCTAGCCTCCTCTTTTCTCATCAGTGATTTCATTCCCCAACTTTCTGAGGCTGCAGTCTCTAGTTTACACAGTTTGTATGGAGATAGCTCTTTCAATGGCACCAACTCAGTAGATACTTACAAAATTAATAAATTTACCACAGTCTTATAAGCATAATTAGAAATCAGAAGACGTTTCATAGAAAAAATAGTTATCTTTAAGAGTGGGCCTTGGGGCTGGGGATTTAGCTCAGCGGCAAAAGCACCTGCCTGGCAAGTGCAAAGTCGTGAGTTCAGTTCCCGGTACCGGAGAAAAACCAAAAAAGAAAAAAAAAAGAGTGGGCCTTGAGGTGGACAGGGGACTTTTGCTTTCATTTTAATGTCATTTTTCCTATTTTCGTCTTAGTCATGACCATGTATTGCCTTAACAAAAAATAGGCATGTACTAAAAGGAAAATGTTGGAGTACACAATAAATTGGATTAATTCCTTGATTAAAATGACTGAGACAAAGGTACATGTGCTATTTATTTCCTGAATTGAAGCAAAATCTGCCTCATTTTATTCTTCTATCCTAAACCCACCTCTGGGGGCTGGGGATTTAGCTCAGAGGCAAAGCGCCTGCCTGGCAAGCGCAAGGTCCTGAGTGCGGTTCCTGGTACCGGAGAAAAACCAAAAAAAAACAAAAAAAAAACCAAAAAAAAAAAACACCTCTGCCCATTTGTCCTTCTTCCTCTGCTCATAACAGACCAAGGAATTCTTTGTGCTACTTCACTAAACATATAATAGAGACTGAAACGTCTACTTCATCAAGCTTGTATTTAATATATACTTCTCTATATTCTCTACTCCTCAAGGTGATTGACAAACCAGCTGTGTTGTTACTGTTATTTTTAGCTCAAATTTACTTCAGGGGGAATCTGAGCATTATTACTATTAGTGATAAGATCATAATAAAGAAAAGGGTTTTTGGAGGGGTAAGATGGATACTTGTTCTCAGAAAATGGGCGATTCAACAAAATCAGTTATTTTCTTACAAAAGGCCAGAACTTTAAAAGACAAAGAAGGATTATTTTCAGAAAATAAAGAATAACCTTGTACTTTGTCAATAAACTTCTCGTGTTCTTGTCTTGCCTCCAGAAAACTATCATTTGTGCTGACTTCTACCATTTTCTTTCTTAGTACATAGTGGATGTGACAAAGACTTTTTAATAATGGCTGAACTTTTGTTTTGGGCAGAGCTCTATAACATTTTTCTATTTATTTAATATTGTTCCCTGTTATGTTGTCACTTCAGGTCAACGGTGAATAGACTTTGTTTATTGTATATTAGATTCTGCACCTTCTAGTTTTTCTCTAGCTTTTCCAAGTCGTCTTTCCTCCTCGAAGAACCCAATTTTTCAAGTTGGCTATGATCATTGAACAGAGATTCACCAAATTCTGGTTCTTTCACCTAACCTACCTTATCGACTGCCAAATTCACCTCATCCACCTCCTTGAGCTTGGCTAAATCTCCTCCTTCCTTGAGTGGCTGGCTTCAATGACTTCACATACCACTTTTGCACTCACAAATCCTGGCCACTATTTCTGATTCTTACTATAGCTTTCAATACCCCTGCTTGTCTTCAAGCAGCCACTAATATGAGGCTTTAATAAAGCCTCCCGGACAGTCTCTACTGTAGGAGCCAAAGCAGTGCTACCATCCACCCACCAAGCCCAAGGATGCTCAGGCCTTTTCAACAGCATCCTGGAGAGCCTGGAAGGTCGGATGGGGTAAGAGAGACACAGCATGTTTAAGAGAATTAATGCTTTGGAGTGAAATTTGATCAAAGAGAGACAGAATTTCAAAGGCAGCCAACAGATAAATAGAAGGACTGAGGGAACAGGTCTGTCACAGTTTAAGGCTGCTGCCGGCATGGTATTATAACATGTTCCCTTATGTGTGTGTTATTTTCCTCCCTGATTCTCTCAGTTCTCTGTGGTTGTGCTCGTCCATGTAAGTATTCCCATGCGATCTTTTCAGCCTGTCTTCTGGTAAATCAGAAGTAAGGCACTGGACCTAAATCTGGGTAATGACGCAGGGTGGGAATTTGAAGTTGCATTGCCCACCAGGCTGAAGGCCAAAGGGCTTCATCCATGATAGGAAGTGGGTTGCAAAGACCAATGATACATAACTTAAAACTCTCACCCAGTTAATTGGACGGGGGTACAGGTGCAACACAGAGCATTAAGAGCTCAAGCAATTAATGCACGTGACCAATATGAGCGCAGTAGTAATTCTGTGACTTGGTTTGGTTGACTGGTTTTGACAGCTTTGGAGGAAAAATTAAACATGCTTTAAAAGCCTGTTTAAGCAGTCTTAGATGTAGCTTTAAAAAATATTAATATCCTTCAATGCACAGGGCATTGTTCACTAAAAATGAGACTCAGGACTTGACCGTCATGGTGTCAGAGGGGCACAGGGAGACTGAATAGATCACCAGATTTTGGAAGTAACACGACCCTAAAAGATGCCACTGGTTGATACATTTATAGGCCTGGGAATCTTGAATCTTAAAATTCCATTCACCCTTCCGGCCAGCTTCTCTTTGCCAAAGGAAGCCAGCTCCCTGCCTGTGCTCCGTGACATGTCCTCACCTGAAGTCAGGAGAGGCTTGTTTTCTTTAGCGCTTACTTCTGTTTCCCCCCTGCTTCCAAGTCAGTAAGAAATGTTGTTCTGGGAATAAGGAGGAGTGCACCACCAAAGGCATGACAGGAGCTGGTATTCAGCACTGTCAGGACCTGGGGAAATCTGTGTAGGAGTGAACATGGGGCGCGCAAATCCAGGGGGATGCAGTGTAAGGTGCAGTAAAGGAGAACCCAACCACACCCGTACTAACGGGCCAACACTCAGGCGAGTGTACCTGAAGCTGCTCGTCATATTTTACTCCAACAGTTGTTTGAAGATTGGGTAGAACAATGTATCTAAACGTGTACCATGATTTAGTGTAATTGCTTGGTGTGGTTTTTGGTCCATAAATGTGGATATTTATCTGTGTGTATGATAACTAGATAAAGACTTTTAAAAATAAATAGACCTGATGTTGGCATTAAAAAAGAGATGGATGGAGGGGGAGGGAGAGAGAAAAGGGAAATGGACTTACAAAAGGATTGAAGGCCTGAACTACGTAGTGAGAACTTGTTTCAAGAAAAAAAAAGGAATTAAGATGTGTTATGTACATGTACCAACTCCTCACAAGGAATGTAAGCGTTAGGTACTATACACATCATGAAATAAAAAATGTTTAAAAATTACCTACCATAAATGAGGTGGCAATTTCAGGGTACTTGACATAATATTTATTGAGGGAAGGGATAGAAGTCACAAGTAACTGTCAATGTTAAAATGGGTTTCGTAGTAAGTGTAACTGATGAACTATTTCTGTCTCCCTAAGAAAGACCAAAGGCACTACATTTACTATGACAATAAAGAATATATTTTGATCTGTATGTGCCGGTGTACACCTGCAATCCCAGCAGTCAGGAGGCTGAGATGAGAGGACTGCTGGTCTCACAAAGTGAAATGCATTTGGAGAAGGACTGGGTGGCCCTGTGTGTGACGATGTCCCCATGGTACTGGGACTCAGGCCTCAGTGGGGGGACAGCAACTGAAATGACTTAAGGGTATTTCCTTTCTGGAGCCTGTGCATGGTTGTCCCCTTCTCTGTGGTTTCCCTTTATGCATCTGAGCCACCTGGAGTCAGCCCATGATCTCAAAATATTAAACAGGAAGTAGCAGAAATAAACAATGTGTGAGTTTTCAGCTGTACTGTGTATGCTACTTGCTTTTAATGGCTGAGTTATCAGATCAGTCCTCAGAGTCACGGGAGCCCTGGAGCAGTGACCTTCATCCACGTGGGCACTCATTGCATCTTCTTACTTCACAACAAGGGTGAGTGCGCTGCAGTAAGGTGTTTCGAGGGAGACTGCATTCATATTATTCATACCACTTTTGTTACAACTGTTCTGTTTTATTAGTTATTGCTGTTAATTTCTTCCTGCACCTAGTTCAAAAGTTAAACTTCATCATAAGCAGGTATGGAGAGGAAGACGAAAACCTCACAGTACATATAAAATCCATAATATCCGTGGTTTCAGGCACACCAGAGAGCTTGGGTGCACAGTCTCAGGAAGGGTGGGTGTGGTGGCACACACCTGTAACTCCAGCACTCTGGAGGCTGAGGCAGGAGGATCGGGGTGAGTTGCAGGCTAGCCTGGCTACATAGCGAAACATTATCTCAAACAAGCAAATGAATAACCAAACAGCAACAACAAAAAACAAATAAGGAAAAAAAACTCTGAGGAAATGAGGAGAGTAACTCACATAAAGTGGCTGAAATGCACAGCAAAGCCAGTGTGGTAACAAGGGTGCCTCAGACCCTGGAGATCCTGAGCAGTATCCATCAAGCCAATACAGATGAATAGCCATAAGGGTGCACGTAATTAATATTAGTAAAAGTAGAAGAAATGTGGCCGGCACAGGATCTAATACCAACTATGAGAATGGAGAATCATAGTTTTCTTTTTTTAAAAATTTTTTTATTTTTCTGGTACCGGGAACAGAACTTACAACCTGTGCTCTCCAGGCAGGTGCTGTGCCGCTGAGCTAAATCCCCAGCCCCAAGAGAATCACAGTTTTTCTCCTTGGCTCCAGACCCATCAGTTCATTGAAGCTCATTGACTGAAGAGGAGGCCAAGGGCCGTTAAGAGACGCTTGAAAGTGCTGTACATGTGTACAGTAAATATTCTTACCATCACTCTCCGAGCAGATGCAGAAGCCTTGTAGGCAAGCTGTGCCGCCCTGGATCTTTGTAGACTGGGACGTGAAGGTGACATGATGCTGATGTGGGGAATTAGAAATGTTATCGTGACTGTCTGAGTAGGAGGAGAGCTTACCGAAGCCAGATAATGAATAGGATTTTGGGCAAATGTTTTCATAGATGGTTCAGTGAGTGTTGGGGTACATCCTGAGACATTTTCCTGATCATCAAATACTTAATTGGGAGCTGAGCAGCTGGAAAGTTCTTCACGTTGATTCTCTAACCTGTGGGCTGAGTATCATTATGGGAGGCAGGGAAAAACACAACTTTGGAAAACTGTGCCCCCATACTAATAGGCAGAAAACTGGGAGAAATACTGCAAGTGGAGAGAGATTGCAGAGATAATTGTCAACCTCAAACACTTGAGAAAGACAAAGGTGGTGATTCCAATCAGAGCATCGTTACATTCACATGTTTGACTTCTGGTAAAACCCGACTGTGTAGTTTTGTAGAGGGTGGACTAGCCTGAACTTGTACTGATGGCACATTCAATTTCAGCTGTTAGAAGATGCGGCGTCTTTACTAGGACAGCTCAACTACAGTGTTTGATGTCTTGTATAAGGAATTTATTTTTAAGTGGTAAGAATAGCAATTTTCTTTCACTCTCTTTGCTCAGAACCAAGTTGAATCTCCTCTCCCCTTGTAGTGTGCAGGCATTTTTATTGTTCTGATGTGCCATTGACTATTGTAGCAGTCTATTATATTGATCTCATGCTGACCAGACTAGGGAGCAGAAAGTGGACCCCATCTGACAAGCCCTAGTAAAACATGTTTTCTGGAAGGTAGAAAATAAGTCCTGGAATGACTTGGAAGGTAGCAGGGCAGTTTATAGGGATCCTGTGGCCCCGGGCATTCTGGGAAATCTTTTGTAAGGTAAATGGTGATTTGTTGCATATCATATCTCCTACAACTGAAGAAGAGGCAGTTTAGATCTTTAGGGGACTGAAGCTGGACCTCTGCAGTGAGAATCATTTTTCACTGGAATCACAGCTCTGCGTGTTAATAGACCCTAATAGAGACTGAACAACAGATTGGGAGAGTAAGAAACTGCACCTTGAACTGTGTGTGGTAAACTGGAAGGTATTAGGGTGTTGACCCCATTGTAGGGCGAGGTGGACATTCAGGACTGTCCGAGGCAAGCCCAGAAAGCACAAGTAAACCAAAAAAACACGTTGTTATATCCTCTGTTTTAATCCATTTCCTGCTGCTGTACTGGAAGCGAGGAAGCTGCACCGGAAGCAAGAAAGCTGGGTGCTTTCAAAGAAAAGAGGTTAACTCAGCTCACAGTTTCCGGAGGTTTGAAAGCATGGTGCCAGCCGCAGCTGAGCTCTGGCGGAAGTCTGGTGGGGGTGGCCCTGGACGGGAAGGCGCGCAGGAGGGAGTGAGTGCATGGCAGGACCAGAAGCCGGGGTGCGCAGGAGCCAGGCTTTCTGTTTTTATGACATTTTGGGAAACGAGCACCGGCTTCCATCAGAACAACCACATCATTTCTCAGGGCGATGTGCCCATCCCCTAAGCAGTCCTCACTAGGTACCTGACCCTGAAAGGTCCTACTGCCTCTCCACATTGCCCCACGGGGGAAATCGCCAGCACACGCTCTTTTGGAGGACAACCCCATGAAAGCCCTAGCGCCTGTATCTGGGGCACTTGTCCCCCTTCCTCATCCACATCGGCAGCCTCAGTGACGGATTTCCCACAGCTTCCGATATTCCACTGAGGACAGGGTCGGCACTCCTACCTCATTCCTATCTACCTTGACTGTCTCCTTACACCCCACTCAGAAGTAACCTAAAGGACATAGGAAAGGGAGTAACTCTCCGACTAGGCAGATCTTCAGTCAACACAGTGCTAGTACATTTAATGTTCAAAGAAAGGTGATGAATGGGTAAACTCTGGGAGAATGAATTAAATGGGTTAGCAGGTTGGCCAAGGGCCTGGAATGGAGATAGGATCAGGAAAGCTGAAGCAACATTTCCTGGAGTTGCTGGTGGATGAAGGCCAGGGACATGCAGATCTTGTGTACAGGTTTCTGTCCACCGTGGAGAACCCACGGCAGCAGCATCGATAGCTCTCAGCTGGCAGCACGGACTCTGTGGTTGCCCTCCAGTTTCCTCTTAGCCGTGACAATGCTTTGCTCCGCGAACTGAGAACTATCATCCTAGGCTGTGCACAGGCTCACCCACAGGGGTTTCAACATCACGAAGGCCAGGAAAGCCGCTAGCACTCCCTAGGATCCAGACCTTCATGGCAGGGTCTAACCCCAGTGATGCAAGGCGACCTCTCCCCCGTAGTTTTGTGGCACTGGATCTAGGAGGAGGCAGGAACTCTTCTGAAGGAAAAGCAGTACGTAAGCTGGTCTAGGTTTGTCTTTCCTGCTGAAGTCACTTTACAGAATGCCTAGTCTTTCACCATAGCGTTCCATGCAATATTGACTTAAGTTACAAATACGGCGGTGACTGGTCCTATATTCCCAGAAGCAGCCACTGGTAGAATCTCACTTTGAACTCTCAGTTACTCTGTTGCCTCAGGGACCGCATGCTATGGGCTGGGGTGCTGTCCTGCGGAAAACAGTCTGCTAACGGAGCCAACAGCTGACCGTAGCGCTGTGTTCTCAGTAACGATAGGTCCAGAAGCCAAAGGAAAGAGGAAGTGCTGGGCCTTTCCCCACCACTCCCAGCGACTCTTACTGCACCATTTATTTTCTATTTCTGCAAAATGAGAGTGCCAAGGTAGAAATTTTGGTTCCCCAAGGTTGAAAGAACCCTCTGTCAGCAAAAAACAGAAAACACTCCCATTTAATTGGAAGTTGTCATGGCCACCCAGGTACCACCAGCAGGCAGGAAGAGAAAGACAGTTCTCACAGGGTTGATAAGTGATGGACATCATGGGCTAGGGGTGGTGTTACAATGGAGGTGAACAGGAGCATGTCTGGAACCAGGGATTTACTGGGAGTCTCTTGATGTCTGGTGATAGCTATGAACGGAAAACACCCCCACCCTCACTGTACAAATGGTAAGGCAACCAAGGGGTGAGACCCCCTTGGGTAATTCCATCATTCAAACAACCAAGACAACTGAAATTCTTGGTAGAGAAAAATCTCCAATGAGCAGTGGAAGAGGGATGTGATAAGTATCAGTTATTGTTCCAGAAGTAGCCATAACAGTAGGTCTATAATTTATTTTGCTTATCCTCTTTAGATTTTTAGAATGTTGCACTAGCCCCGCTTTGATGAGCTAGACTTGCACCTCCCCCCTCGGGGTAGAAGTGAAGGCGTTGCATGCGTGTACAGGGGATGCTGTAGGCAGGTGTGGGTAGTTCAAGAAAGAAGCTGCCAGATCCATTCTGCATGTCTCCAGAGGCTCTGAGTGTCATTTGTCCTGTGGCCTGTAGCCAGCTGTGCTGCTTCTCAAGTAGAGGAGTTCTACTAAATGAATTCTTTAGTCTTAACATCCTGGTCATTACTGTTGTCACCTCCTCTGCAGAAACTACCAGCTGAATCCCTCTGCAGCTGAGGCAAGAGCTGAGCCTTATCCGAGCTTCACGTGCTGTTTGCAGTGCAAGCTATATGGCATCTCCAGGGTCCAGTTCTAGTCCGAAGGGACCTACTGGGGCTGTGCTTCCCTAGAAATTTCTTGGGGGGCAACTCAGAAGTACAAAGAAATGAAAGCCTTGTGGTCTGACAACTGAGCAATGAGAAACAGAACACAGGAAAGAGCTGCCTTTAAAGATGCTTCTTCCTAAGCCCAGCGTGGTGGCATACACCTGTAATCTCAGCACTCCGGAGGCTGACACAGGAGGATCACTGTGAGTTCGAGACCAGCCTGGGCTACAAAATGAGCTCAAGGCCAGTCTGAACTGCACAGCAAGACCCTGTCTCAAAAGACCAAAACAAAAAAATTTTTTTAAACTTAAAAAAATAAAGATGCTTCTTCCTCTTCTCTTGGACAGACGGCTCCAAGAAGCCGTGGCTCTCTTTGGTTTCTCTTTGCTCCTAACATGAGCTTTCTCGTAACACTGCAGCAGCTCATGACTGTGACAGAGAGTTTGCTGCCTCCCCCTTAGGTCACGGCCTTGTTCTGCACTCTGCGCCTGATGTTCCCTCCCCCGGCAGACCCTGAGGTCACCTTATCCGATCCTTGCTGCAGGCCCTGCTTTCCAGAAGGCCAAAGCCCTTTGTCACATGGGGTAGCAGTAAGCTCACCAGAATAAAAATATTTAGAATAGAAAAACAAACCAAAATCAAAGCCAAGCCAAACCAAACAGAAAGCAAAAAGAAGCTCTCCAAATGGGTTCGAATATGTGAAGAAATTAATAAAGAATTAATAGAGGTCAGACCATATTTGTTTTAAAGTGTGATATCTTTTATTAACCAGCTTAGAATCAAGACATTATTACTTCTGCCTCATTTTGTTTTAATTTTTTTATTTTAACATAGTACAAGTAGATATTAGTAAAGAAAACATAAAACAAAATCCCATGAAAATATAAAATAAAATTTCATCGGAAAATAGAGACTAACAATACTTAACACACTGTGTATCTTAATCTGAAAAGAATGGCCAAAATGTTACCCAGAGCAGAAGCCCTATACAAAAAAGACTCTTACAGAAAAGAAACAGGTAATAGTACAAAGCTTTCTTTTCAATAAACCGTGAGAAATGAGTAGTATCAGTGAAACAAATCAGCGTTTATACTGAAATATTGTTGAACTAATGGATTAGAGCATTTGGGAAATTATTTGAACTTTTCCCTATTTCCCATGTACCTTCTATTTTGCTCTTTATTTATATATGTATATGTTTTGAATTTCTTATATGAGAGAAACCAGGCCATATTTAACCTTCTGTATCTGACTTATTTCTCTTAAGATTGTGGTGTGAAGTTGTACCCACTTGCCCACAAATGCCTCAAGATTCTCTTTCTTTATAGCAGAGCAGTACTCCGTTGTGCATAAATGGCTATTTTTAAAGAGGGACAAATAATTCTGGAATCTTTTTAATTTCTTCTCCCCTTTATGGAAAGGTGATATGGTGGTGAGCTTATAAAGTTGCATTTTGGCTTAGTAAGACTTTCTCACCTACTGACTGGGCAGATGACGAAGAACAGGGAACTGGAAGGAGAGATTCACCAAATATTTATTCTATGCTGTCAACCTCAAGAGGAGTTTGAGGTTGGGATTTTCCAGTCTGTGCAATTGAGATTTACACAGATATTTAGGGCTCTGTCTCTGTGTATTTCTCAAGACTCCCCTCCCTAAGGAAAACCTCCCAAGGTCAGGCCTGGTGAGGAATATCTGTAATCCCATGAAGGAGGCTGAGGCAGGAGGATTGTGAGTTTAAGGCCAGCCTGCATTGGATTGTGAGATCCTGTCTTAAACACACAAATAAGCTAACAAACAACAAAATACTTCTATAATTTTTTCTTCTTTTAAAAATGCATCATAGTAGATATATTGCACTATAATTTAGAATCTTCCTCTATGATTATTTGTTAAGTTGTAAACTCATTGAAACCAGGGATCCTGTATATTTATATTTTATCTCTTAAATTTAGCACAGTTCCGATCATAACAAGTATTCAGTGATTTGCAAAGACAAACAAATCCATGTGTGTTTCTGGAACTGTCTATGTCATGGGGATGGATATATACAGAGGTGGGACAATCCTTTAACCTCACCGACAGATCCTTATCTTTTCACTTAAGCAATCACATCCTGTAGAAACAATGACAGTTTGAACTGCAGAACTATTAGATTCCTCTGGGGATGCGGGGAGGTCAGAGGGAAGGGAGCAAAAAAAGAAATTAAGGATTATTATGTGATGTGAATATGTACCAATAGCCTGAGATAAATGCATTCATTATGTATCACAAACATATACAAATAAACAAATAAATAATTCACACAAAACAATAAGTGTTTGTAAGGTCACATGTGAACAAAAGGATGTCTGTTAAACAATATAATGGTACTTCTGGGAGAGACAGAGAACATGAGTATAAAAGTGAATAAATATATATGAGTATAAAAGAGAATAAAAGTGAATAAATATATAAGCAAACAAGAAGAAATAAGGGGACCTCTCTTTTATCCATTATTCTAGCAGTTATCACATTATGTTCCTGCGACTGTTTTCCATTCTTTGAATTTTTTCAAAGTTACACTAACAGAAATTTCCAACAATTGAATAACACCCTAATAATCACCCCTTCCAGTTCATGATTCTGGCCTATTTCTAGCCAAGGAAATAGAGAAGTTAGAACTTTTAGGGTAAGAAAAAATGAATACGATGTGTTTCCAAAAACAGGGAGAGATTAAGTCTCATTTGGCTTAAATGTCTGTTAGAACACAGCTTGACGGTGGTTCTCTCCTGGTCCTTGGTCGCCATTGCTGTGGTTAAAGAAAGAACTGGGGCTCGCATCTTAAGGAACCCTGGCCCCGCCCATTCATTCTCCCCGAACTCCCGGCCTGTGGGCCTCACTGCGCGTTCACAGCTGCACGGAGACCGCAGCCTTTATCTGAGGTGTGGGCCCTCCGCACCTGCTGACATCACCCGTGCAGCCAGTTTCCCCTCCCATCCTGAGCTCTCCCCACAGCTCTTTGCTCTGCTGTCTTAGTCGCACCCCGACCCCCACCCAGTGTGACCCTTAAAGAGTGCCGCTGAAGGAGGCTGTCTCCTGAGGATGCTGATGGTCTTGTGATGCTCTGAACTGAGAAAGGTATTTCTTCCTCCCACAGCTCACGTCCAGCTGGTCCTTGGCGTAGAGCTGAGTCCTTCTTGATCTTCAAGGTTTCCTCCAGCACTACCTCCTGTTCCCTTCCTCAGCCCCACTGATGTTGAGGCACAGTTATTATTCAAACACTGCTCTTCACTTTGGTGCAGTTGTCTCCTGCCTTCCCCATGGCCTCTGATCCTACTGGTTGAACTTTTTGTGCTGACTTAGTTCCTTGCTCATCCCACGTCAGCACGGTCCTTGGGAATTTCCACATTCATGAGAATGACCCGGCCAGTGTTCTAGCTTGTCAGTTCTGGACATAATTTTTTTTGTTTTGTTTTTTGTTTTTTGTTTTTGTTTTTCTCAGGTACCGGAACCGAACTCACGACCTTGCACTTGCCAGGCAGGCGCTTTTGCCGCTGAGCTAAATCCCCAGCCCCAGTTCTGGACATAATTGTCTTCAGTATTGTGTAGTAATTATCACCAGAGATACTCATTCCCATGTAGTGCTTTTGTTATTTCCAATAACTACAAAATCCCTCACCACCTTAATCTCTAACCAACACTGCCTGTATTTCCTGTGCTGCTCACACTCCAGCAATTCTTTTGCCATTATGCCAGTCTGTCTGAACTGACCTTACCATTTTTCACTGTTGTTTGCTCCCCTCATGCATTCGCTTCCTTTTTTTAGCTGAGGTTCCATAACCCGTTACCGCCATCACTCACTTTCCAGTGCATTTGTCTCTCACTCTTTTTTTCCCCATAAGTAATCTCAGCTGGTGAAAGAACCATTCCTAACCAAGTCAATTTGTCTGTTTTGCTCCTTACCAGAGAACTCAGAATTTGGAGATTTTAAACCACACAAACATATCAAAGTGCTTCTCTAAGAAACTTGTATGCTAGATAATGCCATCGCACCATCTTCTCCTGTTCTCTAAGACTGCTGTTTTACATTTCCCTCTCATCCCTCTGAAGCACCTTTCATTCCCTCTTTATCTTTGGCAAGTGACATTGACTCATATTTCACTTAGGAATCAGCAGTCAGCAGAGAGTCTCAACCCACTTCCACCACCAAATCTACCAGGTTACCCCGACTCCGGTTCATGTACTCTCTCTGTGAACTGAATGTGCTCTTCTTGTTCGCCTTTATAGACACCGTCTTCATTTACAAGTAGGATCTCATCTCTTCCCTCCTTGAAAGGATTTGATTCTTGCACTTTTCTCTTTTTTTCTTGCAGCAGCAAGTTTTTCCTTCTGACTGGATCATTACATGTTTCACTACTGCTTATCTTAACAATCATATAAGACCTGTCGGACATGCCCTTCTCACTCCGCAATACCTCCTACTCACCAACTATATTCTCCCCTTAACTGGCTGTGGCAGTGCACACCTGTAATCCCAGCACTTTGGAGGCAGGAGGATCACCATGAGTTCAAGGCCTACCTGGGCCACATAGTGAGTTCAAGACTGCCTGAGCTACAAAGTGAGGAAGTATCTCAAGCAACTTAAAAGAAAAGAAAAGAAAAAATATATATATATATATACATATATATGTATGGAAATATATATATATATTTCCCCATTTCTATTGAATCCATACCAGTGTTTCCCTCTACACCGTCCCAGTGAAAATGGCCACAGGTCATCAGTGGCACCAGCAGTAGCTGTGCTCAGTCCTTCTCTTGCTGATCGAGTTGCAGGGCTGATGCTCTGTGTTTACTTTATGAATTTCATCAGGAAGCCAGAAGCCACTGCCCATTTTTCAGAAAGAAAAGACTTAATAGAAATGTACACTCACGAATTCAGAGGGGTGGGGAAGCAACAGAAAGGCAACCGCAGCTGGTCTGGAGCGGTGAGAAAGGTCCACAGACAGTTGCCTGAAGCCTTCAACAAGTAACTCAGCTCTGTCTCAGCATCCTCATAATCTCAGAGAAAAAAAATAACTCATAAATTGAACTCAGAAATCACTGCCAAGCTCATACTTATTAACCCAAGCAGCTGTCGCCACTGCTCTTGATGTCTATGGCCACTCTTTCTATGACATCATTGATGAACTAGCTAATGTTTCTCCAGACATAACCTAAGCCACCATCGCATTGGTAAGAGATTCTTTGATGCCTTGTCCCAAGGTTTCAGTCCTGAGATCCTACGCAAGGGGAACTCTGGGAGGATGGGCCTGGTATTGGGCACCAGTAGACACGCCTTGCATAGTCTGTAGAAAAGACATTTTTTCCCCAATAAAATTTAAAATCTCAGTCCTTATTGTGTTCTTCCTCTACTTCTCAATATCCTCTTTCATCTACCCTGGTGTTCTTCCTTTCTTGCTAGACTTCTAAATATTCCTAAGATGTTTACTTTTGTATCTGTACTCACGGTTTAATAAGTCTAACCCCCCCCCCCCAGTCACAGTGCTTCAATTATAACCTCTTGCTAAAAGCTTTAAACTTCTTTTTTGACCCTTTCTCCTGAAATCCACACTTATTGAACAGAGGCCCAGCCGAGATCTATATTTGTATATCTTAAAAACATTACAAAAATGCACTCTTGATCTCTTTCCCTAAACCAGCCTTTTTCTCATTTTAACACATCTAGAATGAGTTGTAACTCCATTTTTCTTTATTTTAAACAGACAAAAACACAATAAAAGCAATACAGAATTTCAAAACAAGATGATAGGAAATTAACAATGGTTACTGCTTTGAAGATAACAATGTGTAACTCCATTTTTCATGGTGCTTAAGCTGAGAGTGTCAAGGTGTGATTATCCTTGACACTTTTGTTTGTCTCAGAGCCTGTATTCCAGCTATTAATAAATCCTATCAACTTCATCTTCTATTTTAAATCTGCCTGGAATCCAAACAATTTAAAGCATAGAAGACTTAAAATGAAAGATGTACAATATCACATGGTTCAAAACTTCAATGGTTTCGGATCTTACCTAGAGCAAAATTCTACTTCCTCATCCTGAACCTACAAGTCTTATCTGACACCCATTCTACTTTGACCTCCTCTTCTACCTCAAGAGTAGGTATATTTTTGTTTTATTTTGTCTCATTCATCATAATGTATCCCCTGTACATATAATATACCTGGATCATGTTATCATCATAAATATTTTTAATAAGTTAATATATACTGAGCTGCTTTTTTAAGTTTCTAGAGATAAAAGAAGAAAGTCATTATAAAAGAAAAGAGTTTATGTGTGAATTCATGGAAACTTTTACTAGTGTTTCTGCTGCTGGAAGATTTGAAAATGTTCTAACGTTGAAAATATTAAATAGCTGCTAGTGACACAATCCTGTTGGAAAACAATCTAAAATGGAAAAGAAAATTTGGTTTCAAAAATTAATATTAACAATGATCAGGTTGACAATTTCCAACACCCCCCTTAGCAAAAACTTTTTGATAACAAAATTGTCTCTTTTCTAATGAAATAGGAGGAGAAGTTTTATTATTAGATTCATTAGTGCAATTGTGAGAGGATACGTTCATCTCCAAATGCTACAGACAAACTTAGTCCCCCGAAAGGGAGATGTAACAAACAAAAAAGAAAAGGAAAAGGTAATAGGACGTCTATAAAAGTAGATTATCATCGTGACATTTAAATTAAAGCAGTAAAAATTACCTAGTATCTGTGAAATACACTATTTCTTCTATATTTACAAATAAAGTCACCTCTGCTGTGTTCATGTTATGTGATTTTAAGGTTTTTAAAATTTACATTTTAAAATAAAATATTCTACTCAGCACTCCAAAAAGTCAGGAAGTTAGGCGTTTGTGAAGTTAGAATTCTGCAAGAATAGGTTTGGCAGGTTCAGGAGCGGCAGGCCTTGATTGTGTCATCAACAGGTCATCAGCCCTGTTTGGGGGTCGGCCGCTTATAGGATGATGGCATACCATTTCTGTCTTCCAGTTTTTAAAGAAGTGATGTGTATTAGGTTGTCTGAAAGGTTTCCCTAACTCTATGTGCTTTCTTGATGACATGAAATTTCTGACTAGAGTTTTACCCATCTAGCTATTACACTGCCACTAAAACTGCCGCTCATGCAATGCATGGTTTCCTCCTCAACAGCTTCTTTAAACCAGTCCATTTCTGTGTGAGGCGTCCAGCTTGCCAGAATGAAAAACTTGAAGTCAGCTCTTTTATTTTTTAAATTGAAAGATGAAATTGTGTGCATCTGTCATGTACAGTGTGATGCTTTGGAGTACATATACATTACAGAATGACTGAACCTAGCCAATTGACTTACGAATTTCCCACATAGTTCTCATCTTCATGGAGCTAACGCTTAATATTCAGTCTCTTAGGTTTTTTAAGAATATGAACTATTGTTTTTAGTGGTAGCCACCATATTGGACAGTAGATTTTGTGAATTTGTTCCTCTTATATAACTGAAATCTTGTGTCCTTGGACCAACATCTTTCCCACCCCTACACTGGATTTGTCACCATCCCCTGCTAGGACACAAACCTGACACCACAAGTTAAGGAAGAGAAGGCTGACGAGGCTGACCGTTCTGGGGTCTCCACGGCAGGAAGGTCATGGTGAAAGGTCCGATGGAGCAAAGCTGCTTAGTACAGGGCAGGTGGGAAGGAGAGCAGGGAAACAGCACCAGAGAGGAAGTGGCCAAGGGCAGAAATAGATCCCAGGCAGCGCTTCTGTGATGCACCCAGACACACCCAGGAGCCTGCTTTACAATCTGCTGGGCATTTCTTAATCCAGTGAAGGCAAATTATCAAGGTTTATGTCACCCCCTGCAATGGCCCTAGACTCTGGTAACTGCTTTTCTGCTCTCCACTCTATGAGACCAAGTTTTTTAGATTCCACATGAGAGTGAGATCACACAGTATTTCTACTTCTGTGCCTAGCTTATTTCACTTAACTTCTTCTAGGTTTGTCAGTGTTGTTACAAATCACAGGAGTTCTTTCTCCTTATGACTGAGTTGTATCCCATTGTTTGCATATATTTTTTAATAAATTCATGCATTATTTCACCATTTTCCCAAACTGCTGATGGACACTTAGTTGATTCCATACATTGACTATTGTGAATAGTGTTACAATAAACATGGGAGACAGATGGCTCTTTCTTGGCATAGTGACCTCATGCCCCTGGAGTGTATACCCAGTAGTGAGATGCAGGGCCCTAATGTTGTTCTACTGTCAAATTTTTAAGGAACGGACACAATGTTTTCCACAACGGCTGTGCTAATGTATTCCCACTAACTGTGTGCAAGTGCTCCTTGTTTGTTTGTTTGTTTGTTTCAGGGATTGAATCCAGGCCTTTGAACTGAGCTACATGCGCATGACTTTTTATATTTTGTTTTGAGACAAGGTTTCACTAAGTCACTAAGTTGCCTAGACGGGGCTTGAAATTGTGACATTTCTGCCTCAGCCTCCCGAGCAGCTGAGATTATAGGCATGCGGTGTCACACGTAGCTTTGATGGGCTCTGTTCTCTCCACATCCTCAGCAGCACTTACCTGTCGTCCTTTTGATTACAACCATTCCAGCAGGTGTGAGGTCGTATCTCAGTGTGCTTTTACCTCCCATGTTCCTGATGATTAGCACTGCTGAGTATTTTCATATATCTCTCAGCCATTTGCGTTTCTTTTGAGAAATATCTTTTTAGGCCCTTTGCTTATTTTTAAAATCATGTTATTTATTTTCTTTGCAGTCATTTTTGATGCTTCTTTTAATGTCTTACTGTAAAGCATGACTGCTTCTTTCGTAAAATTAAATATATCTCATACTGACCACTTTTTATATTCTTAAATGTATATCTTTGGACCTAATTACTATCGCCATGCCATCTTCCTCCCTTGACTATATTACCGAAAACTTTGCCATGCAGGCTTTAGATTCTGTAGCGTACTCAACTCATGTGTCCCTTCCAAACTAACTCCCCACATCAGTGCCTGAATTTCACTCCTCAGCTTAGTAGCTGCAATGGTCAAGCTTTCTCCCAGCACAGACTTTGTGTCTTTGTGTCCTATGAGTCTGCCATATTTCATCCTTATCCTTGACCTCCCTGCGCCTCTTACCTATCAGGATAAATTGCATTTATTCTAGCATGAACACCTTTTCTGTTTATTCTTGGAAGCAGCTTTTGCTCTGATTGTAATAGCTACCCACTGTACAACATTTGAATATACATAAAGTATAAAGAAGAAAATGAAAGTAAACCAAAGTCTCACAGTCAAAGATAACCACACAAGACGAGGTCTTTCTCTTTGCCTGTTGGTGTGTGTGTTTGTGTCACAGCAGCAATAAAATAATACTTTCAAGTAGTAGTATGAGCAAAGAAACTGTGCTTAGTGTTTTGGACAGATTATTCCATTCAGTATTCATAGATGTTCCAGGAAGTATTATCTATCATTCCAGATAAACTAGATTCTAGGTTTAAAGAACATGTCCAAATTTACACATTAAATGTTGATCTGCTGTTCACATAGTCTTAGTATTTAACTTCCACCACTGGCTACTAATTTCTTCTATAGACTAAGCATACTCATTTTTAAATTATTTAATGTCTAATTTACTAATTAATATAACAGGTACACAGTTACCCTCAAATTTTATGGAAAGAAATATATGTGCTTCCTCCAGGAAGTTGAAAAAGACTCAGTCACAACTATGCTCAGTCTGCCTCTGTCACAGTATGGCTGAAAAAACATAATTACAAATTCATAGGTTTTGGAAGGTGGATTATCTCACACTCACAGTTAGAATCATGTTCCCAAACTGTAATTTAAGTTTTCTGTGGTGAAGTCTTGTTATAAATTTACAACAGCAATTTCGCAGAATTGGAAGAGAAAATGATTTGGCAACATAACACAAAGGAGAAAGGTTTATAAAGGTAAGTCATCTGCAAACAAGTAATATGTTAGTTCTAAAGAGCTGAAGGATAGAATTATAATATCTAAGAACTGTTAATAGTCAGGCAGATGTCTATCTGATATCAGCATACCTTATTTATATATGACTAACATGATATCTGTTCCCTATTTATATATGTATACTGTAATTAGTCATGGGCTTAATCGGCCATAACAGCTGTTGAGAAGTGAATTTTAATTTTAAATGTGGCCTAACTTCTGGATAAAATAATGCCAGTTGTGTAGAGATTTGTTTTTAAAAGATGTAACTTGAAGTGCAGCCATATCATTCTGCTTACTATAGTTGGATATATCAGTCTCCATCATCGGAGAAATCGAATTGTATGTAGAAAGAAATTCATTCAACGGAGTTGGCTCACATGATTGTGGGAGTTGGCAAGTGTGAATTTTAAGGGAAAGCAGACAGGCTGGACACTCATGCAAGAGTTGATGCTGCAGCTGGAATCCAAAGGCAGTATGAGGCAAGAGTCTCTCTTCCTCAGGGGAGTTCATTCTGTTTTCTCTTATGGATTTCAACTGATTATACAAGATTCACTAGGATTGTGCAGGATAATCAGTTTTTTTAAGACTGCTGATTCAAAGTTAATAACATCTAAAAATAGAGCTGGGGATATAGCCCAGCGGCACAAGTGCCTGCCTGGCAAGCACAAGGTCCTGAGTTTGATTCCCAGTACTTGTCCCTACCAAAAAATTAAAAATATCTTTATAGCAACATCTAGACTGCCATTTAATCAAAAATTAGGTAACATGGGTGTCATGGCTTAGCCAAACGGATATGTAACTCTAACTACTATGTTAACAATGTATTTGCTAATATTTATCAAATAAATTTTTAAAATTTGCTTATTAATATATTAATTCACAAGCATTTGTGATAAATGAACAAACATAAATAAGTTAAGCCTATTCTGGGTTTAGATGTGATATGGGCTACATCAGCATTGCCAAAGTAGAAGAATTAACCCTAAAATTTGTATAACTCAAGCACAGTCCTGAGGAGGATTCACAAATAGAATCAGTGACCTCACAATAGCAACAATCTCACTGTCTACAGAAATGAGGGGCAGGACTTAAGGAAAGCTAACGCTTTAGCATCTTAAATGTAATTCAGAGTTGCTGGTTTTTTAAAAAAAGCAAATGAGTTCTATTAACAGAGGTTTCAAGTTATTCTTTTTTGTAAGTAGAAACAACTGTATTTATGGATCTAACTTCTGTCTGGGGGCTCACTTGTTAGTACGTTTCATTTGTTACTGACCTCTACACCTGTGTGCAGAGAAAGGATGAAAAAACAACATCACAGGTCTGCCTCATCTTCACGATAAGCTTCGGTGGACGTGTGAGTCACCTGATGTGTTTGGTACGAGTGCAGGTAACTAGAAACTGTCCGAGAACTTTTGGCGTAGGTTTGGGGAACAAACCAAAGATTCACTCTCAGTAGAGGTTTCAAGATGCTCTGAAGTCCATAGTATGCAGGTCACATTTTGAATAAGACTGATACAACTGGACATGTGTTATGCTCATTCTGATCTCTGTTCTAATATTTCTTTATTTTTTTCTTACCATTAATTCTAGTTTTCCTAAGAAAAAGAAAAGCAGATGCACTTTAGACGGACTGCATTTTGCAGTTGTCCTCTTACCTTATTGCCATTTGCAACACAGGAAGGTCAGGTAGGGCTGCAACCAAGGTCAGCAGGTTCTTTGATTTGTCTCCACATACAGAACTGTTGCAAAGGCCTCAATTCAATTCCAAGGCGCTTTTAAAAAACAAAATTCAGACATCGTTAAAGTCAGTGTGCTTCTTACAATAGATAGCACTTTACAATTCCTATGGCCCACATGACATTCAGATTGAGAGTATTACAGAGAAATTTGTTCCATTGTTTCATATATATATCCATACATATACTGAGTTCAGCTGCTGTTTATATTTTCCAAAATTTTTGTTATGTGATTTAGCATTAGAAAGATGCATAATGTTTACAGAAATACATATAAAACATTGGATGAGTTTGATAGTAAGCAAAACACATTTCTTGTCATTAAAGGAATGACTACAATTTCATATTTTTTCATAAACCAAAACTCCAGTGCTTTGCGTCAGTGATTTTCCAACAGTAACGTTCGCAGAAATCACCATGGAAACTCCTTGAAACGCAGATTCTGAGTCACTAAGACTGGGTTGGGGCCTGAATTACAAATTTCTTACAAACTTCTGAATGTTGTCCATTCTGTCAATCCATGGAGCACAGTTTGAGTGACAGGGCTCCTCAGAGGAGATACCTGTAAGTACACGAAGCTGTATTACACGGTACTAGGATACACATAAAAGGATTATCTGTCACACGTCACTCCAGATTTTATTAACACTTTCACCGTTTATTATATAAGTGTGATACATTTATTATAAATATAGCATTTTCTGCTCTAAATATGCCTATGAGTGACATATGAGAAAAACTTCTCAAAAAGAACCTAAAAAAGCACGTAAGTATAAAAATTCTGTTAAATCATTTAACTGGCACCGTTGTTTTTTCTTAATGGTGCATAAAAGAATGATATATCTTAAAAAGCACTGCATTTTCCGTATGTAAAATACAGAGAATGAGTCTACGAAAAAAGGCGAAGGTAGGATGTATCTGATATGTGTTCTTCTCGGTGGACCCAGGGTTTTAGTTAACCTACCCCCGCCCCCCGTTCACTTGACTCTGAGCTGGTGACTGTCCCCTGTCACCCTCACTGCTGGCAGCACTTGGCTTACCATGGTTTCACTTATGAATTTTTTTAACTTTGCCACGGTGCAAATAGGATACGTATTCAACAGAAAACATGCTTTGAGTTTCGTATTTAGATTTTTTGGGGGGCTCTTGATCCATTTATGACAACCTCATCTGACACTGGGCACGGGCACAGGTTCCAACCAGCTGTGTGGACCAGAGGGTAAACTGACGCCACTCTGCAGAGCGCTGTATTGCTAGTCTGTCTCGTTCAGCAGGTTAGCTGTATTAAAATGCATTTGCAGTGTACGACAGTTTACTTCACCTTTGGAGCAAATAGAATTTTCTTTCTTTTTGGTCCATTTTTCTACTTAGCCATGCTCTGTGTGTAAGTGGGGAAAACTAAGGCACACATTTTAGAGAAAAGTACAAAGCTGCTTTATTTTGTGGTGCTGGGGATCGAACCTAGAGCCTTGTGCATGGAAGGCAAGATCTGTACCTCGGAGCCATGATCCCACCCCCACAAAGCTCATTTTAGCTCAGTGCCAGCACCGGACAAGTCCAAAGTCTTGTCCAAAGTCTTCCGGTTGTCTACTATTTCTAGCAAGAAAGACTGGTTTTTCAGAACCACCTTTCTCTTTGGAAACTAGTTTTCGAGAACCAGTCTTTCTATCTTACTTGTTTGGAGGGATTCTTTCAGCATTTAGTTTTCTTTTATAGAGGACTACATTTACTTCTCCCTCATCTCCCCCGCTAAACAAAGCGTTTAAATTTCCTAATTTTCCTGGTCCTCTTGAGCTTTCGATTCACTAGTTTCCCTTCCCACCTCCTTCTGTGTTCACTTATGCAGGTTTAAGCAAAGGAAACCAACCCTAACTAGTCTGAACACTTACATAAATCAAAGAGCAAAAAGGAGGAATTTGGTTGAGAAGATTCCAGGGCATATCAGAAAATCAAAGTAAAATTCAATCGGACAAGGCAGCTGAAGAACCTCAGCAGTAGAGTTTGTAAAACTTCCCCTTAGTATGCCTCACGCCCAAGTGCAGGCACTCTATCTAATTTCCTGAGCGTACTTGTGGGTCCAGCCTTGCATTCAAAAATTTCTAGGGATCAAAAGACTCAATCTGCAGGTGCAGACAGAGAGCCTTTCTGGCCTTCCCAGTTGCTGGAAATTGCCAAGCACTCGGCAGCCTCCAGTGGGCTAGACACAACTTGCAACTTCTCTTTAGGAACAGATTTTCTCCAGGGGAGGAAAACGGACCACAAGTGAGCTCACTGAGATGAACTGATTCCTTAGAAACATTAGCTGCTGTGACAGAGCACTTTTTCTTCTCTACCAGGCATTTCACCTGGTGAGCAAGGAGCCCCATTGTCATTTTATCCACACAAGATCTATAACAACGGAGGCTTCACATTACTCTGTTTAAAGAAGGAGTGTTGGATCTGAGTCTTTATCTACCCAGGGAATTTTATGTTCCTTGAGTTATCCTCCACTCTGACACAAAAGTGGTTAAAAGTACGACTTCCAGTTCCTGGTAGAGTCTAAGCTCTACCCACGTTTAGAGACAGAAATGACATGCAGACCTAGTAGCCTTTAGCTACACAATTGGGCAAGCTAATTAACTACAAAACACCTTTAATTTCATTACCCCAAAGTGAAATAAAACAGCACCTTCCTCAGAGGAGGCTTCAGTAAAATGGTGAGGTTCAGATGTGGAGGCGATTAGCGCCAGAGGTATCCTCAGATGACCAAAGGAACTGCCAGATTCTAATTCAACTGGGCTGTGGGCATAGCCTTCCCGCTGAAGCCAAAGACAGACTATCTCCTTTTAAGTGTGAGCTAATGCTCCAGGATTGGAATGTTACACCAATCAGGCAGATGTTTCAAAGATTCCTTTGCTCTTTAAAATTTTTAAAAATTATTTTGTTTATTTACTTATTTATTTTTTGGTTTGTTAAGATGGTCCTGCTATATTAATTCAGATTGGCCCTGAACTCACTACGTAGCCCAGGCTGATCTTTTGTTTTGTTTTTGAGATGGGGTCTCACTATGCAGCTCAGGGTGGCCTTGAATTCACTATGCACCACTATGCTGCCCTCAAACTCACAGTGATCCTCCTGCCTTACCCTCTTGAGCGCTGGGATAAAAGGTGTGTGTCACCATGCCCAGTACTCAAGCTAATTTTGAAGGGGCGTTCCTTCCGTGTCAGCCTCCCAAGTACAGCCGTGCGCCACCGTGCCTAGCCTCAGACAATCCCTTTGCAACAGTCCCTGGGCAATCAGTGGAGCTAGAAAACCGAGCTTTCTTCCAACGTGCTCCTTAGAAAAGCATAGCAGATCTTGCCTGTAAGTGTTCTCCTTGTTACCTACAACCATCGTGGGAGATATACCAGCCGAGGATTCTCTGTGCCTTGAATTTCAAATGAAACTTACTTAATCTTCTTTCTAAATCCTGTTGAAAGTCCATTGCCCTCTTATGAGAGTTCAATAACTTCTTGGGATGTGTGATATTTTCTCTTTTTGTTTTGTGTCTACTGAATTGGCTTACAGATTTCACATGTGTTTCCCATCTTGAGACTGGTGTGAAAGATCATTACTGAATCTTCATGGTAAGGATGGAAGTCAGGAAGGAGCACAAGAATCACATCGCCAAAGCCCAGGAGACCAAAGAAAATGAGCGAGAGGATCTTCTCCTCCTCAACATGTGTCATCAGTGGAAGGACTGTATGTCCATATAGTAGTTTTAAATGCAGTACAAATTTTTGTTATCTGATTTCTCATGTAAGAGACTACCCATAATAGAGTAACTAAGTATCTGTGGTGTATGTCAGAGATCCCTGGGAAATTAGGAGATCTACTTGCGATTTCTCACCTAGGTCACATTTCCCCATATCCATGTTGATGTTCAAGTACGTAGCTATTCTGAACAGCTTCTAGGTTGGGTAGATTCCTGCATGTACAGGGACCTATGTATCTATGGACCGTGCCATTCTTTCAACTTTTAATATCACAGATTTGTTGGCTATTTTGTAAGGAAGAGCTATCACCTTAGGGGAGTATAGTAGTCAGAGTTCTCGTTGCAGTCACAAAATACACATGTATCACAAAAAGGCTCATTTTTGGCTCAAGGTTTCAAAACTTTTAGTCTGTGCTTGGCTGGCTCCAAGGCAGGAACATCATAGCAGAAGAGTGTGGTGGAGGAAAAGCTGCGTGGCTCACTGCTCCTGAGAGCAGCGGTCAGGGTAGGAGCACAAGAGAGGAAGGGGCCGGGGACCAGACACAGCCCCCAAGGTCAGGTCCCTGCAACCCACCCAGACTCACACAGAAGTGTGCTTTAGAAATCTCTGTAACATCTCTCAAGCCAATCCAGTTGACAATCTAGATTGATCATTACCATAAGTTAAAAAGTTTACTAGTTCCTAGGTTGTCTGTCTCTGTCTCTGTTTCTATCTCTGTCTCTGTCTCTTTCTCTCTGAGAGGAAGACAGACAGATAGACAGAGAGATGATTTTATAAATATATTTCTACTCTAGAATTCATTGTGAAATCATATTGCGGAAGGAAAAAATATTACATTTAGAGATCACAATGGACTTCCATTTAGGGATATAATAATCATCCTTTAGAGGAAATGCTTAAATGAGTGTGTTAATTCATGGAAACAGGGATCTTTTGCCCGGAATAGAAAAACTTTCTCAGATCCCGTTCCTGCAACCCCAAGTGCCCTTCACCCAAAACAAATGAAATAATCTCAAATGCAAAAGAGACACGACTCCGGGCACAGAGCATGGCCGAAGGCCTGGACCAATCCTCACAGCATCCCTTTACATCACTGACATTTTCATGGCTCAGCTCTTCCTGCTTTTCTTTCCTCTTTGCTTCTTCCTTCTGCCGCAGACTCCCCATAACTGTTGTGTTAGGACCATGAGCATCTCTCACCCAGAGTCTGCACATGGTCTCTGTGTGCTTCACTCTCAATTTTCCTACACAAAGATCCAATCGATCCCTTTGTTCCTATTCATCAGCGCACTGCTGTTAACACAAATGTCTCTTCAAGTCACATCCTTGTACGTTGCCCAGGCAGCTGGCAAGTTAGGGACTAGTCACCCATGCTTGTCCAGCTAGCTGCGGCACAAGTGGTGGTGCCCCTTGGTTCTAAGGATTATCGTCTGTGCTTAAGACACCCAAGAGGACTTTCAGTGTGGCCTACATGGAAGTTGTAACAGGCAGGCATCTGACCCAGTCTACTGAATTTGTACTGAGACTTGATGTGCTTGGACTCCAAGAGTATTAAGTTGGTTGCAGCCAACACTGGAGATGCTCCTGGTAACTAGCTCAGTCAAACAATTCCTCTTCCAGGACTACATTTAACTACATGTTTATACAAAATGCTATTTCTGCCTTCCAAAATTTGTATCAAAAC
This sequence comes from Chinchilla lanigera, assembly GCF_000276665.1. Classification (NCBI taxonomy): domain Eukaryota; kingdom Metazoa; phylum Chordata; class Mammalia; order Rodentia; family Chinchillidae; genus Chinchilla; species Chinchilla lanigera. The sequence goes on along the minus strand of NW_004955441.1, from coordinate 16,130,997 downwards.
ATCTCCATACCTACAGACATGTTAAGATTTACTGTGTCAATTGGACTTTTCAGGACTTCAAAGTGGAGCTCCATTCAGTTATTCACCCATAATACATTGCTGTCTTATAACATATTCAGAGGACAATGCACTGAGACAATTTAAATTTGGTCAGAGAAATGATCAGTATTTCAGCATTCACCCACACAGATTACACTATTAAGATAGCTGGACAGCAAATAATATCACACTTCCAGCTCTGGACTAAGAGAACACTGCCAGTGAACCAAAGGGTGAAACCGTGCTGACTTAAAATAGAGCAGGGACAATTCTGCAGTCACTTATAAGAGTGAAGGCAGGGTAGGGAAAGAAGGAAGATAGGACATTCTATTTAAAGAAATACCAATGCCCTCCACCCAATGCAGGAAATCATCTCCCAGACCGGAATAAATGTAAGAGACTGATACCCTTTCAGGGGTCTGGCAGGGCCAGTGGAGCCATTGTTACATTATTATGTGGCCTCTGTCAGTCAAAAAGAAAATCCCTCTAGCACATAAGGAGGTCAAGACTGGGGGCACATCTGGGAGAATCCTTGCTCTTCAGGTTTGAAAGTTTGCATTCACTGCAGGAGAAAAAAAATAACTGCAATTAATTTAAACTACAAAAGTTTCCAACAGAAAAGTTCTAATAAAATAGCTAAGGAAAGGACACTGACTAGGATCAAAACCTTAGTGGGCAAAACCTGATACGAACATGTATGTAGTCATATTTAAAGATGAAGCCAGACAAAATAATTTTAGTTATTTTTTATTCTCCACTCTTCTCCATCAGTTACAAATAATAACCAGTATTTGGCCCTGGAAACTACTTACTCCAACTTTATTTCATGTTTGCTCCAATGCCCCTTGTGGCCATTCTCAATGATGCTCACAGCATCTGCGCTAGTGTATTAGTCAGCATCTCACTGCTGCGACAAAATAGCTGCCATGTGCAACTGAAAGGAGGAAGCATTTATTTGAGCTAACAGTTTCAGGTGTCTACAGGTTAAAGGCAGAAATGTCATAGTGGAGGGGCATGGCAGAGGAAACTGTTCACCTCAAGGAAGCAGGAAGAGAGAGAAAGATGAGAGATAAAGAGAGAGACAGAGAGAGAGGGAAAGAGAGAGGGAGGGGCTGGAGACCTCCTCCACCCGATGACCTACTTCCTCCCACTGTGCTCTACTTTCTGTAACAGTGTACTCAGCTAAGAACCCATCAGTGTGTAACCCATGATGAAATGAACGCCCTCATGACCTAATCACACTCCAAAAATCCCATGTCGGCCCACACGAGTCTTGCGGGGGACACAGATCCAAGTCATAACAACCAGGATTCCATTCTAAGAAACCACTGTCTTTGCTTATCTATAAAAAAGCAGCTCCTCATCCACTGGGATTCTTTCATGAGATGTCAGCAGCCCAGTCACATCTTTAGGCTCTACTTTTGGTTCTCTTGTTATTTCTGCCCTATGTGTAGCTACATCCTCCACTCAGGTCTTGAACCTTTCTAAGTGGAACCCGTTTCTTGCGAACTTCTGTCAATGCTAATATTCTAAACTATTCTTATGTATCTCGTGTCCTTCATGATAGCTAGAATGGTAAGTCCTTTCTGGAGGGTTTTGAATTGTCTTTGCATGGATCCTCTGGAGGCACGATTGTCTATGGCAGCTATAATCTTCCAAAATGTTTGTCTTAAACACTAAGACTAAAGGTTAAAATTAGTCACCAGTAAGCGGGCGAGAGAATAGGTGTTGTGTTAGCAGGCATGAGAGCAGCATCAGCCCTGCCGTGCCTCTCCATCAGAGCACTTGGATGACCACATGAACTGTCAGTGAACAGTAACGTTGAAATTTTATTTTTCAGAGCAATCGGTCTTAAGATATTTAGCAAACTATGTTGTAAACAGATATCCTGTCACCCAGGATTTGTTGTCCCATTTACAGAGCACAGGCAGAATGGATTGGTATCGTTCCTAGGGGCTCTAGGATTTTCAAACTGTTACATGAACATTGGATTCAACATAAAGTCACAAGCTGCGCTGGTCCTTAACGAGAGAGTCAGCCTGCATTTTGAAATTTTGAAGCCCTGGCCTTGATTTCTCCTCTCTAGCCACAAAAGTTCTAGATGTCCCCTTCTTCCAGTACAAGGCCTTTTTTGGCTATACTGAAAATCTATTGTTTAGTGCAGATATCTTCATGGTTATCCTAGCCAGATGTTCTGATAACTATGTGCCTTCTACATTAGCACACACTGCATCACCTAGATCTTACATGTTGTGGAGATGGTTTTTCTCCTGAAGCTTCATGAATCAGCCTCTCTTAGCTTCAAACTTTTCTCTATAACATTGTCACTTCTCTGGGCCTTCACATAACTGAGAAGAGTTAGAGCCCTGCTCTGGAGTAGGCTTTGGTTCAGAGGGACGTGGCAGCTGGTGTGATCCATCCAGATCACCAAGGCTTTCTCTCTACAAGCAACAAATCTGCCCTGCTCTTTCTTTTTTCACTTATGTGTTCATCACTGTAGCACCTTTAATTTCCTCCAAGAACTTTCCCTTTGCATTAACAACTTGTCTATTTAGCATAAAATGTCTAGCTTTCAGCCTCTCCTTGCTTTGGACATGCCCTCCTCGCTAACCTTAATCCTTTCTAGCTTTTGATAACACTGACAGAGATGCAGCTCTTCCTTGTACTTGAATACTTAGAGGTATAATACCTTCAGAGTTTATTGACCTCAGAAGAACCATAAAGGACAAAAGAATAAGAATTGTGAATAAAAATTTAGGAGGACAGGAACAATGTTATTTTTCTTTAGTTTTAAGTTCCAAGACATTCATGATCATAAAAATAAATAGTTACGGTAAGTACATTTTTGTAATCAAATTGTCCAAATTAATTATAATTATATACTGGGCAAATTTCTAAAGTTTTTCTATAAGCATTACTCCATGAAAGTTCAGGCCTTGACCCTGGCAAGAATACAAAAAAACCCTTGATCCCATTGCAAACTATCGAAAATATAATAACAATCTCCATGAAAGCAAATCAGCTTTGGGTTGGGGGCGGGTAGACAGGCATTCAAATCCAAATTCTGTCACTTTGCATGAATTTGGAAAGGTACATAACTATTTGATAGCTCTCTTTTTTGTAAAATGTGGTTAATAATAAATACCTTACACTATTGTTGTGAGGTGCAAATGAGATTACATATAGCTCAAAACACAGGCTTACCATCTGGCAAGCACTCAATCATGTTTTGTTGTGTTTGAAATAAGGCCTTATTATGTAGTGCAGACGGCCTTTGCTCTGTATCCGAAAATAACTTTAAGCTTGAATTCCTTCTGCTTCAGTCTCCCAGGTGCTGGGAAATATCCCTTGTTGTTATTGTTGTTGTTTCGCTTTGTTCTTTTTTGAGAGAGGGTCTAGCTATGTAGTTCATGCTGGCCTTCAACTCACCGTGCAGTCCAGGATGGCCTTGACCCATTCGGTTCTCCTCCTTCAACCTCCCTAATGCGAGGGTCACAGGTGTGGGCCACACCTGTTGCTGTTTGAGTGGAAGAGAATTGAATAGTGAGAGTATCCAGCTGTCAACATACCTTTCAAAGGGTCTTTAAAAAGTGAAACTTCTCTTGCGTTGATTAGTAAGTTTTTCTCTCCTGCCTGTTCTATTTGATAATTAAACAAATACCGTGTGTTCTCTGAAGAGCCTGTAAGTCCAAGCAAGAGCACCTCTTTAAATTAATCGCTAATTCATTACACTGTAACTGTCTGGCATCCGGTGAAGGCAGAAAGGTGTATTTTGAAGGGCCAAGACACTGAGGGAGGGAGCCTAAGAAAATGGGCACAGAAGACAACTCTGGGCTTCAAACTGTGGTACTACAAGCAGAGCACATGAAATATTTATAGAGCTCCAAACTATTATTCAAGGCCTTCTTTCAGCCTATTGAGTTAATATCCTAAGTTCGTAGCTTTTGAATTCTATATTACTTAGAAAAACTGTCCATGACTGTCTTACATTTTTTGTTGTTTCATGATATTCAGTGTACTTAGATACACACACAGACACAGATATATAATTTGACTTTGCTAGAACCCAGGGTCTCACACATGCCGCGCAAGTGCTCTCCCACCGGGCTATGCCTGGAGCCCCTGAAAAACTGGCTTTGGAAACACTTTCTGAAGCAAGTATAGTTGTATTGTACAATGACACATGTGAAAAAACTGAAGCTCAGATATTAATTGATTTGTTCTGGTAGATATTAAACATCTGCTTGGTTCATATGTACCATTTCAATATCACTATTCAGCTCATAACCCAAATAACCCTATAATTAATGACTCACTTAAAATAACATCCTTAGTCCTTTTTCTTTTATCTCCGGCACAAGAGAGTAATAAATAGTACCACAGAAATATTAATATCTTTTATAGGAAAGTATATTAAACTTTTGATGCATAGTACACATTAAATATGTATTTTGCCTTAGTAAAGCTGGATTGTACAAATCCTGCCTTAATGTAGTGTAAAATATTTTTGCCTGTGCACTCAACTATAATATTAAATAGGGGAAATGGGAAAAGAAAACCACACACACTCACTTGCGTGTGCAAGGAACACAGATGAATGGAAGGATAGTTTGTAAACCCATCGGTGACACTGTCTGAAAAAAAATCTAGAAGCACTCGCGGGTGTATAGATTCTGAAGAGGCCTGTAGTTCCACACCAAGGGACTGGCGCAAGAATGCAAAAACAAACATTTAAATCCTAGAGAAATAAAACAGGATAAAAGAAACCTCAAACTTGCATTTATAATAGCATTATTTATAATTATAAACTATTCTAAAGCAGTTCAAATGTCCACAGATCACTAGTAAAATAATCTATTGAATGTTATATAGCTATCCAAATGATATTTATGAAGAGGTTTACTAACATAAATGTATAATTTTGATTAAAAGTAAAAAACAGAAACATAAGCGACAAAAGCAGATGTAAATGATAATGTGTTCCTGAAAAAAGTATGTCCTTGTTTACAAAACAGTGTGGTTCAGAAGAAAAACCAACCATTTGCACAGTTGTATGCAAGTGATGGGACGGAAGAATATTTTTTTTCCTTCCTCTATTTCTATACTTACCATTCTTTTTTATAGTGGAAAAATATGCTTTATTTTCTTCTGAGTTATCTGGTATCCTACCTTTACAATGTAAAAAAATCATACATTTATATGAATGAGGAAAACAGAAATACACCAGATACTGTATCCAGAGGTGGCCTGAGGGTTGGAATCTGGAACCGATTGTATCTCTAGGGGAGGGGTCATTGCTGAATAGCTCTTGACAGGAACAGAACCACGAATGGCCGGAAGTCTTTCTTCCCACCTTCATACTGATCTTTCTTGATTGCCCCTTTGAGGCAAAGCCTAGGAACCTCCTGAAAACTATGAAAGGGACAGAGGTTTCCCTCCCCATGATGAATGTAATCGCTAAATAATAATATCCATAAAATACGTTACCCAAAACCAAAATCTTAGAGCAACATTATTGAGACAATAGTATTGAGAAGCATGCAACAAGCAATCGTATTGAGAAGCTTTTATTAATGAGTTTAGTTAATTTGGTTAATTACCAAAGCCAAGATGGTCCTTAATGGGATGAATTGAGTACAAATAAGTGGTGTTAAACTTTTAACATATATCATTTGTTTTTATTAAAGTGATTCAGCCATCACCATTCTACTCCAATGGATATTTTATTAAAGAAACTAATTTAAATGTACATGATAAATGAACTGTGCCGAAAATTCTATTTTTCTTCGGTTCTAACCTCCTGATCTTAATTAGCTTCTGCACTTCTGTTCCCATAGAAACAAACAATGCAATCAATAAGACGCAAAGGTAGTAAGGTACACGCAGAAGGATTCTTCAAGTGCTGTAACGACATTTTCAGAAATCATGGGACAAATTAGTATTTGCAATTAGATTAGAGGTAATATACTTCAAAATTCAAATGGAAAATGGAACCAAATGGTAAACAAAGATGACAAACTTTCCCCAAACTCTTCTGTTTTCTGTATTCCAATGCAAAATAACTATAATGCCTAGGAAATTGAAGATCGTAATTCTACATGGCAATTCTTTTGGTTTCTGTTTTTTATTATATTGTGTTTCATCTCCCTACCTAATATACATTGTCTCAAAGACAAGCAAAAATGAGCCAATAATTTGTACAAAGAGTATAACATAAAAGCCGTGCTCCTTTGCTTAAAGACCTGTCCATTCTGACTCCCTTCCTACATTCTGGAGTTCCAGACTGGTGCCTACAGAGTTCCACGTTCAAGGGCCAAGCCAAGGCAAACCTCTCTTCCTGAGAATATTATCCTTGATAGACTGAGCAGACAAACCCCACCAGTGTGCAGCACTGACTGCTTAGGCTGTGCATGATGTACTAAGCACAGCAGGGACGGGATCACAATTGCGTACCAGCCCGAACACTCTGGTGACATTCTAGTGAAGCCATTCTGTAGATACGGGTGTGAGAACACTATCGTGCTCTCACATTTACAAGGTTGGCTGCAAGTCCCAACAGCAGACAGAACAAACTACAGCAAACATCGTTTATGAATGTTTTGCTTAAAAAAATACAGTAGAGTAGGTTCAAGGTTATTTCTGTATCCTTTGCTTCTTCATCTCTTGTATTTCAATGTGAATTTATGAATACAGAAAAGTGATTAAGAGATCAGAAATTTTGATTATAAAACTTCATTCCTCCTGTGCACTTTGGAGAAAAAAATGGTAAGAACAATTGTAATAATTCAAGCTTATCATTTTCCTTTCATCTTTTCATGTTATTCTACTCTGCCAAAAACTAACTAGTGCTTAAATTATTCTTTTTGAATATACGAGTAAAATGATAGAATACTTTGTCATCCAACTTGTACCACTGATTTCTCATTTTATATGTATGTATATTATACTTTGTAGCTTTACTGTATAGGTGGTATGTAAAGATATTTTCATATCGGGAAAGATATTTTCATATTGTTTTATATTATATATGTATGGAGAGAGAATACTATAAAATAAATTAGATCCACAAATTGAGATTTCCAATATATTCTGGTATATATTGGAAGTAAGTTATGTGTTCACATTATTTTTTACAGTCTAAGCTCTTTCTTGTTATTTTCTCAGTAGGAAAATACTGCACAGCTTTGGTACATTATGCAAGGTAATCTACTATAGAGTTGTTATACTCTTCCTTCTGTTTACAGATGTAGAAGCCAGTGAGTGTTCATCTCGATGAGGACACTAATACACTTGGGCATATGCAGGGTCACAATTACTCCACGTGCTCCAGCCAGTTGTCTCCAGAGCTGTTTTCCAGTAGCTGTCTTAAAGCACACCACTTTGAACTGCATTATCTGAAATTGCACCATTAAGAACTTTAGGTTTGAAACTCATACTCTTAACACAATTCTTTGTTTTACTATTTATCAATTCTTAGCTGTCCTCCTGTGTTAATTCGTGTTTCCTGTTCTCTTAAACTCCAGTGTGAGCCTACAGCATGTACAATCTGATAAAATTTAAGTAAAAGCAATGCATGTCACTTCTAGATAGAAACTTTAAGAAGAACTGAGATACCTTACACCTTTTCTCTTTGCTACTAATGAAGTGGTGCTCCTGGTGATGGTTCTAGCACTGGCTTAGGTTCTAGAGTGCCACCAAAGACAGCGTGGAACAGATCATCCATCTAGCCTGAAGTGGACATACAGTGTGAGAGCGACGTAAGTCCCTGTGGCTTTCAAACCAATAGTAAACCAACACTCAGCTTGTCCTGATAAAGCTTTATTAGAACACAGCCAACTGCATTTGCGATTGTATTGCTATGGCACCCACATTGCCACTGAGGTGTTGATTAGTTGTGGCAGACAGACACTGCAAGGTCCCCAGCACATAAGTAATTTACCATCCAGCCTTTTGCAAAAAAACGTCTGATTCTGCTTTTAGTCATTGAAGTTTCAGAGATATTTGTACTGCAGCTTAGCCTAGACGTTCCTTTCATGTGGGGTACTGTTATCTTTGTTTGTTTCCTAGACTAGGTAATTAGCATTAATCCCAATATGAGCTTGTTTAGCAAGATCATATAATGGGAGACATGACTGTAGAGTGGAGACTGGCCTGACTCCAGAGGAGTGACAGTGACCGGGGCAGAGTGCTGGGGACAGATACAGCTCATTCTCAACTCAGGCAAAATCGCATGAGTTCTCATAAGGCCACCGTGTGTGGCCATCCAGAAAGTGGCCAGTCTTAAAGGCACGGGAGACTGGGGAATTGTACGGTGTGAGCTGTCTGCCAGCCTCCTAACTGGGGCAAGGTTTCAGTCCTCAGGCTGAAGACAGGAAGACAAAGCAAAGGAACAGGCTCCTGGCATAGGAGGTAGCACTCTGAGCGGACCCTGGAAGTTTCAGGAGCAATACATTTAGGAACGAAAAATAGGATTTAAACGAGTATCAGTTTAAAGACTGAACTACTGGTTAATTATTTGAAGACAAATGTGAAGAGGAAAGGAAAGGAACAGAAAGCAGACAGACAATGATAGCTGTTTCTCCAAGCAAGGACTCCTGATTGATTGGAAAGAGGAAAGAATACAAGTTATCTTTAGTGGGTCTGAACGAGCAGTTTGATTCTCAGTAATACTGGTTACAGGAGAAGACACACAGATGATTTGTGACTTTAGTCAAGATCCATGTGTACAAATGGTCAGGACTGAAAAGAGGAGGTGCGGCAGGCTCCGCTCTAACTAATTTAGAAGAAGGTGAAATAAAGAAAACACCCCTCTACTTTCTAGTACTGAACTGTGCCTCTGCCTTTGTTTCTAACCTGGTCCTCTCATCTTCCAGATTCTCATGCTATCCAGGCCCTTTCTGTTTCAGTTTATTCCTCAAGCCACTTACACCCTATGGCCGGTTATTTTGTGTGCATTTCTCTTGGTTTGAGCTCAAGCTGCTGTTCATGCTCTTCTCACAGATCCTTGTCCAGCCACAGATTGGTTTGAGTCCTTAAATTCTTTTCCAGCCTTTTAGCCTTGCTTGAGAAACTTCCTAAACAGTGATGATTAGTTCCACCACAAGTCTTCTCTCCAGCTTGGCAGGATCCAAAATGCAACTCAGCAATTCTGTTAGTGTTCTCTAATTGACTCCCAATTATAATTCCCGCATTATAATTCCAACAGCTGTTCCGAACTATCTTCCAGTCCCAATTACAACCCATTCATTCATTCAATAAATATTTTTAGCATTTACTATCCACTAAGATCCCTTCTGGCCATTAGAGAAATGACAATGAGAGAAGCAGGCACCATCCCTGGTTTCACGAAGTAAATGGGTGGGGCAGACAAAAATCCAAGGAGCTAAGAGGAGCTATGCTTAGAGCGCTAGTAGGGAGAGCACAGGGATGAGCAAACCTTTATCGCAATGTGTTTCATTTCATCTCAGGAATTTTGCTTTCTGCAGCTAGCAGCTGCACCAGTGTTTTCCCTGGCTTCCAGCAGTAGAGCGCTATGCTTGATTAGGATTCACCAACCAGACTCACCAATGTGTCAGTTTGAAACAGAATAGTTGGGAGGAAAAACTGTGTGAAAGATAAACTGCCAAGGGGAGCACAGCGGCACCGTGTGGTATCCAGGGCTGGGGCTCTTTCCTGTGAGCAGGAATAACAGCGATCAGGTACCCTCGGGAGGAGCTGGGTAGTACATTCAGGTACTTCTTTTCTTATTCATACAGCCTCTAATCCTGAAATAGCCCTCATATCTAAAATATTACCAGCTCTTACATTTTTAAAGAAGTCCTTTTTTGCTTAAATTATCTAACATTTCCTTTGCTTATAACTAAGAACCCACACAGATATAAGAATGTCTGAAAATGCATAGGAGGGACGCACGATCTGAATGAGGGTAGCTGTTCCTCATTGCCTGGAAAAGCCAACATGCAAGCTGAGACCTAAAGGAGAGGTAGGACTGATTCACACGAAGCATGTTCAAGGCAAGTTTTCAGGAAGAGGGAAGCCAAGGGACAGAGCAGACTACTGGAACTCAGCGTGACCAAGGGCCGCGGGAGGGTAATGAAGACACGGAGGAGTGGCGTGGAAGCTAGAGAATTAAGCAAAGACCTCATCAGTCTAACCATCAAAGCTGGGTAGAGTTGGAATTTTATCCTAAGATCAACTGGGAAGCTTATGGAATATGATAGATGGGATGGTGAAAGAATCAGACATGCACTTTAGATCACTTTGCCAACAGTAGGAATTTATATCGGAGCGGGGCAAGAACCAGGAGGAGAAATCCCTCCAGTTTGAATCAGCATTCCCGGGAGCCCAAGCAAAGTGCAGACAGGTGAGAAAGGAGGAAATGGCTTTAAGATCCTCTTTTACAAATTTGTACAGATGACTAGCCTTATCTGACACACACTGCTTAAGTGTCCACATCCCTACCTCAGTATCTGTTAATTTGTGTTCAACTTATTTATGTTTTCCACATGGTAGAGACCGTCGCAGGGGTCAGGAGCATGGTCGATGCATGAGCGAGACAGGGCACATACCTCAGGGAGAACGAGGGGCAAACAGTGAATGCACACTGAATTATTCGTTCTTGTGGTATAACATTTTAGCCCATATCCTTTCTGATACTGTGATCCTGTGAATATTACTCATTCCCGTGTGCAAACGACTTCCTGTTTATCAGTGAAGACCTGCTTCCCAAATCCTGGGGCTTCTCCTCTCACCCCCTGGCCACTGCCAAGTCCTTTGACTATTGGTTGTTTCGTGAGAAAGCACCTCTTGGCTTCGAAGCCCTCTGTCCTCCTCTGCGGCTCCACAGTATCCATCACTCAGTTCTCCTGCATGCCCCGCACTTGGGCATCTCGGAAGTGGCAGTTGCTAACCCGTTTCTCTTAGCTGTTCCATATATTTTTCTTGAAAAGTCCAAATCCACTCTATAGCCCTGGGCTGCCGCTTCAGAAGGATTCCCCGTTCACTTTGGTGGGACTACGCCACCAGATCCTTCAGTTCAAGGTCCTTTGAGTCAAACGTTGCCTTTCTTATCCTTGCATTCTGTAATCCTCCTGTACTCCTTAACCTCACTTTATCCCCACCGCTGCTGTCTTTTGGGAAGTTCACTCTCTTGTCTACACCATTGCCTCGGCACTCTATCCCATCCTCCTTTTCTCCAATTCTTCTCTTCATGCAACTGGTAAAATTATATTTTCTAACTATAAGTACTATTCATATTCAGTCTTTTTTTTTTTTCAGCTAAACAGACAATGTCCTAATATGGTATTTAGAATTATTTGTGATCCCATCATGTTTTGGTCTTCTCATTTTATCCTACTGCTACTTATTTCTTTATTTCTTACTTATTTATTTATTTATTTATTTATTATTTGAAGACGGATTTCACTATGTAGTCCAGGCTGACCTTGAACTTGAAATCCTCCTGCCTCTGCCTCCTGAGTGCTGGGACAACAGACCTGCATCACTCCCACCGCTGTCCTTTACATAGCCTCTGTTCACATGAAGTTTCTCATTGTCCATAAAAGAAAAGTTGTTCTTTCCCATGACCAGCACCACCCAATGCTGAATACTTTTTTTATTTTCCTTTTTACTTCTTTCTATTGAAAATCTTACTGATTCATCAACGCCAGGTTGAAATACTTTTGTCCTTTAGCTAACTGTTCTAAACAACAAGTAATGCCCTGTCCTTTTACAGTCAAAATTAAGAATTCATTTACTCAACAAATAGTTTTAGGCTCCAGTTTATTACCGCAGATGTCATTTGAGGTGCAGCTGTGAATAAGCAGAAGTCCCCTCTCAGGGCTCACGGTGGGTGTCGTGTGTGAGGAGGGAGGGTAGACAATAAAAGAGCAGAGGTGGATGACTACCAGGTCAGTGCCGGAGAGGAGGCAGCACAGTGAGGGAGATGACAGAAGCTGGTGTTTTGGCGAGGAAGGCAGGAACACTGCCCCGCAGGGTGACGTTGGGGGGCTGAGCAGGTGCGGGGAGGAGGAGTCTCCCAGCGAGAAGGGCAGCCCTCAGAGCCTGTGTGGTGAACAGGAGGCCACACTCAGGGCCCAGAAAGGCTGGCCACAGGGAGCGACCGAGGGAAGGAGGTAATGCAGGAGAAGCCGCAGGACCATGTGTCCTAAGGCTGACGGGGCTGGGCCCTGCATTTTGGGAATTTGTCTACTAAGGTGTCGCCCCATCCTGAGCAGGGGCCATGCGATCCACTTCATATCCCCCAATGCCCAGCACTGGGTGAGCTGACCTCAGCATTCTCTTTCTAGCTGTGTTTCACTTGAATTATACTCAGCTATTTGATTTTTACAGGATACACAATGCCAGTTTCTTCAGACCTTCGTCCTGGGTCTTAATTTACTCTCTTTCAGTGGTCTTTGTGCCCCTTCTCTGGACTGTAGTGCAACTAATTTTTTTTGTTCTTTGTTTTCTGGTTTTGTTTGTTTGTTTGCTTTTGTTTTTTGAGACACAGTCTCGCTATGTAGTCAGGGCTGGCTCTGAGCTCACTGTGTAGTCCAAGCTGGCCTTGAACTCATGGCAATCCTCCTGCCTCAGCCTCATAAGTGCTGGGATTACAGGTGTGTGCCACCACACCCAGCCAGATTCCTTTTAAATTATTAAGAATCTTCAGTAATGGTGTGAAGAGTCTTAGGTATGCACATGTGACATTCTTTTATGGACAAGTTCTCTCAGTTTTCATATTGTTTTGGGGAGGACTTTACTGATGTGAATATTACATGCAAACTAATACTTGTAGATCCCAGGAACTGATATGGTGTGGCTTGCAATTCTAACAAAAAAATTAGAAGTACTTGAAATTTAATACAGGAGAATTTCTTTACAAAATAGTTTACCACAGAGACAAGAGGGCTTTTTATTTCTATTTATTTTTATGGTGAGATGTTTTATTTTATTATTTTAAGAACGACCTGAGATGGTGGCACTTCTCTGTAACCCCAGCATTTGGGAAGCTGAGGCAGGAGGATTGCCTCAAGTTTGAGGCCAGCATGGGCTACATAATGAGTACAAGACCAGTCTGCACTACATAGCCAAACCTTGTCTCAAAACACCAAAATAAAAAGCAATAAAAATAAATAAATAAATAAGAATTAACTTATGTTAATTGTACAAATTAATGAGTTTTCCTGGGACTTTTTTGTACCTGCATACACCATATTTAAACATTTCCAGGGGAGGACTATTTAGAAAGTAGTGAATGTAGCCCATGTATAAAATGTAATTTCACTTCCAACAGGGAGCCCATGATAGGCTGAATCTCATGATGGCTGTGGGTGAACTGAGATGATTTATTTTAATTTTCCTAAATCTTTTGTGTTTGTGTATGGGGTGGGGACAGACCAATAATACAGAACTGTGAGGAGGAGTACAGGAAATGCTGTACAGTGCTCAGGTGAATGTCTGGAAAACACAAAGCACAGTAACTATTTCTTTCTTGCCCCTGGGTGGGTTTTCCCTAGCTGTCCTGCAGGTTATTCTTTTTCACTCTACTTAGATCCATTTTCACTGTCAGTGCCCTATCCTGTACCCCAGGGACGGCGTCATCTGGATTACAGCTGGCTTTGCCACGGGTCAGCTGGCGGGGATTCCCACAGGGGATGGAGGACTGGGGAACAGGAGAAGCAGCACATTCCTTTTGTATCCTTGCTTCTTTCTTGCTGAGCTTCTGGCGGTAGCTGGATTCCTCTTTATTCTTTTCCTTCTCCACGTCTCCAGCTCTCTCTGCCCTCTTTCTAGCTTTTTTCCCTCCTGTTGGTAAAGACTGAACGAGATAACATCCCTGATTGGTCTGCTGAACTCTGCCTACCTCTCTGTAAGTAGTTCTTTCAGTAAGTTCTCTGAACTATTGGAGTGAAATGTTTCTTGCTGTGGACTTGGACTGGCTTTTCGAATCCTTTCTTTCAACCAAAGTTAATTCCATTAAAATGGGGAGAGATCTGAGACCCATTGAGTGGGATTTACATTAATTCAACAAACATTTTTAACCATGACTCATGACCATGGGCTACCTCCCAAGCAACGGGGAACACTAATTACAATTTTGCCTCTGCTGTTCAAGTCAGCACACTGGGAGGGGGCAGGGGGTGGTGAGACAGAGGTAATATGTGCAAAGGTGAATAGTTCAGTCTGAAAAACAAAAATGTCTGCAAATCAAAATAAAAATCCAGAAATTGTAGGAACATGTACCTGACAATAAGCTATTTCATAAAGATATTCTATTGAATGCTTCACAGAAAAGAGACCCTGAGGTTTTGTTTTGTTTCTGTTCTTTTGATAGAAATTCATCAGGTGGAGATGGAGGGTGGACTGTTTTTCAGAGCAAAAAGATACACAATTGGGCAAGAAGTTAAAAAATTGCTTGCACATCTGATGTACAATTTGGAGTGATGGAGTGCTTATAACATTGGTGTTTGGGGATAATTAGGAAACAGTACAGGGAGAGAGCATGGGGCTGGGCATGGTGAAGAGTTTTCAAGTGGTGGGAAATGACCATGGAGAGACAGCTGGGACTAGTTACAGAGACTGCATGTGCGGATTGAGGTTTGGAACTTTACCTCTGTCATGGTTTATGCCTAGATGGCCCGCCAAAGCCCCACGTGTGCAGCGGTGGTTTTGGGAGGTGGCTGGATCATGGGTGTGTAATGCACAGTGCTGGATTAATCCCCTTGGGAGTTTATAGCTATTGTGATGTTGGGAGGTGAAGCCCAGCCTGAGGAGTTGGGCCTTGGGGAACATGGCCTAGAAGGGTCTGTCTCCTTCCCTCCTCAGTTCCGTTTGCTCTGCTTCCCACCACCATGCCATGAGCTCGTTCTCCTCTGCCGTGTCTCCCTGCCTTGGAGCCAGCTTACTGTGGACTGAAACATCTTAAACTGTGAGCCGAATAAACCTTCCCTCCTTTAATTTGTGAGTGTCAGGTATTTTGTCTCAGAGATAGGAAAGTAACTAGGAAAAAAAATAAAGCAAAGTAACTAGGACACCCTAATAGATACATTTTAAGCAACTAATTCTTTTTAAACTATGAAGCTGTACAGTATATATTGCAGTATTGAAAAGAGAACAGTGGAAGGGGTACAGGTTAGGAAGGTAACAAAATCAGATGGTGTGAGAGGTAGACTTGGTAAAGGGGAGGCTGAGAGACCGGGAGAGTGCACTGACCTTACAGAGGAAGACAGTCAGACATACCTGACATGTTTAAAGTGGGTTACATTTGTTGACCAATTTTATGAGTAGACAAAGACATCTACGGTGGGACTGAATTTGTGGCTTGGATAGGTAAACGTTGTCACCACTGACTGAACATGCCGAGATGAAATATTTGTGGCAATGTCAGATTCAGACTTTGTGAGAACTGAAGCTAGTACACTTTTAAATCCTTTAAAAAAAATAAGGACACAAAAAAGTAAATGCTTCCTCCACTACTGTGTCATCATTTGCCTTTGGAAAACCGGTTGGGCCATATATGATGATGCAGTGAGAATATAGTGAGTGTGATAGTTGAAGAATGGTTTGCATTCTAGATAAACAAAACACTTTCCTGGAGTCTTAAAAATGTCCATATCATAAAAGAAAAAGAAATGGTTCCATATTAAGAAAAGTAAGTAGATATGGCACTGCATGCAACACTTGATGCTGGCTGTCCCTCTCACTGAAAGGGTGTTATGAAAGGTAGTGGTGTTTATTTTAAGGAAATGAGTAGAGACAGCATAGGGATAAAAGGGAATTATATCTAAAAGTTACCTTCAGTAAGCAAATGATTCCAGCTAGAGGAAATGAAAAGCAAGGAGAGAAAGGAAGAAGACAAATGTAATGAAAAGTTAATATTTGGG
This sequence comes from Chinchilla lanigera, assembly GCF_000276665.1. Taxonomy (NCBI): domain Eukaryota; kingdom Metazoa; phylum Chordata; class Mammalia; order Rodentia; family Chinchillidae; genus Chinchilla; species Chinchilla lanigera. The sequence goes on along the minus strand of NW_004955441.1, from coordinate 16,115,074 downwards.
CAATTTGACTGGAAGGTATCTGAACAGTCATTGTACCATTTTCCACTTCTCTTTAAGTCTGAAATTGTGTCAGAATAATATTCTTTTTAAAGAGTGAAGTTTTAGAGGAAGAAAATCTTGATTTGAATCTCAGTTCTACTATTGTATAGCTTTACAATTTGGTGCAAATTGCTTAATCTCTATTTTCCTGTAGCTATGATTTGGAAGAATAGCATATTTTATAGATTGCTTTGAGAGTTAACTAAAATGAAAAAATATAGTATTTATATTCTACTTTGCTTAACAAGTGCTTTTATCTCAATGTTTGGGTCCCTCTTATATTTTTGTCTTTTTTTTTCAGATAGGGTCTTGCTAGGAGGTCTAGGCTGGCTTTGAACTCTTCCTGCCTCAGCCTTCTGAATGGTGGACTTATAGGTATGGACACCACACTTGGCTTCTGAATGTTGAAATCTTAATCCACAAGGTGAGGGAAGAACATTTTTGAATAAGATTCGTGCTTCTCACATAATAAGAAATGTGTATTTGGTCTGCTCCATTTCTTGGCATGCAGTTCCTAAAACCTTTAAGGTTGGAAGTTTTAAGAATCTTCTTGCATGCTAATGAGATTATAACTAGGGCTTCCTTGATAGCCTCTGGGAGGGGTCTGGTTGTCAAGCAAACCAGCCACTTGGTCAGAGGACTGGAATTTTCAGCTCCACCCCTGGTATCTGGGGAGGGTACAGGGACTAGTTATCAACGGCCAGTGATTGAAGCCATCATCACCACATAATACAGTCTTCATAAAAACCCTAACGGACAGGGTTGGGAGAGCTTCTAGGTTGTGGAGCTTATGTAGGTGGCCAGAGAGGTCAGGAAAACTCTGTGTGCTTCCCATAGACTGCACCTTATCCACCCATGCTTCATGGCTGTCTGTATCCTCTGCAATGTTCTTCACAATACACAGCACATGCCAGTGACCCAAGGAGGGTGGGAACCCAGTCAACATCCCATTGGTCAGAAGCACAGGTACCAACCCAGGTCTTATGATTAGCATCTGAAATGAGAAGCAATCTGTGGAATGGAGCGCATGACCCCTGGAGTCTCCTCTAGCTCTAGCTAGTGTCAGAACTGGATTTGATTGTAGGCTGCCTACCTGGTGTTGGAGAGTTTGTCAGTGTGGGAAAATCCACATTCTGGTGTCTAGAGTGTATTGATGGTGAGTCTAAGAGTAGGAAAAGACACTTCCCTATTGTGCCCTTAGAAAAGAGGCCTCAGAATATGCTCTTGACTTTTCCCTGTGGAGGTTCCCTGTGTAGGAGGAAGATGGTGCTTACCAGCAGAAGGTTCCCTGACTAGGAGGAAGATGGCGCTTACCAGCAGAAGGTTCCCTGTGTAGGAGGAAGATGGCGCTTACCAGCAGAAGGTTCCCTGACTAGGAGGAAGATGGCGCTTACCGCAGAATGTGCTAGTACTTTCGTCTTGGACCTCCCAGCCTCCAGAACTATGAAAAATTAATTTGCATTGTTTATAAACCAAAGTCTGTGATACTTTTAACAGTAGTCTGAATAGACAAAGACACTAAGGTTCCTAGATAAAAGTTTCAACAAATGACCATTAATATGATAAATAAACAGTGATTTTAATATCAGATAACTACAAGGAAAACGGTGTCTTTAGGGCACATTAAATTTCAAAATATTAGGGGAAGGAGACAGAAGTAGTGAGGTTATGGGAGGTGGGTTTCTGTGAAGTTATCTGGACCTCAGGCGGGCAGAAGATCGCACACAATTTTCTAGTAGGCTTTTGGAAGACCCTGGCTTGCATGTGACAAATGCCCTAAAAGAATCCCTAAATATTCTGCTGAAGATGTACAACAGATGTAGCTTTGCTGAATCTCTGTGACTCTAACACAATGTCAGAGTGGCCATGTATTGAGGGACAGAATACAGAAAAGATTTCTTCAGTTCGTGTCTCAATAGATGGACATTAAGTTTGCTTTCATTGTCATTAATTTTTCTAATGCTTAAATTCTCTTCTCTAAAAATCACTAATTGAATATTAAAGCCATATTCTGTCCTCTTTTGTATTTCTGGAATCTTCATAGGCAGTCAGTGAAGATTGAACATCAAGAAAAATTTGTTCATTGAATGATGCAATGAGTAAGTAAATGAAGGAAGATATGAGTTATTTTATTGTTAAATATGTATAGTCATATTACTTTTATTGCATTTCAACCACAAGTCTTTATGGACTTATTTGCTTCAAATTTTAAATGGACAGGAGAAATTATAAGTTTGTCTCAATTTTATAAACATAATTTGAAGGAAGTATCCAAAAAAGCTATTATAGTTTCTTTCTTCTTTTTTGCTTATTTTCAAAGAACATTGGTTCTGTGTTAAGAAGAAGGTAATAACATTATTGCTGGACATAGGAGGTTTCAAAAAAGGAATTAATATCTATCCATATAATGCCCATTCGTTCCCCTTCTCTGCTTGACTTTAAAATTAATTTGACTATAGAACTGTCCTACAGGGTTAATCAAGAGTGACTTTGTTTATTAAATATAGTAAAGGTATAAATAAATAGAATTACAATGACTCCTGCCTAGAAATTGTGCTTACAGATCCACAGGATATTGACTCAGTAGTATTCCACCAGCTCACTGTACACATGCAGCTTCCTAGAATAATGAGCTGGAGTGTGTACCTAGTGTTCTAATTAAAACCCAAGGCCATTCATCTATCTAATTGCAGCAGTGCCCTCCAGGACACTTCTGCTCCAAATGTACCATTCTTCCTCTGCCTGAGCAAGTGACTTTAAAGCGTCTTGGCTTCTTGCCAAGACCTGAAGTGAAAAATTTACTGACTGCGATATCGCACTAGAAATAGCATTACAGGATGAAAAATCCAGAGGACAGGCAAAGAAGTGAGATTTTCTAGCATGTTTCTGGAGCTATAGCTTCTAAGTTTTTGGCATTCACTCTTCATATCTAATTTTCTTCACAAATTAATAAAAATCATCTGTTATGTAAAAGCTTTCTAAAATACACTAAAACCCATGAGCGCCTAAGCTAAGAGAAGGATGAAGCTTTAAAGAAGCAGGCAGTTATGGAAGCTGCTTTGCTTCTATTTCCACACTGATTTCATCACTGATGGCTCAAACGCCTCTTTTAAGAATGGTCAGAACTAGCAACTCCGGAAACGCAAAGGTGAATTTACCCAACAATAGAAATATCCAATTTTAGAGTGAAACCTCCATATGACAACCTATAGATAATTAGGACACAGACTTTACTTTCTGCTAACATACAGAGTGAGGCCGCCATACCTGCAGGTTCTATATCCGCCGAGTCAACCAACTGCTGATTGAAAGTATTTGAGAAAAAAATCAATTTTGTCTACACTGTACATGAATAGATTTTTTCCTTGCCCTTGTTATATGAACAATACACTACAACAACTATTTATGGAGCATTTCCATTGCATTAGATATTATAAACCACCTAGGGATAATTTAAAGCATATGGGATGAACATGCACAGAATATACACAGATAGTGTAGCATTTTCCATAGAGGACTTCAGCACCCTAGATTTTGGTATCCATGGAGGTCCTGGAACTAGTCCCTAAGAGATACTGAGGGACAACTGTGTTAGTTTGATTTAGGTAATATTTGTGGGGAGGTTTAAAAAAATAGGTAAACAGTACTTTTTTTACATGAAAATAAATCACTAATGCTATTACAAGAATCATGAAGCTAGCATTTATTTACTTATTAACTATGTTCCGGACACTATTCTAAGCAAGTTACACAACACCATATTTAAGCCCCACAACCACCATAAGGTATAGGTGTGATTTTTCTCTATTTTAAAACAGATAACTGAGGCATGGAGAGCTGAAATACTCAAATTATTGAAGTATTTAAGTTCAGCATTCTAGTTTATGCCTAGACGTTCCCCGAAAGTCGCTTGCGCTCATAGGTGGGGCTTTTGGGAGGTGGTCGGATCATGGGTGTGTGTTACTGGACCAAGGGTGTGATGACTGGGTCAGCCTACTGCTTGGTTTAGCATAGTTTTGGGTGTGGATAATTTGAAGCCCCACCCTGAGTGTGGGAATAGAAGGGGAAAGGAAGACTTGCTGCTTGCTGCTTGCCACATCACGGGCTGTTTCTCCTCTGTCATGCTACCCTGCTTTGGAGTCATGCAGCTATGGATGAAAACTTCTACAAAACATGAGATAAAGTAAACTTTTCCCCCTTTAACTTTGGGCATCAGGTATTTTGTACCAGCAACAAGAAAAGTAAGTAGGGCATCAAGTGTGGTGGCAGATACTTCTAATTCTAGTACTTGAGCAGTTGAAGCAGGATTATGAGTTTGAGGCCAGCCTGGAGTATATAATGAGTTCAAGATCAGCTTAGATTACACAGTGACAGCTTGTTTCAAAATACCTTTTTTTCTAAGTATTCTGCTGCCCATTTAAATACTGAATATAAATACAATTTTTAAAAATGTAAATACCTACTGACGTTTCCATTTTTATCTCACAGGATAAATACAAGATATATGAACTAAATAAGTAATATATTACATTAGGCAACAGTATTTGTAGTGTCTTAAGTAGTGGCTATTAAGCCCTGGAAGAGCCACCGCTATACTTGCACAGTTGGAACTGCAGACCGTTTCATAACGTGTAAAACACACATTTGCTCAAAACTTTGCCTCACACCAGTCAATCCAAAGACTTTCTTCCAGTTCTAATATCCCCCTCCCAATGACCTCCAAGTCTCATTCATAAGTAACAAAGATCATGCATTTGTTTCTCCTACTGAGACTCCATTTCAGAATTTTTTTGGTAGTATTTTTTTCTTGCTGAAATAAGTCAACAGACCTTACTTTAATTATATCATAACATTATTTATGGAGGTTGCATTGTACAATTTGGAAACTCAGTAGGGTTCAGCTGGGAGCCCTCCCCTTGGTCTGCTGATGTATTCATCTTTCAAGGCCATTTGTATCAGTTCAGCTCAAGGTTACAGCAACATAATATAGAGAAGAGTCACATATTCAGTCTGAGCTGGTTTTGTTGATATTCCAGAGCAGGGAATTTATTTTATTCTGAGAAAATTAGACTTCATCCATTGTGATTTTTGTTGCTCAAAACAGACTTGTCTTTGTAGTAGGCAGGCTATAAATTGGCCCCAGTGATTTCTACTTCCTCGTTTTTCTGTTCTGGTGGAATTGTATCCCAGTGATGGGGCGGGCCATGGCACCCTGATTCTAATTTGTAGAATTCATCCAAGGTGATAAGATATGGCTTCCTGGATTAAGTTAAGAAGACTGAGTTATTTCTCAAGAGAAAGGGTTCTCTTTCTCACTCAGTGCTGAGTAAGGCCAGCCGCCATGTTACAAGGTCCCCTGCAGGGAGCTCCAGGTGGTGCAGAACTGAAGCTCCCAGGTAGCAAATCAGGGAGCACCAAGGAAGCTTGGAAGCGGACCATGCCTGCCTTGGGTGTTGAGGAGACTGAGGCCTCTGCAGACAAGGCTACAGCAACCAGGTGGAAGCCTGAATGAGAACCACCTGGATTTCCAAGTCACAAGACCTGTGAAATAATAGTTTCTGGTGGGGGAGCGACTGGGGGGTGACCTATTACACACTAATAGATGACTCATGTGGTGCCGGAAAGTCGGGCACTGCCGCAGTGAAACCTAAACCACGGGAGTGGGTTCAGAGGCTTAGGCCATATTTACAAAGGTTTAAATTGCGTGAACTCCCTGGACTAGAAATGCAGACTTTTAAGAGCAGCACCGGGACCTCAAAACAAAGTGAGGAATTATTAAGGACTAAAGTAGTGATACAGGAGGCTTCTTATCATATTACATGGTAGGAAGCGGGGCAAAACTGTTGCCTATAGTAGCCTGGAAACAGAGAATATGCCCGTGCAACTGGCAAATCTTGCTAGGGAGACTTGCAAGCAAACTGCTGAAGGTGCGGGCTGGTTTCTTCTTCTAATAAAATGGGAAAGCAAAATGGTGAACTGAGAAAAGGAATGTTAAACAAAGGGACCCAGTACTCCCGCATTTTGAAAGTCAACTTACTCCAGATACCAGATGATATTGAAGTTAAGAAATATACTCTGAGAAAAAATTAAGTCTAAGTGGCTGCAAGGATGACATGACCTGGGAATGAAGCCAGGGCTATGACTCTCATATCTTCTCTTAAAAACTCAGGTTTTAGGGTGTGCAGTGTCCTACAGTATTATTCACTCACACAGAACGCTGCAGAGATGAAGTATGCCTCACGGATCCTCTCAATTACCAAAAAAAGTCTGGAAGAGATTTATGAGGGATGCTTTTTTCCAGTGGAATGAAGCTCAGTGTGATTTATAGGAGATTCACAAAACTTTTAAATTAATTATTAATTGAAATATAGCCAGCTTAGATAGAAATGGACACGGTGCTAATTAAAAGAATTAGTCTCCAAATTCTAATAGGAAGTAGATAAAAAACAGAACAAAACTCAGACATGCTGTGGTTCATGAAAAAGAACCAACAGCCAAGAGTATGAGAGTGAGATCCACAAGAATTCCAGGCTGGCTGGATACAGAAAAACAGGCCAAACACAGGAAGAAATGGCACCTAGAAGGTTTAGGAGGCAGCTTATTACATGGGTAGGCCTGGCTGGAATCTCTCTTCCAAAGACTCAGAGCTCTTCCCTGGAGAGTTTTGGGACTTTTACAGGGAAGGCCAGCAGGAAGGTATAAAGGCAGATGTGGCGCATTGTAATTGGAAGGTTGGGTGACATCATGGGTTGCTAAGGGAGTTTAAACATCTCAAGTTACATTGCAAGGTCATCAGTTGAACAGTACAGGTTACACAAAGGAAAAAGTGTCCCATTACATTTGAAGTTACATTGCAAGGCCATAAGTTAAACAAGCATGGGTTACACAAAGTAAGAAAATGTCCCATTGTCAGACTTTCCCAGATATGTCTATCTCATTTTGGCAGACATTCTTGGCATGCTTTGTTTTGTTTTGTTTTTGTCTTTTTGAGACAAGGTCTCACTATGCAGTTCAGGCTGGCCTTGAGCACACTTTCTAACCCAGGCTGGTCTTGAACTTACAGTGATCCTCCTGCCTCAGCCTCCTGAATGCTGGGATTACAGGCGTGCGCCACCACACCTGGTTTGGCATGCTTTATTTAAAAATTTAATTTCCCTTTCAAGCCAAATGGCAGAATTGTTTTGTATGGACCAGTTACTGTCTTACAGCTCTCAAACCCACAAGATTATTGGTAGCAATTGTCCTTTTCTTGTTCTGCCCTTGTGTGTTGGTTATGAGAGGGCACATGCAACTTTTCTGCCAAGTACTGCAGGATGAGAGAAGATTGGCCTGTACCAGACCTGATGGGGGTGATGGATTCTGGACTTTCAGCTGTTAGTGTCCTGGGATAAAACTGCTGGGAGCCTTGGAAGAAAGAGTGTATTTTTCATATGCGAGAGACCTGAGTCACTGAGGTCAGAGACAGATTACAGTAGAAGTTGATGCCCGAGTATTCCTCCCTCCCGGTGTTAACTCCATGTGCAGTCCCTTTCCACTGAGTATGACCTGGCCGAGTCCTTTGTTCCTGGCTCGTAGAGTGTAACAAAGTGACACATGCCACTTCTGAGTTCAGATAACCAAAAATACATGGTGTAATGGTTGATGTGTTGTGTCAGCTTGAGGAGTTCAGAAGTTTAAGTAACTCAGCAGGAGGCCAGGCTCCTCACTTTGTAAGCATCCTCATCCTGTGCAAGAGGAAGGCGCGGTGGTGAGTGTTACACCTGCCCAAAGGGTAGTAGCCTGCCTCCAATATAAGGGAGGGAAAAGGCTTGCTCTCCCCTCTTTTGCTCTTGCTGCCCTCACTGTCTTAGGTCAACTTGAATTATTGGCCCTGTGCCCTGACACCCTGCCTTGGAACCAGCTGATTAGGGACTGAAACCTCCACAAACTGTGAGCTAAATAAATCTTTCCCCCTTTAATTTTGGGCATTGAGTATTTTGCCTCAGCAGTGAAGAAAAGTAATCAAGACACATGGCTTCTCTTTCAAGAACTCTTCCTTACTCTTCCATTTCCTTGCTTGAGGGATTCAGGCTGTTGTGCTATAAGCTACATTGTGGAGAGGGTCACATGGCAAGAAACTTGTGTCACTGACCAACAATCATCACAATGCTGAGGCCTAATAACTGCCGTGTAAGTGAACTCAGAACTAGACCCTGCTTTGTCAAGATTTGAGACACCTGGTGCCCTTCTAACTTAACTACAACCTCTGAGTCAGAGGCACTTATCTAAGCCATAGGCAGATTCCCAACATTTAAGGAAATAAATATTTGTCATTTCAAGCCAGTCAGCTTGGTGATAGGTTGGTATAGAGTAACAGATAATTGCTAAATATTATTAATAAATAATTATTAAAATTGCTCATGAAATTGAGCTTGTCACTTATGATAGCTGACAATTGTATCAACTTGAGTGAGAAATGCCCAGCTAAATTGGATCAGAATAGTTCTGGCTGTGGCTGAAGGGATTTACTCAAGAAAGAAGACCCATCCGGGGTGTGAATGGTGTCTATCAATACACTTGTCCCTGCATGGAATGAAGGGGAAGCAAAGAAGGAGGTCCCCTTCTTCAGAGGAGCTCCAGTCTCCACCTTCACTTTGGACATCATCTCTGGTTTCCAGCACAGACTCTTCAGCCTCCAGCACAGACCCACCGGCCTCCTGATACGGACTTGCATACGGACACTACAGTGAGCTTCAGGCCTTCGACTGGATCCTTCGGATCTCCAGTGTGCAGACAGCCCTTCTGCACTCTTCCATGCCTGACTCTGTGGGTGACCACTGTTAGCCAATCTTGTGAACTCTTATATATTTGTGTATCTTGCATTAAACTGTTTCTCTGGTATGCCCTGACTGATACATCATCATTCTCTTTGACCGTCATGAAGGGTATTGTTCTGTATATGGATAAGCACCATATAATAGTGAATATATAGCATTCTAATAAATCCAAGATCAGAACCAGTCCTAAAGACTGATACAGTAAGGTATTACTCTCCTGGTGTCTCTCAGTGTGCAAACTTTGTCTCAATTTCCCACTCAAAATGTATAAGGTTACATATTCTTTCTATATTTTGTTTTGTTGACTTCTGAAAATTGTTCATTGCTAGGAAATTTCTTGACAGCTGGCACAGTGATAAACACCTGTAATCCCAGCACTCTGGGAGGCTGAGCAGGGGAAACACAAACTCAAGACCAGCCTGGGCAATTTAGCAAAACTCTGTCTCAAAATTTTAAAAGTTAGAAGGGCCCAGGGATGTAGCTCAGTGCAAAGATGTTGTGTTCAATCCCCCAGTACCACCACCACCACCAGCAACACCACCATCACAAAAAGACATAAAAACATTCTTTTGAGAAATCCCTATTTATCTATGTTTGGTAATTAATCACATCTAAAGGCAAAACCTTACACTTAGAATATGATCTCTGAAGTTAGAAAAGGAGAATGCATTGCCCTTCCTAAGTCCTGACAACATTTTAGTTTCAAGAGCATTAATATACAGCGGACAATAGACATGTCTCTGGGATGTCCACTGCATTGAGATGCTCTGGAAACAGCTGGCTTTCTAATCTCAGATAGACTTTCCATCAGAAATTGTCAATAGGTGCTGTTTGGATAAAAAATGTCCCCCAAAGGTCGCATCCCACTGTAGGCAGGGCTTTGGGGGGGGTGACTGGACAATGCAGGTGGTATGGCCAGTGTGCTGGTAGGAGAGTGGGTCTGGCTGGAGCTGAGTCACCAGGCTGTGCCCAGAAGGGCATTTCTCCCTCCCCATCTCATCCCTTCTCTCTACACTTTCTGACACTGTGACGTGAGCCACTTTTCTTCAGCCCAGGCCTTTCCTTTCTGCTGTTTTGCCTGGAGCAGGTAGACCATGCAGGGACTGCACCTGCTGAAGCGGTAAGCCAAAATAACCCTCTCCTCTGCTAAGTTGTAGGTGTCAGGTATTGTGTCTTAGAGACAAAGTAAGTGACCAAAATGACAGATCAAGGAAATCCTAGGAGTCCTAATGCCGTTAAACAAATCATCTACTGTAAAAGTAGAAAACACAAATGGGAAACCTACACATTAATGGTAAATCACTGCTTGATCATTTAACCAAGCTTGCCCTTAGAAAAGTGTTTGTTCCTTTGATATCTGCCATCCTCCCCCACCCCACCCCCAAGAAAATAAAGAGAAATATAATCCCTGTTCTTTTGTTAATGTCAGATGTGTTTGTTTCTTTGTTTGCTTTGTTCTTGAGACAGGTCTTGCTGTGTACTTCAGACTGGCCTTGAACTCACTACACAGCTCAGGATAGCTTTGACAGTGATCATCCTGTCTTGGCCACCCCAGTGCTGGGATTCTGGGCATGCACCATCAGGCCTGGCTATCAGAGGCTTTTAAATGGAAAGTTGCTACACTCTCCATGAGGTCACTCCCCATGGCAAAGAGAAATTGGCAGAAATTTTATATCAGTATGCAGGCTGGGAAATTGCAAAAAATGTACAGAGGATTTTTCTAGTGCATGGTTTGTCTGCCAACAAAATAGTACTGGGAGAAGTACAAAATGAAACATTAGTGAGATCTCGGAGCTCGGAACTCATCTCCTTACCTCCAAATGGACTTCGTAACCCATGTAGAATTGGTCGGTTGAGTCTAAACAGGTTTTTTTCACTCTTACTATATTCCAAACAATTGCTATCCAGGCCTAACCCTCCTTAACTTCTGAGACCAGGCATATTCAGGGTGATATGGCCGTAGGCTACAATCTTATTTTCGTGGTAGGACAAAAAGAAATAAATCTACTTAATTGCATTTCCTACATTGGCTACTCTACACAACCTTACTATTGTTTGAGTAATCATTTCCCTAGGAGTCTCATTACACAGCTCTGAAAAGCATTGTTTACACAGTAACTCTGCTTCTTTTACTGACTGCCACAGTTCTCTTTGTTTTTCCTAACTGGAATGCTAGGGCTTTGGCCAGCTCTATTGTGTGAATCTCGGGACATAAATACAGCCCTAGCGCCTTACACTTGCATTTTCCACCAACCATTTAATCCTTGGTATAAAAATAAATCTAAATGCCACTTCCTTAATCACTTCCAAGAGTCATTGTCTTCCACTGGAAGCTTTGGCACCTGAAATATCCCCGAGAACACTAACCTTCAATAATGCAAAAGGCGTGACCCAGAACAGCAGCATATGTCTGCAAAACATGAGAGCACTGTGCACACGGTTACAGACAACAGGGCTGGGAACTCTTCGGAACTACTCTTTCCGGTTCACTATTTTCCTTATAGATTTTCAATCTCACTTAATAAGAGTTATTCAGCTGCTCCCAGGGAATTTGTCTTCCTCAAGGAAGATGTACCCGATGCACTACTCAAGGTGAATGGCGGTTACACCTCAGGTGAGTAATATTTTTACATTTAAGCTTTTATTTGTTTCCGTCACTGTAACCCGTCTCGTGTCAATAATGCCATTGTAAAAGTCTCCAGGAAACCAAGACTCCAGACTTCTGTGGACAATGTCTTCTTGTGACATGTGTCTAGAAATTTATTTATTTATTTACTTTTGTCTAGAAATTTATGAGACAAAACTAGTATAGGCTGTTCTAGAGTATTCCCCAGTGGAAACACTGATTTACTTTTTCATGCATACCGTCTGCGTGGTGATTTCTACAACGAATATGATACGATTAAAATAGGGATCAGAAATTTACTCTAAATCTTACTTGAAATTTTAAATAATGCTTCCACAGCTCTCAAAGCTTAAGAACAAATCTAAGAGATTTCAGCCACTTGACAGTAGCAACTCTAGTAGTTTTAGACACTGTACCAGACAGTGAAGTCACTATCTGTGCCAATAACAACACTTTGTGTTGCAGTTAAGTAAATGTCAAGTTTTAGACTACTCCTGTACAGTGACTTCATATTTAAACCATCTCCAAAGGAGATCCTAGTAGATTTGGTCATCCTCTCTCCTCCCAAGTTCAGTAGTTTCTGCAGGTGGCTTTGAAGCATCCCACCATGTTCGGTCATCTTTCTTTTTCCTTGCTCTGCTGCACCTCCTCTCTTTCATGCTCTTTGGCAGACATCATCACATTAGGTGTTCATAAAACTCACCCTTCAACAAACAAATAAAAGATAACATCCAGGTTTGGCTTGAAGCTGTTTTTCTGTTTTCTTTTTAAGATAATGATATTATGATATTAAAGATCAAAATAGTGCTGTAAATCAGCTATTGTGGTCAACACCTTGGCCTGGTCAAAAGATACCCAAAACCTAATACAACTGGAAACGGTAAAAACTCCCCTCATTGTCAGCTGTGCAATTAGAAATGTATCTTACAACTTTCAGAACACTTACATCTCAGTTCAGAACCTCTCTTCACTGCATAAATCCTTATCTAAAATCAGCCAGTTCAAAGACTCACTTTTCTTCCCTATTGCTTGAAGGATTTCTGAGTCCATATCCTAAACAGATTGTGCCTTTACTTGCTATGATGAGATGGCAACTCAGAATCCATTCCTTGCACTCTTTTCTACTGAAGCTAGTGAGTAAAACTCAGTTTGCTTATATCGTAACAGGTTCCCCTATGTCTGGTACAAAGTCCGTATTCTATGTCACTGAAAATATCTAAAGTTCATTTATCTGGTCATTGTCCAAATTACGTTTTTCAAAGTTTTTAAACATATTTGGTTGTCATTAGCTAGTAGTGTAGTTTTTCTTGTTTTATCTTTCTTCATAAATAAGACTTTAGGGCCAAGGACATAGTTCAGTGGTAGAGCCTTTGCCTCGTATCAGGGAGCTCCAGAGTTTAATCTCTACTACCCTGCCCCCCGCAAAGTTTTTGGAAGATTGGGGACATAAAGACTTGTGAATAAATTCTTCAATACCTTTACATTTAAAAATAAAAGGCTTATTATTTAAATATCAAGCCATTACCAATTGGTAATTTTGCATTAGTGCCAAGTAATTACTTATACTAATTTCCCGTTAATATGTCTATGTTACATTGTATAAATAAGATCTATGCTTATGGTACACTGCTCTATGGTATACCTCAAGGATCTGGATCCTTGTATTTTAAGAATACCACCATACTACCTAATCCTAAACACGATTTAACTAGCTTACAGAGTGGTGAATGCCTAATGTGGTCTAACACTACCGTGCTTGCAGTAAGTGGTAAAATAACAAATAGGTCACTCCTCCTCTGGTAAATTTATGCTTTTCTTTAAAAAACATGAAGTGAAGATACAATAATGCCACAAGGACCACTTTTGGATTTTTATGGGATCAGAACTATTCAGGATAGAAGAGTTGTTTAAGCATGTGATTATGATTTGCTCAAATTGAAGCATAACAATAAAAGTAGAGTTAACATGAACTGCATTCTTTTTCAGAGATTGCTTGAAATATTTCTGATTTAGAGGCTTAAGGAGTAATCACAATTGGTGAAATCATCTATTTTTTAGATTATCTAATAGACCAACTGTGCTGCATTTTGAAAATTTAACCTGATTCTTTTTAAAAAAACATTAGTCTTCCATTTTATAAATCTTATTCCACCTGGACAGCCTCTTTGTGTCCCAGCATACTATCAAATAAGAAATTCACACCACTGGAATTTTAAAAAGTTTGCTTCTGTGTTTCTAACATTACTCTTTCTTTCTTTCTTTCTTTCTTTCTTTCTTTCTTTCTTTCTTTCTTTCTTTCTTTCTTTCTTTCTCTGACCTGAGCCAATTATAGAAACTTTAGGGAGAAATTTCAGTATAATATTAATTTCCTGCTTACTTCCTGTCAGGGCTATTTTGTGACAATCTGGTGATGTAAAAACATTATTAACATTCCAGTACAGGTGTAGATGTAAGAGCTTAAGAATTCTTTCACATAAACACTCTGGCAAGGTAATGAACAAAGAGTTGGAAAAAATAGTAACTGTGAGAAAAGTTAAATATATAGTCCAAGTAGGTCATTTTGTATTCTACTTGAAGTTCAAATAGGCCAGGGAATATTTTTATGCTGAATTAATCCTGTCTTGTGGAATGCATAGCAAGTCCCCAGGGAACCCGTTATGAGCTTGAGGGCATATGCGAAGAGGTCAATTGACTCCTTTCTCTGGTTATGATCATCATTAATGATAATGGACATTCTGTTCTGGGACCGAGGTAAGGGCGTACCTTTTATTGTCCACTGATGCTACTGAAAATAATAGACACATTTATATGAGCGAACTGAGGAGTATCTCAGGGAAGGCGGCCAAAGGAGAAGGTCAATTCCACACGACAGCAGAGGCGGCACCCCACCTTTCAAAGGGGGGAAGGTGAAGTGTCAGTCCAAGAGAAGATGTTTTTGACAGATAAGAAATTTTCCACTTTCATATTCCTCCTTTGTGTGCCTTCAGTATATTCTCTTTCCAAGGAAATGAGCTTTTTTCTGTATTCTTCCCTCTGTCCTAGGTGGAAAAGCAAAGTGAGGTAGAAGTGTCCATAGCCTTTCACTGCACGGACAATCAGAGAACAAGCGGAAGGCATGAGCCTGTGTCTCGAAGGAATGAAGTGTCTCCAGTTCTGCCACAGAGGCTGTGTCCTGGGTCCAGAAAACCCAGAAATGAATGGGACCAGGCAGTCAGTGGAAGGAAATTTGTGGAATCACTGAGCCCAGAAGAAAAACAAACAAACAAAAAACCAAACAAACAAAAACTCCAGAGACCTATAAAGACTAGTTTCTGTTTCAGACTGAAGGGCAAAAGTAAGGGCAGAATGGAGAGAGATTCTCAGGATGAGCCGCACAAAAGATTGAAAAACTGGAAAGAGAAGTGAAATGTAGAGTTGGTAAGATCAGGAAAATTGGATTTTAAGCAATAGGTCAGGTAGTTCCACAAAGCTTATAGGATGTTAGCATTTAGTTGGTGTGTGAGCGAAAAACTCACCCACATAAGGGCTGAAGAATCAAGTTTGAAGTGGTATTTCTTTTTCACATGAAAACCTGGGTTCTCAAATGTGGTGTGCTGATACATGCCTATACTCCCAGTATTTGGGGGGTTGAAGCAGGATCTTGAGTTTAATACTGACCTGGACTTCACAGGGAGTTGGAGGCTGGCCTGGACTGCATAATGAGACTCCATCTCAAAAAAGAATAAAGTAAAATAAAATAAATCTGGGCTGGCACTCCAAGGCTTATGTGACATGGTATGGTGTTGAGGATGAAAATTCTTCAGTCTCATGTTCTGCCTGGTGATGTGATTATATCATGTTGTTTCTTACAGTGGAAGGAATGGTGAAGACAAAGGATACACACACTATTTCTTAAAAAGAGTCTATGAAGATGCCACACAACTTCTCTCCTGATGTCCCACCAGACAGCACTTGGTTAACTGATGCGCTTTGCATGAATTGACTCTAGGAAATGTATTCTTACCCTGGGAAGCCACGTGACCAGTTACAGTCACAGTGTAGAAAAGCGGTGAGATGGCGCGTGCAATTTCAGCACTCTTGAGACTGGAACAGGACAGTGGTGAGTTCGAGGCCAGCCTGGCTACATAGCAAGACCCTGTTTCAGAAATGAAGATCAAACAAACAGTGTAGGGGGAAGTGTTCTTTGACTGAGAAATAAAAAATAGTAAGTCTTAGGGTAAAACACTGCCAGAATGTTAAAGTAAAGCTTGTCTAGTTGCCCATTGAGATGAGGCAAAATGATTCATGACCTGCACAGGCCAGGCTACGTGCCATGCTTCTGTGAGTAGGGCCCCCAGGTATGGTGGCATACGCCTGCAATCTCAGCACTCAGGAGGCTGAGAAGCAGGAAGATCACCACACGTTCTAAGCCAGTCTAAACTACATAGTGAGAACCCCATCCTAAAAAAAATCACACAAAACAAACAAACAGACACAAGCAAAACAACAAACAATGAGTAGGGTCTTTGAAGAATTGGGAATCAGAATACAAGTGACAACAAGATGATTAAGCCAAAACAAGAGAGAAAAGTTCTGTCTGTAGTCTGACCAAGCAACCTGCACTGGTCAAACACCCAGGAGGGTGTCTCAGGGGAAGATCCTTGTGTGAGACACCAACTTCTTACTGTCCTGAGCTTTCTTAACAGACTCAGCGATAGGAAGTCTACTGTACATGTGTGAAAGGGAAAAGTGAATTGAAAGTGGGCAGTATGGAGGTCAAATCTCCAGGTGTGAAATGAGAAAAACCCCATTAGAAACAAAACCCAAGTCAATGAGACCAACGGATATCAGAGGAGAAGAGCTGAGGAGCTGGACAGGACAGGTTTGAAGATTGCAGGCATTCCTGGCAACCCCAGACTCCAACACACATGAACTGGGGGTAAGATATTTCAGAGATTCCAGACTTCTAAATAATTGGCTTGGACTAATGCCTTGCTATTTGGATGATGGTTTATATTTGACACAATGATGTTCATTGGTGAGATGCAACACAAGTAAAATAGATTAAATCAAGAAAGAGAAGCCAGGCATGGTGGCACACACCTACAATCCCAGCATTCAGGAGGCTGAGGCAGGAGGATCATTGTGAGTGCAAGACCAGCCTAAGCTACAAAGTGTGCTCAAGGCCAGCCAGAACTGTATTGCAGGACCTTGTCTCACAAAAGGCAAAAAAAAAAAAAAAAAAAAAATCAAGAAAGAGGCAAAAGGTTGGTGTATCAGAATTAAGGGAGAAGTAGCAGCAAGATTATCACTGGAAACAAAAACAGGTGAGAATTATAGACTAAACTACTTAAATTCTTCTCCTAGAAGTTGGAAATAAATAGACCAGCCTCTTCCGCCAGTGGCAGCCTGGTAATCTGTCCCATGCACCAACCACTGTATTCATGGAGACAGGAAGTGGGAAGACTGTGAAAGGCCCAAACTCCACCTCAGCCTTAAATTTCCGTAGAACACAGAGCACGCGACATGTTACCGGGGCCACAGAATGCAAGCTCTGCGGGGTCACACTGGCATTAGTCTTGTTTGGATGTGAGCAGGTAATCTTGGGTGACACAGAAAGATATCAGATGGCAAAAGCGTAGAGGAATTCTTAGGAATGGGTTTCCTATGATGGGGAATAAGACCAACCAGAAATGTGATCAAGGAGTAGTGACCCTTCCACTCCTCTGTGGAAAAAAATTGCTACTTAGGCATACAAATAAGAACCACAGTCAGAAATGAGAGGACCGAGTGAATATGTAAGAGCATAGAAATAACTGAACTGTCCTTTAGGCCTTCACAAAATTTCTAATGTTAATACTTTTTATGGAAGCATACTTTTTCTCTTGAATAATAGTTTTTCTGACTTCACAGTTCTGGTTGGCTGATATTTTTTCATTTTCTATGTAGAAAATTTGCTGTCATTTCCTTTTTATTTTTTTCCGAGGTGCTCTTATCTTTTTCTCTGGCTCCATGTAAGACATGTTTGTCTTTGGTGCTCTGACAAGTACTTTCAGTTTGTATCTAAAGAGGTTTTATGAAGACTTGGGAATGTGTTGCTGTTGACAGGTGGTGAATAATTTATGTCATTACTTCTTTATGCATTACCTCTGATACCTCCCTCCAGCATAGCGAGATATGAGTTAAAAGATGGAATTTATGCTACATATTTCCTGGGTTTTTTTGTGTTTGACATCTTTTCCTAGTGTTATATTCTGAGTAATTTCTTCAGAGATCTTCTAGTTCATTAATTCTATGTTTAGTTATGTCTAATTGTCCATGTAATACATGCCTTGCTTTTTCTTATATGTATCAGGAATTACGTTTCAATTTTTAAAGTTTTTTTCCAGTTCAGATTTACTACATGATGTTATTGCACACAAATACTTGGAAAAGAGGTTACTGTAGTGAGGCCAATTAAAGTGACCATCGTCTCATTTATTTGCCTATTTTCTTCTTGTTTTTGTCGCAAGAATCTCATTTAGCAATTTTATTCTCTATTGTTTTAGTCACTCTTCTGTTGGTAACACAAAACACTCAGTACTACGACAGAAAGGAGGGCTGTATTTTGGCTTACGTTTTCAGTCCAAAGTCAGCTGGCTCCAGGCAGAAGCAGCCTGGGAGAAGGGCCTGAGCAGAGGACAGCTGCTCCTGTCACAGAAACTAGGAAGTGAGAGGAAGGGAAGAGTGGGGTGGGGAAGTGCCTGCTTCCAGTCACGGCCGCAATGAACCCCCTCTCCCATTAGCCCCGCTTTCTAACAGCACATTCAGCTCTGAACTCGTAGGTAGGCAAATCCACTGATGAGATCGCTCCCACCATCCAATCCCCTTCCAGGAGCTCCACCTCTGAACGTGTGAAACTTTGGAGGATATTCTCAATCTTAGCCATAGCAACCCAATTCTTCTGTGATGTGTTATTCCTCATGCAAGGCTGCCACTTCTAGTCTCTAACTTGTATCTCTCTGGCCTGGCCACTTTCCATAGTCACCACTATTTTATTCTCTGTCTCTGTATATTTGTGTGTATGTGTGTGTGCATATATATATATATTGTCTTGGTTACTTTTCTCTTGTTGTGGAGATTTCAGTCCATACTTGACTGGCTCCAAGGCAGAATGGCACATGGCAGAGGGCAACAGTTCAAGGCCATGGAAAAGAGCAAAAGCAACAAGAGCAAATAGGAGGAGTGGCTGCAGGCAGCCTCTTTCCCTCCCTTACACTGTGTGCAAACTATTCACCCCAGGGCGGGTGTAGCACTCACACCCTTAATCCCAGCATTGCACCATGAATCAATCATAAACTCTGGAAGCCTGCTTCATGAGTGCATAAAGCTTTGGGGAGACATCCAGACACAAATCATAATATATATATATATATGAAATCATGCAGTACTTTTGTTTCTGTCAGTTTATTTCATTTAGTGTAATGTTCTCAAGTTCCATCCATGTTGT